>NC_062550.1:25606602-25931277 GCF_016906955.1 Phacochoerus africanus | reverse complement strand
GGAGGAAGCTGCCTTCTGTCTCCACAGCTCCCAGGGGCTGCACTCCCCACACCCCGCAGCCACGTTGTTTGTGTATGTGTTTCCAGCCAGCCGCTCCCCATGCAGCCTCCCTCCTGAGGTCCCCACTGATGGCAGGTGACATGGAACCAGGGCTGAGTCCTCACTCATGGGCCCAGCACAGGGTGGTCCTTTGCCCTCACTCTTCCCAGGACTCTGGGGCCTGGTGAACAACGCTGGCATTTGCACGCCCATGGCTCCCAATGAGTGGCTGACCAAACAGGACTTCATGGTGATGCTGGATGTGAACCTGTTGGGGATGGTGACGTGACCCTGCAGCTGCTGCCCCTCGTGAGGAAGACCAGGGGGCCGTGTGGTCAACGTCTCCAGTGTCATGGGCCGGGTGTCCCTCTTTGGCGGCGGCTACTGCCTGTCCAAGTACGGCGTTGAGGCCTTCTCAGACTCCCTCAGGTATGTCCTGGGACAGAGACCCCGCCTGGGTCCTCCTGCTTCTGTGCCTCTGGGGGCCTTTGCGTGGGTCTTGTCATCAGAGATTTAGAGGCTCTTCCCTTGAGCTCCCTCTGTCTTGCTCTGAGTAGGGCCTCTACTGGGAGGCAGCATTTTGTGTTTGGGGTGTCCACGTGGGTCCCAGGCCCATAGAGTTGATTCCGCATCTTCCCTGCCTGGGATGAGGGCCCACATCAGAAAGTGTCGGAGGCAGAGTTGGAGCTGATATCACTTGGATGTGCAGCCCTCCCACGGGCTTCACTGCGATGGTATTTAGGTGCTGGGCGGCCTGTGGGAGTGTTTCCCATGAAGCGGTTGATGAAGGGAGCTACTTAATCAACTCAGGGGTAGATAGTCCACTGGCTGCAGGGAGGAAGGTGGCTCTGATTGTGTGGGAGCTGTGTCCACAGGCAGGTGGATGCTCTTGGGAGGACAGTTGGCAGAGGGTGGCTAGTGTAGCAGAAGGGATGGGGGAGCCTGGGCAAGATGCAATGTGCAGAGCTGGTGACTGTTTGGATATGAGGGGAATTTGAGGGGATAGCGTTTGAGTGGTGCCTTGCAGCATGGTTGCCGGGGTTTAGAGCTGATAAGCACGAATGTGTACAATGACTGGAAAAGTAATCAAGCTCTCTCTGGCAGCAAGACTGTCCTCACATGCTTTTTCCCCCCAGGTTCTGTCCTTAACAAGCTCCCAGAATATCCAGCTTATTCCACCTTAATCGTATATTGGTGTCTTTTTTCATTTTTGGGGGGCCCAGGGCTATGGATTGAAGCCGCAACACAGCAGGGACCAGGCTCGATCCTTAGCTGCTGGGCCCCCAGGGAATTCCCTGTGTTGTCGTTTTACCATTTTTTCATGTTTTGGTTTGGAAGACCCTGACGTCCTTGTCCCTGTGTCTTCTTGCAGGAGGGAGCTCTCCTACTTTGGGGTGAAGGTGGCTATGATCGAGCCTGGCTTCTTCATGACCAATATGACCGCCGCTGAGGTGTTTAATGGAAACCTCCAGGCAGCATGGCAGCAGGCCAGCCCAGAGGTCAAGGATCTCTATGGAGACGCATTCATGGCTAACTGTGAGTGAGCTGTAGACCCTGGGGAGAAGAGCAAACCCTTGTCTAGGAGCCAGGGTCTGTCATTAGCGCCTCGTCCAATCTCAGGTCCTTCCTCCAGGCTCTGACTGCCCCCCACAGTGAGGGCATGTGCTCCATCCCCAGGGCCCTGTGTGGCCAACTGGTGACCTCAGGATCCAGGCTTGGTCGACTTGGGGACCACTGTCTCTCCGAAACTCTCATTATTTGGGGAGGATACTGAAGCCCGAGAGGAAGGACACCGTGGACTCATGGCAAGCTGGTGTTAGAGTCAGCTTTCTTCCAGGGGCCTAGATTCCTAGTGTTTGTAGACACCTCCAGTTTATGCCATGGACATGTTGCCAGGATAGATCCCGAGGAGGCTGAGTGTGGAGTGAGGTCCTGGGCTAAGCGTTAGGGCCCCCCCGCCCCCCGGTGTACCATGGTTCCAATTTGGAATATGATTTTGGAGGACCAAGCAATTTTCAGAAACTTTCGGGTTGCTCTGAAAGTGCGTGGGTTGGGAAGTGAAAATAGTTTGGATGGTTTCTTCTTCTGGACAGTCATGAAGACATATGACCTATTGAAGCCCCAGTGGTCTGGGAATCTGTCTTTGGTGACCAACTGCATGGAGCACGCCCTGACCTCCTGCCACCCCCGCACCCGATACTCACCTGGCTGGGACGCCAAGCTCTTCTACCTCCCCATGAGCTACTTGCCCACCTTCCTCGTGGATCTCATGATGTACTATGGTGCCCCTAGGCCTGCTAAGGTCCTGTAACCCAAGACTGAGGTGCATGGCAGGGGGAGCTGGGGACCGTGTGAGGCGGGGATGCATCAGTGGGAGGGAAACAGAGTGGAGAGAGGGCTTCTCCCATCCCTGGGGACACCCATGCCCCTCCTCCCCAGGCTCCTCTGGGGACATGACTCAGGACTCTGGGAATATTAGGGAGAAGGGAACACGTTTTGTGGCTGAGTGACAGGGGCTAATAGCATAACCTGTGTCCTGTTCCTTGAGTGGTCTCTCAGTGCCGCCTTCTTCTTCTTTTTTTTTTTTTGCTTTTTGGGGCCGCACCTGCAGCAACGGAAGTTGCCAGGCTAGGGGGCTGCTTAGAGCTACCACTGACGGCTTGTGCCACAGCCACAGCAACTTGGGATCTGAGCTGCGTCTGTGACCTACACTGCAGCTCTTGGTAAGGCCGGATCCTTAACCCACTGAGCAAGGCCAGGGATCAAATCCGCAACCTCATGGTTCCTAGTCATATTTGTTTCCTCTGTGCCACAACGGGAACTCCTCTCAGTGCCTTCTGATCCCCGTGCTACTGTGATAAATCCATACTTTTGGGGAGGGTGTGGGTTCTTGGGGGTTTTCAGCCCCCTCTGCGCTGTCCCTGTCCACCTCTTCAGATGTGTCTTTCACGTGTCCAATTTCCGTCTTCCACAGAACATATGTGGACAGGGTTTGTGTGTGTGTAGAAACTTCTCTCCCATGAAAGTGTTACTAGAATGTTGGTACCGGCATCCCGGTTCTTGTTCATGGCAGTTGAAGAATGAACTCCGTGAACACACAGGCAACAAGCAAGCAAAGTCTTTATTAAAGGAAAGGAAATAGCTCCCAGGGTTGCTGGGAGGGGGGAGAAGAACCCCCTTCTTTATTGTCCTATAGGGATTTTTATTTCTTAAAGGTGGGAGGGGCACCAATGTGGGGTCCAGAAAGATGTGGTTTTCTCCCATTGGCCTTGCTCAATTACCTGTATTGGTCCTTGTCTAATAGGGGGTTTAGGGTTGGAAATGTCCCGTGAGTTTTTATGGTTTCTTTGTCCTTTTCTTCCCTTAGATTAAGTCACCTTTCCTCTCATTCCTTTTCTATCAGTTGAGGCGTGGGTAGAGATTCACATTTCCTATAGTAAACATAGTCTGTGGGAATGCACATTTCCTATAATAAAACAAGGCCTGTGGAGGTGTTATTCCCTGGAGCCCTTAAGCCACAAAGGTTAATCAATATCCATATCAAAGGAATGTATGGGACCCCAAGCTCCTAAGCTGACTACCTGAGTTAATGTTCTGCCTCAAAGGTACCTGTTGAACTAGAAGGTGACAAGCAGCCTGCCCCACCAGCGTAGGCGCCAACTCAGTAGACCTTGGCTGGAGAGGGGTGTCCTCAATGGGGGCCCTGACAGAGGATCTGGACACCAGTGCTTGGTTTATCATGGAACCAAAATTTTATTGATTATTTTTCCCCTAACATAACACTTCAAAGATCACCCACTCAGATGCATGCTAGAACTTCATGGTTGTACTGAAGTCTCCATATTTTTCAATTATTTTTATACACACACAGCAAGCCCCAGACATAGTACACACTGGAATCAAATAAACCAGCATTTATTCACTTTACAACTTGGTGGTATATGTTCTGAGGTTTGGACGCACACCCAGGAATCCTCTCCCAAATGTCAAGAACTGGGAGGTTCCAAAGCCCTGATCTTACGGGGTCAGGGCTGCACTGAGATAGTGTCCATGGAACACAGTGTGGACTGTGACTCAAGGTCCCCAGCTCAGACAAGGCAGAACAAGACGTGCAGAGCAAGGAAAAGAAGGGCCTGCAAACCAGCCCAAGTCCTCCCCCCAGGCCCCCAGCAGAGCCCCCTTCCTCCTCCTCCAGGCTTCCTGCCTTGGGGAGGGAGCCATCTCTGGTCTGAAGGACACGTGCAGGGCTGGAACCCATGCCAAGGGGCTGCATGCAGCTGCTCTAAGGACGTTTTTCTACTCACTGCTTCCGTTGCGTGTCCTGGTCCTTTCTGAGAACAGGGTCGGTGAGTCCCCACTGCAGCTCTCACACCCTGCAAGCCCCAGACAGTCAGCCAGCACCTGAAGGCAGCGTTTTTCTGTACATTTTGGGACCTCGCTCCCGGTAGGAGGGCTGCATATCTCTCGGGCTGGAAACAAGCGTGCACAGTTAGTGCCGCCTCCTCCCCTGGTAGCTGCTCCCCTGTTGCCTTCGGGTCCCCCTGTCAGAGGACCCATCCAGGCTGGCAAGATGGAAGGAGTGGGTGTGGGATGCCCTCTTGACTGACCGTGGTCCCGCTGAGACGCTGCGGGGCGCCAGCAGAGGGCGCACGCAGTCCTCAGCAGCCCGCCTGAGGCTCACAGGTGCTGCCCTGGAATCTGGGGGAGCTGCCCGCCCAGGACGTCCCTGTGGGGACTCTTGTCAGTGAGTCTCCCTGACAGGGTCGCCTCCCCGGAACGTCTCCTTCAGGCCCTTGCAGCTCCCAGGTGAGTGAGTGTCGCCTCAGGCCGCTTTGCTCTCTCACTGACTCTCCCGACCTTCCCTTCCCGGGAAGCTGGTTCCCACCTGGAATGCGGTTTGAAACCCCTGAGAGCCCCGCGAGCCTCACTCTAAGGTCAGGCAGGCTTCAGGAGGAGGAAGCCGGTGGCCTGAGGGCTGGGACGTTGTGCTGCAAGGCTCCTTGGGATGTTATGGCTGCAGGCTTAGTGGTCTCGGAGCAGCAAAAGGTCTGTTTCTCTGAGTAAAGAAACCGCGACCTCATGTGTCAGCAGGGGTTGTGTTTGCCCAGGATGTGCATGTCCAGGGCACCATCCTTCATCCTTGGCTTCTTCCTCCTCCCCCTGTGGAAGCCCTTGTGGGAGGGTCCCGGTCGAGCCCCAGGAGGCAGGGACGGGCTGGCTTCTGCAGGACCAGGCTCTCGATTGCTGCTGGCCACCTGCCACGTTGAGGGACAAAGACTCTCAGGACCACAGTGAGCTCCTGCAGGTGACAGTTCCAAGGAGAGGCCGAGTCTGTGCCCGGCTCTGTGTTTTCCGGCTGCTGGGGTGGGTTCCAGGGGCACTTGAGCCTCTGGTTCCTCGGGGCAGCCTCTCCTTCCTTCGCTGCCAGGGCCTCTGGCCTGAGCTGCCTCAGCGGTGGGAGGTGGGAGCTGTGAGACGTGTGGACAGTGAGGCGCTGGCCAGCGCCGAGCACCTGGCTCCTGATGTCCCTGCCCTGCTCGCAGCTCAGGGGCTCCCTGATGGTTCCAGCCCCTTGAGCGCCTGGCATCCTCCCCTCCCTGTGACAGCCCCTGTCTCCAGTCCCTTCTGGAGCCTCCCTGGGGGGGCAGCTCCCTCGTCCTCGCCCGCTTCACCCTGGTACGAACTCAACTCTCCCCTTTTCCCAGGGATTGGGCTTCCCAGCCCTCCCCACTTTGGGGGACTTGGATTTCCCATTAACTTTTGTCACAGTCCAAACCAGTCTTTTGTGCCCGTCTTTCCTCAGTGTCTGAGTGGTGTGGCTTCTGGGGGTGGTGGAGGGAAGGGCGGGAACTTGGCACGGGAGGGCAGGCAGAGGGCAGTGTAGTTGGGCATCCAGGGCTGTGGGGAGGGCATGTTCGGAGAGTGCAGGGGGAACGCCTGTCAGACCAGCTTTGCGTGAGTCCTTCCATCAGCCCTCCCAGCCTCTGGGAGAAGTCTCAGCCTTGCCTGTGTCCCCCACTCCCTTCTCGTCCCCGCTCTTTGCCTCTGAGCTCAGACACCCCCACTGGTGCCAGAACACCTTTGTGTCCCAGAGAGCGACTGGGTCGGGAGAGGCCTTGCTCTCTTTTGGCTTCTCCTCCTAGTCCTGGAGGGGCGGAGGGGGACTTAGTCTTTCAGGAGTGCATCCTGTGTGCTGAGCCCGAGGGGGAAGCCAGGCCCAGAGGCTAAGCCAGCTGCCAGGGTCACACACAGGTTGGTAGCCGTGCTGGGTTTGGAAGCCCCGTGTGTCTTGATTCCAAGGGTATTCCCTTTGTAAGGACCCCCAGTTCTCAGAGACCCTGGTCACAGAATTAAATAGGAAAAAGAGAGAAGGTAGTTCTGAGCCATGGATCCTAGGTTATAAAGGTCCAGAGGGTGTCTGTGTTAGTGGTGGGGTGGGGTGGGGGGTGGGGGCGGATTGTGTGGGTGGGGGGGAGAGCGGAGGGGGAGGGAAATCAGGAGGCGTGGGAAGGCAGGAAAGGGTCGTCAGGAATAGTGCACGTGGCCTAGTGGGTTGGATGAACGTGCAGTGTCATCTGTTGGAAATGGTGTAACACGCAAGTTTGACCAGAAGCAAGGGTGCTCAGCAAGAATGATGATCAGGAAAGACCTGAGGACTCCCTGCCAGAGAGCCTGAGGCTGACCGGCCAACCAAGAGCCTGTCTGTTCGTAAGTCCTCCTGTTTGAGCAGCAGCCAAACTCCAGTCTTACCCCAGCCTGTCTGTTTCTGTCCCCTGCAAAGCCATGTGGCTGTACCTGGCAGTCCTCGTGGGCCTGTACTACCTCCTGCGCTGGCACCGGGAGAGGCAGGTGGTGAGCCACCTGAGGGACAAGTATGTCTTCATCACGGGCTGTGACTCGGGCTTCGGGAACCTGCTGGCCAGGCAGCTGGACGTGCGGGGCTTGAGGGTCCTGGCTGCATGTCTGACGGAGCAGGGGGCCCAGCAGCTGAGGAAGCAGACGTCAGACAGGCTGGAGACGGTGCTCCTGGACGTGACCAAGACAGAGAGCGTTGCTGCGGCCAAGGAGTGGGTGAAGGAGCGTGTGGGGGACAGAGGTACCACCCAGCTGTCTCACGTCCGAGTCTTGTGTCTGTGTGAAGGGGAGCCCCCCTGTCAGCTCCCCGGGGAAGAGTCCCAGCGTGTTTTCCAGGCCTTGGGGTCCTCCCTGTGTTCTTGCCCTCACGCAGCTGCCCAGCCCAGCCCCTGCCCTCCCGGGACCCCCTTCCCGACCGTGGGGCTCTGCAGTTTGGGGAGAGTGTTCCCTGCTGGGGCTGTGTCCTTGCAGACCTCCTGCCTGGTGTCCCCTCCTGTCTGAGCAGGAGGTCTGGGTTTCTTGACGCTGAGTGACCAGGGTGCTCCCAGGGTGCTCAGGGCCCACTTTCTGGAGGAGGGCTGGGGCCGGGGTCTCTGGCTGGGAGGCTGCACAGGTGGCGGGGGTAGGGGGTGGCTTTGGAGCTGGGCTGTGTTGTCAGCACTTGACATGTGTTTGTTTTGTTTTGTTTTTGCTTTTTAGGGCTACACCAGAGGCATATGGAACTTTCCAAGCCAGGAGTGAGCCAGAGCTACAGCTGCTGTCGTATACCAGGGCCACTCCAAAATCATTTCCAAGCCATGTCTGTGACGTATACCACAGCTCTCCGAAACACCAGATCTGTAACCACTGAGTGAGGACAGGGGTTGAACCTGCGTCCTCATTGAGGCTAGCCAGATTCGTTTCCGCTGAACCACCAGGGGAACTCCCTCTCTTTTTCATCTATAGCTGTCACTGTGTTTTACTGGAGGAGGGAAGAGCTTAATTTCTTTCATCTTGGTATACATGTAAAACATGGTCAAAAAACAAAAAAAAAGATTAGTGGTTCCCATCATGGCGCAGTGGAAATGAATGTGACCAGGAACCATGAGGTTGCGGGTTCAATCCCTGGCCTTGCTCAGTGGGTTAAGGATCCAGCATTGCCATGAGCTGTGGTATAGTTTGCAGACGTGGCTTGGATCCCCAGTTGCTGTGGCTCTGGCGTAGGCCGGCTTCTACAGCTCTGATTAGACCCCTAGCCTGGGAACCTCCATATGCCGCAGGAGCGGCCCGAGAAAAGGCAAAAAGACAAAACAAACAAACAAAAACCCAACCACATAATTTTTAATGATGGAATATTTTACCCTTTAGAATAGCATTACTTACTAAAGTGTGCATTATGGCATGATATGTAACTATTTCCTATATTTTTAAAATAAGATTTTAATTTTTTCTATTATAGTCGATTTACAGTGTTCTATCAATTTCTGTTATACAGCAAAGTGACCCAGTCATATATATGTACATATTCTTTAATATACATATGAGTTCATATATATATGAATATATATATATGAATATATATATATATTCTTTTTTGTACATTATCCTCTATCATGTTTCATCACAAGTGACTAGATGTAGTTCCCTGTGCTATGCAGCAGGATCTCATTGCTTATCCACTTCAAATGCAATAGTTTGCATCTACTAGCCCCAAACTGCAGTCCATTCCACTCCCTCCTGTTCCCTCTAGGCAACCACAAGTCTGTTTCCAAGTTCCTGAGTTTGTTTCATTTCTGTAGAAGGTTCATTTTTCCCTTTATGTTATATTCCAGATATATGATATCATATGGTATTTGTCTTTCTCTTTCTGCCTTACCTCACTTAGCGTGAGTCTCTAGTTCCTTCCACGTTGCTGCAAATGGCATTATTTTGTTCTTTTTTATGGCTGGTAGTATTCTGTTGTGTATATATATCACATCTTCTTAATCCATTCATCTGTCGATGGACATTTAGGTTGTTTCCACATATTGGCTATTGTGAATAGTGCTGCAGTGAACATAGGTTACATGTATCTTTTTCAATGAAGTTTTGTCCAGATATATGCCCAGGAGTAGGATTACTAGGTCATATGGTAGTTCTATATTTAGTTTTCTGAGGTACCTCCATACTGTTTTTCATAGTGGTTGTACCAGTTTACGTTCTTACTAACAGTGAAGGAAGACACCCTTTTCTCCACACCCTCTTCAGCATTTGTTATTTGTTGACTTGTTAATGATGGCCATTCTGACTGCTGTGAAGTGGTACCTTTTTGTAGTTTTGATTTGCATTTCTTCTCTAAAGATTAGTGATGTTGAATATTTTTTCATTTGCCTGTTGGCTACCTGTGTATTGTCTTTGGAGAAATGTCTATTCACGTCTTCTGCCCATTTTTCAATTGGGTTGGTTTTTTGCTGTTGAGTTGTGTAAGTTTTTGTACATTTTAGAGATTAAGCCCTTGTTGGTTGCATCGTTTGAAACTATTCTATCCTATTCAGTTGGTTTTCTTTTCTTTTTCTTTTTTTCCCTTTTGTCCTTTTAGGGCCACAACCGTGGCATACGAAGGTTCCCAGCCTAGGACTACACCAGAGCCACAGCAACTCGGGATCCGAGCCGCGTCTGCAACCTACACCACAGCTTATGGGAACACCAGATCCTTAACCCACTGAGCGAGGGCAGGGATCAAACCAGCAAAATCATGGTTCCTAATCAGATTCATTAACCACTGAGCCATGAAGGGAATTCCTCTTTTTTTTTTTTTTAATGGTTTCCTTTGCTGTGCAAAAGCTTGTACGTTTAATTAGATCCCATTGGTTTATTCTTGTTTTTATTTCTGTTACCTTGGGAGATTGACCTAAGAAAACATTTGTACAGTTGATGTCAAAGAACTCCTATGTTCTCTTCTAGGAGTTTGATGGAGTGTTGTTTTATGTTTTACTTCCTCAATTTTATTCATCGTGTTGAAGATAAATGATGTTTTGGTAAAAACTTCTTTTTACCCAATGTTCTTGTCTAAAACTGTGCACATTTTCTTGTTGGTTGTTTTTTTGATTGTTTTTGCCTTTAAAAATTTTAAAATACAGTTTTTCAAGCTTACATTCCATTTACAGTTATTAAAAAATATTTGCTTTATTCCCTGTATTTTACAATAATATTACCATGTATATTGTTTGGGTGTGTCATGCCAAATATGTTGGGAGAATATGCTTCCTACAAGGGTGGGCATATTACCTACCAAGAAGGGGATGGACACTACTGTTTGTGTCAATCCTTTCCCCAGCCCCTGACCCCTCTGACTCCTCTGACCCCTTTCCTGTGGCCCTGAAGTCTGTAGGTTGATGAGTTCAGTAATTGGGATTGTGTTTTTCAGTCTTGCAAAGAGGGTTTTCCCAAGCTGAATGAACTGTGAACCCAGGAGCATGGGGCCAGACTGTGCTCCTGTGTGGGTAGGAGGAAAGGGTGGATTTCTCTGGGGTAGAGGGTGAAATATTTGCTAAGTTTGGAAAGGAGAAAAGAAGAGCATCCTTGCCTCTTCGTGAAGGTTATCCCTTAGGATTCCACAGATTCCCCCAGGGACATTGCTCAATATTGAAGCAGGTGTTTCAAAGTCAGTCCCCTGAGGTCAGTGCCAGCCCTGTGAACCTGTTCCCTCACACCTGGGATTTCAGAAACATTTTTCCCAACCGATGTGCACCCAGATGTGACCCATCTGTTTTGCTCTGGTCTTTCACCATCGCCTTTTTCTTCTTGAACGTGAGGGGAATTAGAGGCAATAGCTTAAGTGTTACTTGCTCTACAACTGGTAGGATTTAGTGCTAAGAAGTGTAAGTTTGCAAAATATTTGGAAAAAATATTCAAACTCTTTATAGAACAATACCCTCATCTTAACATTTCTTCCTCTGGGTTCAAGCAAACATACATCTCACCAGAAGGTTGCTTCTAGTCACAAGGAACAGATATCTCAGTTAATGATTTTAGGGCTTTCCCAAATATGGAAAAATGCAAGATTCAACAGTCATAAAGAATTTCTCCTGAAGTATATCTAACTATCTAAGGGCCCGTTTTGCTCTTTTCTCACAGCAGATCCCTCATCCTGATCTTTACTCTGAATACCTTTCAGGATATATTGTAGGTGAGCAATGCAGTGACTGATACTTAATACTTGTAGAACCAGATTGTGAGTGACATTCCTTGTTTTTCATAACCAGACACTAGAGGACATAGTAGAGAGCTGGGTGTGTTAGGGAGGGGAGGCATCCATGGGAGGGAAATAGAGTGGGGAGAGGGCTTCTCATGTCACCAGGGACACCCATCCCACCTCCTCCCCACATCGTCCCCAGGCTTCTCTGGGGACATGACTCAGGACTCTGGGGATATTAGGATAAAGAAGCAAGTTTTGGAGGTCCTGTTGTGGCGCAGTGGTTAACGAATCCGACTAGGAACCATGAGGTTGCAGGTTCGGTCCCTGCCCTTGCTCAGTGGGTTAACGATCCGGTGTTGCTGTGAGCTGTGGTGTAGGTTGCAGATGTAGCTCGGATCCTGCGTTGCTGTGGCTCTGGCGTAGGCCAGGGGCTACAGCTCCAATTCGACCCCTAGCCTGGGAACCTCCATATGCTGTGGGAGCGGCCCAAAGAAATAGCAAAAAGACAAAAAAAAAAAGAAGCAAGTTTTGTGGTGAGGAGCTGGGACCAATAGCTCACGTCTGTGTCTTGTTTCTTACCAGCCTCTCAGGGCCCTGGACCTTAGGCCTTCCTGCCACTCTGAACAATCCACACTTTGGGGAGGGCGTGAGCAGCTGGGAGGACATCAGCCCCTACCCTTTGTCCCAGTCTGCCTCTTCTGGGTGTGCCCTGGCCCTGGCCGTCTCTCCCTCCCGTGAGCTAGAAATGGACATGGACGTGAAGGCCCATCTCCCCTGAAGGTTCCTGTGGGCAGGGGTGAGGGTGGAGAGTGGCCACCAGCCTAACACAGCAGCCTGGGTGCCAGCTCAGGAGACCTTGGCTGGAAGGCGGTGTTCTCAGTGGGGTTCCTGAGAGAGGACACAGAAACCAGGTTTTGTTTTGTCTTGAAACCACGTGTTTCCACGGATTAAATTTTCCTTAAAATAAACATTGACAGTTGACCCAGACCCAGTGATTGGAGCCATGGCCTTGGGGGGGCAGAGGGGTGTGTGTCTAGGAGAGGAAGAGTCAGATGATCTCCTGCAAGTGAAGGGGTGAGTGGTGGGGTGAGCTGAGGAGGATTTGAAGAGGGAAGTGGGGTCATCCTCTCTTCCACTGAAGTGAGGGGCTAACGTGTCTTTTTGGGGTTCATCAAGTGGCCTTAGGTCACAGGCCTAGACTCAAGAATGGACAGTCGAGGAGAGGTGTCTAAGGGACTGGCAGGCCCAGACCCTTCCCTGAGGACATCTGGCCTCTCCCTCACCAGCCACCTCTCTGTGGCCCTCCCTCTGTCCCCTCCTTTCTTTCTTTCTTTCTTTTTTTTTGTCTTTTTGCTATTTCTCGGGCCGCTCCTGCGGCATATGGAGGTTCCCAGGCTAGGGGTCGAATGGGAGCTGTAGCCACCAGTCTACACCAGGGCCACAGCAACGCTGGATCCAAGCCGCGTCTGCAACCTACACCACAGCTCATGGCAACGCCAGATCGTTAACCCACTGAGCAAGGACAGGGATCGAACCCACAACCTCATGGTTCCTAGTCGGATTCGTTAACCACTGCGCCACGACGGGAACTCCTGTCCCCTCCTTTCGAGTCACCACCCCCCAGGTTCTGCCATCCCCGGGGTCCCCAGCCCAGATACCCTCCCCGCACTCTCCAGTGGAGGAGAGTAGGAGTCCCTTCTGGACCCCAGTCTTATGTTTTCTGCTTCCCTTGACTGAGCACCTACTGTGTGCTGGGCAGGAATTCCCTTGATTTCTCAGGGCCTCCCGAGAGCCTGACTCTTTGCCTCCACTCTTGTCATGATGTTCTGAGGATGGACTCGGTGGAGAAGCATTTGCACCAAGTCTTGCAGATTCCTGGGCTGAGTACAAATTGGAATGGGAGGGACCTCACCAGGTGTCTTCGTTTTTCTCCTTCAGTTCGAAATCAAGGGTATGGAATCTTTAAGGGAGCCTTAGGTTGTAGAAGGGCTCACCATTTTCAAGCAAAAAGAGAGTGAGGTCAGGTGTTGCTGTGATGCTGAAACACAAACCTGTAGTGAATGCTTGGTGCCCAACATGGGCGCACTGAGGAGACGGAAATGAGCGGGACAATCCTCAAGGGTCTCTGAATCCTTCAAGGCTGTAGTGTCAGCCACTCAAGGTCAATCCATCTCCTCCTCTTAAATGCAAAACCTGACTTGAAGAGACCAGATTTTTATATTATTACACACACACACACACACACACACAAGCATAGAGCCAGACATACCAAGCAACTGAAAGAAAATAAAGGGTCACTAATTGACTTTATAGCCTTGGCCAGGTATTTTAGGAGGACCCTTTAGGAGGCTTAGACTCACCCCCAGGAATCCCCAGAATGTCAGACAACTGTGAGGTAACCAACTCCTGGCCCTCCTTGCTCATCCTACAGAAGGTTGGGTGCTGCACTAATATGAGTTGCTTGGCCCGCAGTGTGAACTATGACTCAAGGTCCCCAGCTCAGACAAGGCAGAATAAGAAATACACTGAAAAAGAAGGGCCTGCAAACCAGCCCAAGTCCTCCCCCCAGACCCCCAGCAGAGCCCCCTTCCTCCTCCTCCAGGCTTCCTGCCTTGGGGAGGGTGTCAGGTCTGGTCTGATGTACGTGTGCAGAGGCTGAAACCCATGCCATTGGGGTCCAAAGAATGGCCACAAGGAATCTCCCCTTGGTCTTCCTGGCCCTCAACTCCTTCCCTTCGCCATCCTGGTCCTTGGTGAGTTGAGTAGGGTCAGTGAACACCCATCCCCAATCTTCTTGTCCTCCAAGTGTCAGATATTCAACACTTGAAGGCACTGGTGTGTCTCTACATTTTAGGGTCTCCACCCTACAATTTAGGGAGTATATATGTAGGAGTGAAAACAAACTTGCACAATTCTCCTTCACTCTCTGCCCCTTCCAGCAACCCCACTTGCGACTAAGCCTCTCTTTCTTCAGAGGACTCAACGTGGATGGAGACAAGGAAATGGCTGGGGGATGGCCTGATTCTGGACAGTGGTCCCGCTGAGATTCTCTTGGGCTATGCCAGGGGGTATGTGTGTCAGCTCCACCTCACATGAGGCTCCCAGGTATTGCCTTGGAATCTGGGGGAGCTGCCCGCCCAGGACGTCCTGTGGGGACTCTTGTCAGTGAGTCTCCCTGACAGGGTCGCCTCCCCGGAACGTCTCCGTCAGGCCCTTGCAGCTCCCAGGTGAGTGAGTGTCGCCTCAGGCCGCTTTGCTCTCTCACTGACTCTCCCGACACCTTCCCTTCCCGGGAAGCTGGTTCCCACCTAAATGCGGTTTGAAACCCCTGAGAGCCCCGCGAGCCTCACTCTAAGGTCAGGCTTCAGGAGGAGGAAGCCGGTGGCCTGAGGGCTGGGACGTTGTGCTGCAAGGCTCCTTGGGATGTTATGGCTGCAGGCTTAGTGGTCTCGGAGCAGCAAAAGGTCTGTTTCTCTGAGTAAAGAAACCGCGACCTCATGTGTCAGCAGGGGTTGTGTTTGCCCAGGATGTGCATGTCCAGGGCACCATCCTTCATCCTTGGCTTCTTCCTCCTCCCCCTGTGGAAGCCCTTGTGGGAGGGTCCCGGTCGAGCCCCAGGAGGCAGGGACGGGCTGGCTTCTGCAGGACCAGGCTCTCGATTGCTGTGGCCACCTGCCACGTTGAGGGACAAAGACTCTCAGGACCACAGTGAGCTCCTGCAGGTGACAGTTCCAAGGAGAGGCCGAGTCTGTGCCCGGCTCTGTGTTTTCCGGCTGCTGGGGTGGGTTCCAGGGGCACTTGAGCCTCTGGTTCCTCGGGGCAGCCTCTCCTTCCTTCGCTGCCAGGGCCTCTGGCCTGAGCTGCCTCAGCGGTGGGAGGTGGGAGCTGTGAGACGTGTGGACAGTGAGGCGCTGGCCAGCGCCGAGCACCTGGCTCCTGATGTCCCTGCCCCGCTCGCAGCTCGGGGCCCCTGATGGTTCCAGCCCCTTGAGCGCCTGGCATCCTCCCCTCCCTGTGACAGCCCCTGTCTCCAGTCCCTTCTGGAGC
This sequence comes from Phacochoerus africanus, assembly GCF_016906955.1. NCBI lineage: Eukaryota > Metazoa > Chordata > Mammalia > Artiodactyla > Suidae > Phacochoerus > Phacochoerus africanus. The sequence continues at coordinate 25,916,180 of NC_062550.1, read as the reverse complement.
CTCCCTGGGGGGGCAGCTCCCTCGTCCTCGCCCGCTTCACCCTGGTACGAACTCAACTCTCCCCTTTTCCCAGGGATTGGGCTTCCCAGCCCTCCCCACTTTGGGGGACTTGGATTTCCCATTAACTTTTGTCACAGTCCAAACCAGTCTTTTGTGCCCGTCTTTCCTCAGTGTCTGAGTGGTGTGGCTTCTGGGGGTGGTGGAGGGCAAGGCAGGAACTCGGCACAGATGGGCAGGCAGAGGGCAGTGTAGCTGGGCCCCCAGGGCTGTGGGGAGGGCATGTTCGGAGAGTGCAGGGGGAACGCCTGTCAGACCAGCTTTGCGTGAGTCCTTCCATCAGCCCTCCCAGCCTCTGGGAGAAGTCTCAGCCTTGCCTGTGTCCCCCACTCCCTTCTCGTCCCCGCTCTTTGCCTCTGAGCTCAGACACCCCCACTGGTGCCAGAACACCTTTGTGTCCCAGAGAGCGACTGGGTCGGGAGAGGCCTTGCTCTCTTTTGGCTTCTCCTCCTAGTCCTGGAGGGGCGGAGGGGGACTTAGTCTTTCAGGAGTGCATCCTGTGTGCTGAGCCCGAGGGGGAAGCCAGGCCCAGAGGCTAAGCCAGCTGCCAGGGTCACACACAGGTTGGTAGCCGAGCTGGGTTTGGAAGCCCCGTGTGTCTTGATTCCAAGGGTATTCCCTTTGTAAGGACCCCCAGTTCTCAGAGACCCTGGTCACAGAATTAAATAGGAAAAAGAGAGAAGGTAGTTCTGAGCCATGGATCCTAGGTTATAAAGGTCCAGAGGGTGTCTGTGTTAGTGGTGGGGTGGGGTGGGGGGTGGGGGCGGATTGTGTGGGTGGGGGGAGAGCGGAGGGGGAGGGAAATCAGGAGGCGTGGGAAGGCAGGAAAGGGTCGTCAGGAATAGTGCACGTGGCCTAGTGGGTTGGATGAACGTGCAGTGTCATCTGTTGGAAATGGTGTAACACGCAAGTTTGACCAGAAGCAAGGGTGCTCAGCAAGAATGATGATCAGGAAAGACCTGAGGACTCCCTGCCAGAGAGCCTGAGGCTGACCGGCCAACCAAGAGCCTGTCTGTTCGTAAGTCCTCCTGTTTGAGCAGCAGCCAAACTCCAGTCTTACCCCAGCCTGTCTGTTTCTGTCCCCTGCAAAGCCATGTGGCTGTACCTGGCGGTCCTCGTGGGCCTGTACTACCTCCTGCGCTGGCACCGGGAGAGGCAGGTGGTGAGCCACCTGAGGGACAAGTATGTCTTCATCACGGGCTGTGACTCGGGCTTCGGGAACCTGCTGGCCAGGCAGCTGGACGTGCGGGGCTTGAGGGTCCTGGCTGCATGTCTGACGGAGCAGGGGGCCCAGCAGCTGAGGAAGCAGACGTCAGACAGGCTGGAGACGGTGCTCCTGGACGTGACCAAGACAGAGAGCGTTGCTGCGGCCAAGGAGTGGGTGAAGGAGCGTGTGGGGGACAGAGGTACCACCCAGCTGTCTCACGTCCGAGTCTTGTGTCTGTGTGAAGGGGAGCCCCCCTGTCAGCTCCCCGGGGAAGAGTCCCAGCGTGTTTTCCAGGCCTTGGGGTCCTCCCTGTGTTCTTGCCCTCACGCAGCTGCCCAGCCCAGCCCCTGCCCTCCCGGGACCCCCCTCCCGACCGTGGGGCTCTGCAGTTTGGGGAGAGTGTTCCCTGCTGGGGCTGTGTCCTTGCAGACCTCCTGCCTGGTGTCCCCTCCTGTCTGAGCAGGAGGTCTGGGTTTCTTGACGCTGAGTGACCAGGGTGCTCCCAGGGTGCTCAGGGCCCACTTTCTGGAGGAGGGCTGGGGCCGGGGTCTCTGGCTGGGAGGCTGCACGGGTGGCGGGGGTAGGGGGTGGCTTTGGAGCTGGGCTGTGTTCTCAGCACTTGGCAGGTTTTTTCTGGGGCCCGTATTTGTCCCTACTCTGGTTTAAATGTCACCTATTTTTGGCGATGTCATCCATTTTTGGCGATGACACTGAGCTCTCAGGACCTGTCTGAGGAAAATCAGAAAACTACAATGGTTCGTTTCTTCTGTCTCTCTAGTTAGTTCTCTCTCTTAGTTTTCTGTTTTTCTTTTTCTTCTGCTCTCTCTTTTTTTTTTTCTTAAACTACAATTGTGCCTGTGTTTTATTGGGAAGGCAAGAACTTTAATTTCTATTGTGTAAGTGTAGATGTACCACATCATCAGTTTGGAAACTCAGGAAGTACGGGGATTAAAGCCAAACTCTCAAAATCTTACCACCCAGAGATAAGCACTGTTAACACTTTGCATACATGGTATTATATTTTGCACATAACTGGTATTCTGTTCTTTCCACTAAAGAAAATGTGCAATTTCATGACACAATACAAATTTCTTCAAAAACGTAGTAAGCTATGACTGAGCATATAGTATGCTTTACAACAGCATCACTTACCAAAAAGCACCCCATCGTATGAGTGTAATTGTTTCCTACCTTTCAATCATCATAGTCAGCATAGATGATGTCTTGCTAAACGTCTTTTCTACCCAATTCTCTCCCCTATAACCATGTGCGTTGATTGTGTCTTTCATGACAAATAGTTGGAGAATATACTTCCTACAAGGGCGGGCCTGTTACTGAGCAGGGGAGCGAGTCAACTCCCTGTGTCAATTCTTCCGGCACCCCTGCCCCAGCATCCCCCATACCTGTCCTGCTGCCCTGTGTCTGGTGGTTATTAAGTCTTTTTTAAAACCTTGGGATTGTGTCTGAATCTTGCAGAGAGGTTTCCCTGAAGCTGGATGGGTCTTCCCTTAGGAGACGGGGCAACAGGTGCCTCCCCTGTAGGTGGGAGGAATGGGTGGAATTTTCTGGGGTATGGGTTGAAATCTGTGTCCGAGGGTGTGGAGTAAAAGAGACCGCCTTCCCTACCCATGAAGGCATACCCATTGGAACACCCCAGATGCTGTGGGAACCTTGCACAATATTGATGCAGGTGTTTCAAAGCCAGTCCCCTGAGGTCAGTGCCAGCCCCGTGAACCTGTTCCCCCACACCTGGGATTTCGGAAACGTTTTTCCCAACCAATGTGCACCCAGATGTGACCCATCTGTTTTGCTCTGGTCTTTCACCATCGCCTCTTTTCTTCTTCTCTTCCCCTCCCTTCCTCACTCTCTCTGTCTGTGTGTGTCTCTTTCCCTCATACGACCTGTGCCGCTCTCAGTACTGAAGCCTCAGGAAATCTGAAAATGTAGGTGACTGTTCCTAACGTCCGCTGTGAGAACCCCAGACTTTACCCCCCAAATTCCAGCCGATGGACCCACTAGCTTTCCTCAGCCTCAGGCCGTGCCTTCCTGAAATCTGGGGCCTTGCCCATTGTCACCAGGCAGGGGCTGGGCAGTGAGGACTGAGTCAGGAGGAAGCTGCCTTCTGTCTCCAACAGCTCCCAGGGGCTGCACTCCCCACACCCGCAGGCAGCACGTTGTTATGTGTTCCAGCCGCTCCCCATGCAGCCTCCCTCCTGAGGTCCCCACTGGATGGCAGGTGACATGGAACCAGGGCTGAGTCCTCACTCATGGGCCCAGCACAGGGTGGTCCTTTGCCCTCACTCTTCCCAGGACTCTGGGGCCTGGTGAACAACGCTGGCATTTGCACGCCCATGGCTCCCAATGAGTGGCTGACCAAACAGGACTTCATGGTGATGCTGGATGTGAACCTGTTGGGGATGGTGGACGTGACCCTGCAGCTGCTGCCCCTCGTGAGGAAGACCAGGGGCCGTGTGGTCAACGTCTCCAGTGTCATGGGCCGGGTGTCCCTCTTTGGCGGCGGCTACTGCCTGTCCAAGTACGGCGTTGAGGCCTTCTCAGACTCCCTCAGGTATGTCCTGGGACAGAGACCCGCCTGGGTCCTCCTGCTTCTGTGCCTCTGGGGGCCTTTGCGTGGGTCTTGTCATCAGAGATTTAGAGGCTCTTCCCTTGAGCTCCCTCTGTCTTGCTCTGAGTAGGGCCTCTACTGGGAGGCAGCATTTTGTGTTTGGGGTGTCCACGTGGGTCCCAGGCCCATAGAGTTTGATTCCGCATCTTCCTGCCTGGGATGAGGGCCCACATCAGAAAGTGTCGGAGGCAGAGTTGGAGCTGATATCACTTGGGTGTGCAGCCCTCCCACGGGCTTCACTGCGATGGTATTTAGGTGCTGGGCGGCCTGTGGGGAGTGTTCCCATGAAGCGGTTGATGAAGGGAGCTACTTAATCAACTCAGGGGTAGATAGTCCACTGGCTGCAGGGAGGAAGGTGGCTCTGATTGTGTGGGAGCTGTGTCCACAGGCAGGTGGATGCTCTTGGGAGGACAGTTGGCAGAGGGTGGCTAGTGTAGCAGAAGGGATGGGGGAGCCTGGGCAAGATGCAATGTGCAGAGCTGGTGACTGTTTGGATATGAGGGGAATTTGAGGGGATAGCGTTTGAGTGGTGCCTTGCAGCATGGTTGCCGGGGTTTAGAGCTGATAAGCACGAATGTGTACAATGACTGGAAAAGTAATCAAGCTCTCTCTGGCAGCAAGACTGTCCTCACATGCTTTTTCCCCCCAGGTTCTGTCCTTAACAAGCTCCCAGAATATCCAGCTTATTCCACCTTAATCGTATATTGGTGTCTTTTTTCATTTTTGGGGGGCCCAGGGCTATGGATTGAAGCCGCAACACAGCAGGGACCAGGCTCGATCCTTAGCTGCTGGGCCCCCAGGGAATTCCCTGTGTTGTCGTTTTACCATTTTTTCATGTTTTGGTTTGGAAGACCCTGACGTCCTTGTCCCTGTGTCTTCTTGCAGGAGGGAGCTCTCCTACTTTGGGGTGAAGGTGGCTATGATCGAGCCTGGCTTCTTCATGACCAATATGACCGCCGCTGAGGTGTTTAATGGAAACCTCCAGGCAGCATGGCAGCAGGCCAGCCCAGAGGTCAAGGATCTCTATGGAGACGCATTCATGGCTAACTGTGAGTGAGCTGTAGACCCTGGGGAGAAGAGCAAACCCTTGTCTAGGAGCCAGGGTCTGTCATTAGCGCCTCGTCCAATCTCAGGTCCTTCCTCCAGGCTCTGACTGCCCCCCACAGTGAGGGCATGTGCTCCATCCCCAGGGCCCTGTGTGGCCAACTGGTGACCTCAGGATCCAGGCTTGGTCGACTTGGGGACCACTGTCTCTCCGAAACTCTCATTATTTGGGGAGGATACTGAAGCCCGAGAGGAAGGACACCGTGGACTCATGGCAAGCTGGTGTTAGAGTCAGCTTTCTTCCAGGGGCCTAGATTCCTAGTGTTTGTAGACACCTCCAGTTTATGCCATGGACATGTTGCCAGGATAGATCCCGAGGAGGCTGAGTGTGGAGTGAGGTCCTGGGCTAAGCGTTAGGGCCCCCCCGCCCCCCGGTGTACCATGGTTCCAATTTGGAATATGATTTTGGAGGACCAAGCAATTTTCAGAAACTTTCGGGTTGCTCTGAAAGTGCGTGGGTTGGGAAGTGAAAATAGTTTGGATGGTTTCTTCTTCTGGACAGTCATGAAGACATATGACCTATTGAAGCCCCAGTGGTCTGGGAATCTGTCTTTGGTGACCAACTGCATGGAGCACGCCCTGACCTCCTGCCACCCCCGCACCCGATACTCACCTGGCTGGGACGCCAAGCTCTTCTACCTCCCCATGAGCTACTTGCCCACCTTCCTCGTGGATCTCATGATGTACTATGGTGCCCCTAGGCCTGCTAAGGTCCTGTAACCCAAGACTGAGGTGCATGGCAGGGGGAGCTGGGGACCGTGTGAGGCGGGGATGCATCAGTGGGAGGGAAACAGAGTGGAGAGAGGGCTTCTCCCATCCCTGGGGACACCCATGCCCCTCCTCCCCAGGCTCCTCTGGGGACATGACTCAGGACTCTGGGAATATTAGGGAGAAGGGAACACGTTTTGTGGCTGAGTGACAGGGGCTAATAGCATAACCTGTGTCCTGTTCCTTGAGTGGTCTCTCAGTGCCGCCTTCTTCTTCTTTTTTTTTTTTTTGCTTTTTGGGGCCGCACCTGCAGCAACGGAAGTTGCCAGGCTAGGGGGCTGCTTAGAGCTACCACTGACGGCTTGTGCCACAGCCACAGCAACTTGGGATCTGAGCTGCGTCTGTGACCTACACTGCAGCTCTTGGTAAGGCCGGATCCTTAACCCACTGAGCAAGGCCAGGGATCAAATCCGCAACCTCATGGTTCCTAGTCATATTTGTTTCCTCTGTGCCACAACGGGAACTCCTCTCAGTGCCTTCTGATCCCCGTGCTACTGTGATAAATCCATACTTTTGGGGAGGGTGTGGGTTCTTGGGAGTTTTCAGCCCCCTCTGCGCTGTCCCTGTCCACCTCTTCAGATGTGTCTTTCACGTGTCCAATTTCCGTCTTCCACAGAACATATGTGGACAGGGTTTGTGTGTGTGTAGAAACTTCTCTCCCATGAAAGTGTTACTAGAATGTTGGTACCGGCATCCCGGTTCTTGTTCATGGCAGTTGAAGAATGAACTCCGTGAACACACAGGCAACAAGCAAGCAAAGTCTTTATTAAAGGAAAGGAAATAGCTCCCAGGGTTGCTGGGAGGGGGGAGAAGAACCCCCTTCTTTATTGTCCTATAGGGATTTTTATTTCTTAAAGGTGGGAGGGGCACCAATGTGGGGTCCAGAAAGATGTGGTTTTCTCCCATTGGCCTTGCTCAATTACCTGTATTGGTCCTTGTCTAATAGGGGGTTTAGGGTTGGAAATGTCCCGTGAGTTTTATGGTTTCTTTGTCCTTTTCTTCCCTTAGATTAAGTCACCTTTCCTCTCATTCCTTTTCTATCAGTTGAGGCGTGGGTAGAGATTCACATTTCCTATAGTAAACATAGTCTGTGGGGAATGCACATTTCCTATAATAAAACAAGGCCTGTGGAGGTGTTATTCCCTGGAGCCCTTAAGCCACAAAGGTTAATCAATATCCATATCAAAGGAATGTATGGGACCCCAAGCTCCTAAGCTGACTACCTGAGTTAATGTTCTGCCTCAAAGGTACCTGTTGAACTAGAAGGTGACAAGCAGCCTGCCCCACCAGCGTAGGCGCCAACTCAGTAGACCTTGGCTGGAGAGGGGTGTCCTCAATGGGGGCCCTGACAGAGGATCTGGACACCAGTGCTTGGTTTATCATGGAACCAAAATTTTATTGATTATTTTTCCCCTAACATAACACTTCAAAGATCACCCACTCAGATGCATGCTAGAACTTCATGGTTGTACTGAAGTCTCCATATTTTTCAATTATTTTTATACACACACAGCAAGCCCCAGACATAGTACACACTGGAATCAAATAAACCAGCATTTATTCACTTTACAACTTGGTGGTATATGTTCTGAGGGTTTGGACGCACACCCAGGAATCCTCTCCCAAATGTCAAGAACTGGGAGGTTCCAAAGCCCTGATCTTACGGGGTCAGGGCTGCACTGAGATAGTGTCCATGGAACACAGTGTGGACTGTGACTCAAGGTCCCCAGCTCAGACAAGGCAGAACAAGACGTGCAGAGCAAGGAAAAGAAGGGCCTGCAAACCAGCCCAAGTCCTCCCCCCAGGCCCCCAGCAGAGCCCCCTTCCTCCTCCTCCAGGCTTCCTGCCTTGGGGAGGGAGCCATCTCTGGTCTGAAGGACACGTGCAGGGCTGGAACCCATGCCAAGGGGCTGCATGCAGCTGCTCTAAGGACGTTTTTCTACTCACTGCTTCCGTTGCGTGTCCTGGTCCTTTCTGAGAACAGGGTCGGTGAGTCCCCACTGCAGCTCTCACACCCTGCAAGCCCCAGACAGTCAGCCAGCACCTGAAGGCAGCGTTTTTCTGTACATTTTGGGACCTCGCTCCCGGTAGGAGGGCTGCATATCTCTCGGGCTGGAAACAAGCGTGCACAGTTAGTGCCGCCTCCTCCCCTGGTAGCTGCTCCCCTGTTGCCTTCGGGTCCCCCTGTCAGAGGACCCATCCAGGCTGGCAAGATGGAAGGAGTGGGTGTGGGATGCCCTCTTGACTGACCGTGGTCCCGCTGAGACGCTGCGGGGCGCCAGCAGAGGGCGCACGCGTCCTCAGCAGCCCGCCTGAGGCTCACAGGTGCTGCCCTGGAATCTGGGGGAGCTGCCCGCCCAGGACGTCCCTGTGGGGACTCTTGTCAGTGAGTCTCCCTGACAGGGTCGCCTCCCCGGAACGTCTCCTTCAGGCCCTTGCAGCTCCCAGGTGAGTGAGTGTCGCCTCAGGCCGCTTTGCTCTCTCACTGACTCTCCCGACACCTTCCCTTCCCGGGAAGCTGGTTCCCACCTGGAATGCGGTTTGAAACCCCTGAGAGCCCCGCGAGCCTCACTCTAAGGTCAGGCAGGCTTCAGGAGGAGGAAGCCGGTGGCCTGAGGGCTGGGACGTTGTGCTGCAAGGCTCCTTGGGATGTTATGGCTGCAGGCTTAGTGGTCTCGGAGCAGCAAAAGGTCTGTTTCTCTGAGTAAAGAAACCGTGACCTCATGTGTCAGCAGGGGTTGTTTGCCCAGGATGTGCATGTCCCAGGTCCAAGGCACCATCCTTCATCCTTGGCTTCTTCCTCCTCCCCCTGTGGAAGCCCTTGTGGGAGGGTCCCGGTCGAGCCCCAGGAGGCAGGGACGGGCTGGCTTCTGCAGGACCAGGCTCTCGATTGCTGTGGCCACCTGCCACGTTGAGGGACAAAGACTCTCAGGACCACAGTGAGCTCCTGCAGGTGACAGTTCCAAGGAGAGGCCGAGTCTGTGCCCGGCTCTGTGTTTTCCGGCTGCTGGGGTGGGTTCCAGGGGCACTTGAGCCTCTGGTTCCTCGGGGCAGCCTCTCCTTCCTTCGCTGCCAGGGCCTCTGGCCTGAGCTGCCTCAGCGGTGGGAGGTGGGAGCTGTGAGACGTGTGGACAGTGAGGCGCTGGCCAGCGCCGAGCACCTGGCTCCTGATGTCCCTGCCCTGCTCGCAGCTCAGGGCTCCTGATGGTTCCAGCCCCTTGAGCGCCTGGCATCCTCCCCTCCCTGTGACAGCCCCTGTCTCCAGTCCCTTCTGGAGCCTTCCTGGGGGGGCAGCTCCCTCGTCCTCACCCGCTTCACCCTGGTACGAACTCAACTCTCCCCTTTTCCCAGGGATTGGGCTTCCCAGCCCTCCCCACTTTGGGGGACTTGGATTTCCCATTAACTTTTGTCACAGTCCAAACCAGTCTTTTGTGCCCGTCTTTCCTCAGTGTCTGAGTGGTGTGGCTTCTGGGGGTGGTGGCAGGGCAGGGCGGGAACTTGGCACGGGAGGGCAGGCAGAGGGCAGTGTAGCTGGGCCCCCAGGGCTGTGGGGAGGGCATGTTCGGAGAGTGCAGGGGGAACGCCTGTCAGACCAGCTTTGCGTGAGTCCTTCCATCAGCCCTCCCAGCCTCTGGGAGAAGTCTCAGCCTTGCCTGTGTCCCCCACTCCCTTCTCGTCCCCGCTCTTTGCCTCTGAGCTCAGACACCCCCACTGGTGCCAGAACACCTTTGTGTCCCAGAGAGCGACTGGGTCGGGAGAGGCCTTGCTCTCTTTTGGCTTCTCCTCCTAGTCCTGGAGGGGCGGAGGGGGACTTAGTCTTTCAGGAGTGCATCCTGTGTGCTGAGCCCGAGGGGGAAGCCAGGCCCAGAGGCTAAGCCAGCTGCCAGGGTCACACACAGGTTGGTAGCCGTGCTGGGTTTGGAAGCCCCGTGTGTCTTGATTCCAAGGGTATTCCCTTTGTAAGGACCCCCAGTTCTCAGAGACCCTGGTCACAGAATTAAATAGGAAAAAGAGAGAAGGTAGTTCTGAGCCATGGATCCTAGGTTATAAAGGTCCAGAGGGTGTCTGTGTTAGTGGTGGGGTGGGGTGGGGGGTGGGGGCGGATTGTGTGGGTGGGGGGGAGAGCGGAGGGGGAGGGAAATCAGGAGGCGTGGGAAGGCAGGAAAGGGTCGTCAGGAATAGTGCACGTGGCCTAGTGGGTTGGATGAACGTGCAGTGTCATCTGTTGGAAATGGTGTAACACGCAAGTTTGACCAGAAGCAAGGGTGCTCAGCAAGAATGATGATCAGGAAAGACCTGAGGACTCCCTGCCAGAGAGCCTGAGGCTGACCGGCCAACCAAGAGCCTGTCTGTTCGTAAGTCCTCCTGTTTGAGCAGCAGCCAAACTCCAGTCTTACCCCAGCCTGTCTGTTTCTGTCCCCTGCAAAGCCATGTGGCTGTACCTGGCAGTCCTCGTGGGCCTGTACTACCTCCTGCGCTGGCACCGGGAGAGGCAGGTGGTGAGCCACCTGAGGGACAAGTATGTCTTCATCACGGGCTGTGACTCGGGCTTCGGGAACCTGCTGGCCAGGCAGCTGGACGTGCGGGGCTTGAGGGTCCTGGCTGCATGTCTGACGGAGCAGGGGGCCCAGCAGCTGAGGAAGCAGACGTCAGACAGGCTGGAGACGGTGCTCCTGGACGTGACCAAGACAGAGAGCGTTGCTGCGGCCAAGGAGTGGGTGAAGGAGCGTGTGGGGAGACAGAGGTACCACCCAGCTGTCTCACGTCCGAGTCTTGTGTCTGTGTGAAGGGGAGCCCCCCTGTCAGCTCCCCGGGGAAGAGTCCCAGCGTGTTTTCCAGGCCTTGGGGTCCTCCCTGTGTTCTTGCCCTCACGAAGCTGCCCAGCCCAGCCCCTGCTCTCCCGGGGCCCCCCTTCCCGACCGTGGGGCTCTGCAGTTTGGGGAGAGTGTTCCCTGCTGGGGCTGTGTCCTTGCAGACCTCCTGCCTGGTGTCCCCTCCTGTCTGAGCAGGAGGTCTGGGTTTCTTGATGCTGAGTGACCAGGGTGCTCCCAGGGTGCTCAGGGCCCACTTTCTGGAGGAGGGTTGGGGCAGGGGTCTCTGGCTGGGAGGCTGCAAGGGTGGAACACCTCAGTGCTTCAGCTGAATTGGGTTCTCAGACTGTCACATGTTATGGTGGTGAATTGTGATTGTCTGTCTTCATGTTTAAATGTCACCTATGTTTGCTGATGACACTTAGCTCTCAGGACCTGTTTAAGGAAGGTTAGAAAACTGTTGTTGGTCGCTCTCTCTCTCTCTCTCATTCATGTTTTATTTTTCTTTGTGTTTTGTGTGTAGTTGTGTGTTTTGACTGTGTGTGTTTTCGGAAAATTTTACCTGTGTTTTATGGGAGAAGTTAAGTAGTTTTATATTTTAGTCTGAGCATAAATGTAAAACATGACCATTTTGCATAAAAGTAAAAATGAGTGAATAAAAACAAAAATCAGAAGTTCCCGTTGTGGCGCAGTGGTGAACGAATCTGACTAGGAACCATGAGGTTTCGGGTTCGGTCCCTGCCCTTGCTCAGTGGGTTAACGATCTGGCGTTGCCGTGAGCTGTGGTGTAGTTTGCAGACGCAGCTTAGATCCCGCATTGCTGTGGCTCTAGCGTAGGCCAGTGGCTACAGCTCCGATTCCACCCCTCGCCTGGGAACCTCCATATGCTGCAGGAGCGGCCCGGAAATAGCAAAAAGACAAAAAAAAAAAAAAAACAACCAAACAAACAAACAAAAAAAAAACCAAAAGTCACCCAATACCTCACCACCCAGATTTATATTCTGGTATTATTTTGACATATGTGATATTACATTTTGCACATAATTTTATGTATCCTGCTCTTCCAGTGCAAGAAGGTGAACAGTTGTACACACAGCAAAATTTCTCCCAAAACGTAACAAATAATGACAGAAACTCTCCTGTATTTCAGAGTAGCACTACTTAGTGAAAAGTGCTTCATGGTCTGCATGTAATTGTTTCCTACGTCCTCTTCACCGTATTCAACATAAATGATGTCCTGAAACCTTATTTCTCCCCAGTTCTCTTCACTTTAACCATGTCTATGAATTGGGTCTTTGGCATCAAATATGGTGGGGGAAGGTATATTCCTACAAGTGCAGACGTGTTCCTGAGTAGGGAAGGGATTCAAGTCAGTGTGTTAAGAATTCTAACACTCCAACCCTAAACTCCCTGACCCTGCTCTTCTGCCCTGGGCTGGTTGGTTGGTAAGTCTTTAAGGCCTTGCTATTGCCTGTCTGATTCTTGCAGAGAGATTTCCATGAAGCTGGGTGAACTGTGAACCAAAGGAGATGGGGCCAGAGTGACCTCCAATGTGGGTGGGAGGAGAGGGTGGCATTTTCAGAGACAAAGTGTAAAGTCTATTTTGGGCGAGTGTGGTTGAGAGAGGCAGCCCTGCCTCCTGAAAGCCTACCCCTTCCGATTCCCTGGATTCCCACAGGGATGTTGCATAATATTGATGCAGGTGTTTCAAAGCCAGTCCCCTGAGGTCAGTGCCAGCCCCGTGAACCTGTTCCCCCACACCTCGGATTTCGGAAACGTTTTTCCCAACCAATGTGCACCCAGATGTGACCCATCTGTTTTGCTCTGGTCTTTCACCATCGCCTCTTTTCTTCTTCTCTTCCCCTCCCTTCCTCACTCTCTCTGTCTGTGTGTGTCTCTTTCCCTCATACGACCTGTGCCGCTCTCAGTACTGAAGCTTCAGGAAATCTGAAAATGTAGGTGACTGTTCCTAACGTCTGCTGTGAGAACCCCAACATGGGCTGTGAGAACCCCAGACTTTACCCCCCAAATTCCAGCCGATGGACCCACTAGCTTTCCTCAGCCTCAGGCTGTGCCTTCCTGAAATCTGGGTCCTTGCCCATTGTCACCAGGCAGGGGCTGGGCAGTGAGGACTGAGTCAGGAGGAAGCTGCCTTCTGTCTCCAACAGCTCCCAGGGGCTGCACTCCCCACACCCGCAGGCAGCACGTTGTTATGTGTTCCAGCCGCTCCCCATGCAGCCTCCCTCCTGAGGTCCCCACTGGATGGCAGGTGACATGGAACCAGGGCTGAGTCCTCACTCATGGGCCCAGCACAGGGTGGTCCTTTGCCCTCACTCTTCCCAGGACTCTGGGGCCTGGTGAACAACGCTGGCATCTCCGTAATCTCTGCTCCCAATGAGTGGCTGACCAAACAGGACTTCATGGTGATGCTGGATGTGAACCTGTTGGGGATGGTGGACGTGACCCTGCAGCTGCTGCCCCTCGTGAGGAAGACCAGGGGCCGTGTGGTCAACGTCTCCAGTGTCATGGGCCGGGTGTCCCTCTTTGGCGGCGGCTACTGCCTGTCCAAGTACGGCGTTGAGGCCTTCTCAGACTCCCTCAGGTATGTCCTGGGACAAAGACCTGCCTTGGTCCTTCTGCTTCTGTGCTTCTGATGGTCCTTTTACAGGGTGCTCCTTTCCTCATTTACTTAGAACTCTTTTTTTAAAAAAAATATTTATTTATTTTGTCTTCTCTAGGGCCGCACACGTGGCATATGGAGGTTCCCAGGTTAGGGGTTGAATCGGAGCTGTACCCGCAGGCCTATGCCACAGCCACAGCAACGCGGGATGGGAGCCACGTCTGTGACCTACACCACAGCTCATAGCAACACCGGATCCTTAACCCACTGAGCGAGGCCAGGGATCAAACCTGCAACCTCATGGTTCCTAGTCGGATTCGTTAACCACTGAGCCACAGTGGGAACTCCTAGAACTCTTTTTTCCCCCCCAAACTTTCTCTCTTGCTTTTGCCAGGCGTTCATTGCAAAGGTCCTTTCTATGTTTTTGGTCTCAGGATGGGCTCCAGGACTATAGAGCTTGAATGAACTTAACTCTGCCCTGAAAGATGGCCCACAATTGGAAAGTAAGGCAGAACTGTCATCAATGTAATTTGGCTTTAGAGTGTTTGGGCTACATAACTGCTATAATATTAGTTGGAGGAGCTCTTATAGACCGTGTAACCCAATGGAAGCCACTAATGGAGGGCATTAATTTATCATGTCAGTGGAGAGATGCTACTGGATTGCAGGGCTCAATATGACTCTGAGTTTGGGGCCAGGGCATGATCCTGGATATGGTGATGCTTTTAAGGGATAGTTACAACAGGCCAACTGAGAGATGGCCAGGGAGTTGACTGGTTAGGAGAAGGGAAAAAGGAAATTGAGGAATATGGAGGAGTAAAATATACAAAGCCTGGTGTGAGGGGAATATGAAGAGATAGCACTTAAGTGGTACCTTACAACACAAACTGGTAGTATATCGAGATATAAGCACCTGTATGTAAAATATTTGGAAAAATGGTCAAGCTCTATCCAGAATAATATCATCATAAGATTTCTCCCTCTGGCTTATGTACTTAACAATCTCTCAGATTGTTCCTGATTAGCCCACTGCCATCCCATTTTGGTGTCTTACTGGTTTTTAATGTGTTCATGTGTTTTGTTTTGCAAGAACTCTGAAGTCCTTGTCTCTCTGCCTGTCCTTGCAGGAGGGAGCTCTCCTACTTTGGGGTGAAGGTGGCTATGATTGAGCCCGGTTTCTTCAAGACCAATGTAACCAAACCTGAGGCAATTTCTCAGGGCTACAAGACAGCATGGAATCAGGCCAGCCCAGAGATCAAGGATCTCTATGGGGACACATACCTGGCCTTATGTGAGTGAGCTGTGGACTTTGGGGAGAGAAGTAAACCCTATTGGAAGCCTAGGTCCATCATTAGGGTCTCCTCTGGTTTCAGATCCATTGTCCAGGCTCTGACTCCCCCCCACAGTGGGGACATGAGCTCCATCCCCAGGGCCCTGTGTGGTCAACGGTGACCTAAGGATCCAGGGGGTAGACTTGGGGACCACTGTCTCTCTGAAACTTTCATTATTTGGGGAGGAAACTGAAGCCAGAGAGGAAAGACTCTGTATTCATGGCAAGCTGGTGTTAGAAGAGCTGGTTTTCAGGTCTTTAGTCTTATTGTGTTTGAAGACCTGCAATTTATGTAATCTAGATACTCTCAGGAATAGAGTCAGCAGTCACTTAGTGCGAAATAGTTGTTCCTGGGATAAAAATTCGGGCATTAATTTGGGAATTTAGGTGGATTCTATTAGGGGCGTTGGTTTAGGACTTCTTAGAAATATTTCTACATAAGTTGGAGATGGAAGTGGGACTATATCTGGATTCTTTCTCATTTGGGACAGGTGAGAAAGCAGTTCGCTCGTTGGAGACAAGTTGCAGTCAGGATCTCTCCTTGGTGACTGACTGCATGGAGCACGCCCTGACCTCCTGCCACCCCCGCACCCGATACTCACCTGGCTGGGACGCCAAGCTCTTCTACCTCCCCATGAGCTACTTGCCCACCTTCCTCGTGGATCTCATGATGTACTATGGTGCCCCTAGGCCTGCTAAGGCCCTGTAACCCAAACTGGGGTGCATGGTAGGGGGAGCTGGGTGTGTTAGGGAGGGGAGGCATCCATGGGAGGGAAATAGAGTGGGGAGAGGGCTTCTCATGTCACCAGGGACACCCATCCCACCTCCTCCCCACATCATCCCCAGGCTTCTCTGGGGACATGACTCAGGACTCTGCGGATATTAGGATAAAGAAGCAAGTTTTGTGGTGAGGAGCTGGGACCAATAGCTCACGTCTGTGTCTTGTTTCTTACCAGCCTCTCAGGGCCCTGGACCTTAGGCCTTCCTGCCACTCTGAACAATCCACACTTTGGGGAGGGCGTGAGCAGCTGGGAGGACATCAGCCTCTACCCTTTGTCCCAGTCTGCCTCTTCTGGGTGTGCCCTGGCCCTGGCCGTCTCTCCCTCCCGTGAGCTAGAAATGGACATGGACGTGAAGGCCCATCTCCCCTGAAGGTTCCTGTGGGCAGGGGTGAGGGTGGAGAGTGGCCACCAGCCTGACACAGCAGCCTGGGTGCCAGCTCAGGAGACCTTGGCTGGAAGGTGGTGTTCTCAGTGGGGTTCCTGAGAGAGGACACAGAAACCAGGTTTTGTTTTGTCTTGAAACCACGTGTTTCCACGGATTAAATTTTCCTTAAAATAAACATTGACAGTTGACCCAGACCCAGTGATTGGAGCCATGGCCTTGGGGGGGCAGAGGGGTGTGTGTCTAGGAGAGGAAGAGTCAGATGATCTCCTGCAAGTGAAGGGGTGAGTGGTGGGGTGAGCTGAGGAGGATTTGAAGAGGGAAGTGGGGTCATCCTCTCTTCCACTGAAGTGAGGGGCTAACGTGTCTTTTTGGGGTTCATCAAGTGGCCTTAGGTCACAGGCCTAGACTCAAGAATGGACAGTCGAGGAGAGGTGTCTAAGGGACTGGCAGGCCCAGACCCTTCCCTGAGGACATCTGGCCTCTCCCTCACCAGCCACCTCTCTGTGGCCCTCCCTCTGTCCCCTCCTTTCTTTCTTTCTTTCTTTTTTTTGTCTTTTTGCTATTTCTCGGGCCGCTCCTGCGGCATATGGAGGTTCCCAGGCTAGGGGTCGAATGGGAGCTGTAGCCACCAGTCTACACCAGGGCCACAGCAACGCTGGATCCAAGCCGCGTCTGCAACCTACACCACAGCTCATGGCAACGCCAGATCGTTAACCCACTGAGCAAGGACAGGGATCGAACCCGCAACCTCATGGTTCCTAGTCGGATTCGTTAACCACTGCGCCACGACGGGAACTCCTGTCCCCTCCTTTCGAGTCACCACCCCCCAGGTTCTGCCATCCCCGGGGTCCCCAGCCCAGATACCCTCCCCGCACTCTCCAGTGGAGGAGAGTAGGAGTCCCTTCTGGACCCCAGTCTTATGTTTTCTGCTTCCCTTGACTGAGCACCTACTGTGTGCTGGGCAGGAATTCCCTTGATTTCTCAGGGCCTCCCGAGAGCCCGACTCTTTGCCTCCACTCTTGTCATGATGTTCTGAGGATGGACTCGGTGGAGAAGCATTTGCACCAAGTCGTGCAGATTCCTGGGCTGAGTACAAATTGGAATGGGAGGTATGTTCCCATCATCTTAGTTCACCTTCTTCATTACAAAAATGAGATTATGGAGACTTTGGGGAAATTTATGCCACTGAACAATATATTATAATCTACTGTAAAAAGCATTAACTTATTCAATCATTTGGAATGTCACAGAAGTAAACATTTACTGCGATTAACATAATCATGGACAGTTTGAACTACAAGATCTAGATCAGAGGGGACTCTAGGGCCAACAGGAAGACATCTGAGGACTCCACAGCAGAGGGTGCTAGAAACAGTATGACTGTAGCCTTGGCTGTACCTGGTGGTCCTCGTGGGCCTGTACTGCCTCCTGCGCTGGCACCGGGAGAGGCAGGTGGTGAGCCACCTGAGGGACAAGTATGTCTTCATCACGGGCTGTGACTCGGGCTTCGGGAACCTGCTGGCCAGGCAGCTGGACGTGCGGGGCTTGAGGGTCCTGGCTGCATGTCTGACGGAGCAGGGGGCCCAGCAGCTGAGGAAGCAGACGTCAGACAGGCTGGAGACGGTGCTCCTGGACGTGACCAAGACAGAGAGCGTTGCTGCAGCCAGGGGGTGGGTAAAGGAGCGTGTGGGGGACAGAGGTACCACCTAGATTTCTTTTGCATTTGTTTATTTCTTCTCTGAGTAAGAAAAACATCTTTTCTGCTCACTAAGAATATTCATGAGAGGTTTTAATATTCAAGCCTATTGTCTTGGAATTGATGCCTGTTTTTTCAGACCTTGACCACATGTCTAATGCAGACTTGTTTCCTAAGTTCTCCCACCCTGGGTTTTCAAGGGTGTCTCTCCCAACCAGGTTCTGGAAAGTGAGTATTCATGAATTTTTCGTTTTCTCATTTCTTTTCTTTTTTCTATCATTTCCTATTTCCTTTCTCTTCTCAAGTTTTCCCTTCATTTCTCCCACTTATTATTCCTATCTACCTGTCTCTGTCTCTCTCCTATATGATATTTAGATGAATCACACTATTTTCCCAAACTCTGTCTATGAACTTAATAAAATGGGTTTATTGCCTACTGGGTGCCAGGCACTGAGGAATAGAAAAATGAGTGGGACCATCCCTGCCTTCCAAAACTCAAAGAACATACATACCCTGACACCCTACACCCACCACATCCCCATTTCCTCTTCTGTACTCTTCTTCCTTATATCATGTGGCACATTGGTGATGACTCAATCAAAAAACTAAGTTGGGGAGTTCTTGTCGTGGCTCAGTGGAAATGAACCTGACTGGTATCCATGAGGATGGGGTTCAATCCCTGGCCTCACTCAGTGGGTTAAGGATCCAGGTGTTGCGATGAACTGTGGTGTTGCAGATGTGGCTCAAATCCTGTGTTGCTGTGGCTGTGGTGTAGGCTAGCAGTTGCAGCTCTTATTCAACCCTTAGCCTGGGAACCTCCATATGCCGTGGGTGCGGCCCTAAAAAGCAAAACAAAACAAAAAACCAGAAAAACAAACAAACAAAAAAAACCCAACAACAACCAAAAAACTCAGTTTGGAACTGCAGCCGAGTCCTCTCTCACAGGCCCAGGCCCAGGCCCAGCCAGTGTTGCCCTCATGTCGCACTGTGCCCTGGATTCTGGGGTCTGGTGAATAGTGCTGCCCATCTCCTTGCCTATTAGTGGCTCAATTAGTGGCTGACCAAACAGGGGCCATGTGGTCAACTTCTCCAGCATCCTGGGCTGGGTGACCCTTTTTGGTGGGGGGCTACTCCAAGTTCCAAGTACAGCTTCGAGGCCTTCTCAGACTCCCTTGGGAGCTGGCATGGGACAGAGACCATCCCTTGGTCCTCTTGCTACTGTGCTTTGGGAGGGGGCCTTTACAGGGGATTCTTTTCTTCTCAAACTTAGAGCCTTTTCCTTCTAGATGCTTCTCTCTTACTTTGTTCCAGGCATTTGTTGGAAACACTTTTCTAAGTTTTGGGTATCAGGATGGGCTCTAGAACTGCAGAATTTGCTTCACACCATCTCTGCCATGGATGAGGGCTCACGGTCAGAAAGTATCTGAGGCAGAATTGGAATTGGGATTATTTGGCTGCAGAGCCCACATCCACAACCCCCATGATATTCCCCTATCATATGGGGGGGGGGAGCCCTTGGGGTGGGGGTAGAACATTTGACTCAGTTCAACTGATACTTCTTGGGCACTTCTGTGAGTGCACAATAAATGCATCTAGGCTCAAGAAGCTTTGGCCCTTTATCTAAAAAGTCTGACAGCTGAGAAAGGGACAAGAGATATAGGATGTCATGGCCATCATTTATGATGGTTATGCCTAAATTAGCCACAGTAGCCTTGGTAGTCAGCGGAACCAGGGGGAGATCTGGGAGATAAAGATCTGAGCTGAGGGTTGACAAACTGAACTTGGGAACCTGGCAACCTGGCAAAGTCGGGCAGGGAAGCTTTCTGGGTGAGGAAATGGAGTCAGCCTAGGCCCAGGGTGAGTAACATTTGATGGCCTATGATGTGGGATCCTCTAGGGGCAGGTAGGCATGTGTGGGCTAATGAAAGCTATGGACCCTGGACAGGCTGGGAGCCATCATACGGTTGGCAACAGAACCCCATGGAAAGGATTTTATCAGAGGAACTAAAATCATCAAATCAACCTCTAGAGAGCCCACTGGCTACAGAACAGAGAGTGGTTCTGAATGTGGGGGAGCTGCAACCTCAGGCAGAAGATGCTCCTTAGAGGACAGTCATAATAACCCAGCTGACAGATGACTAGGCTGTTGGCTAGAGCAGGAGAGGAGAGGGAGGGGACAGAGGAGTAGGGAGGTGAAAATGGGCAACCTCCGACTACTGAATACCTGAGGGAAGGAGATAGCACAAGTGGTGCCTTGTACACACTTGGTAGGATTTGGAACTGATAAACACATGTATATAAAATATTTCAAAAAAATCTGTACAGAAACAATATCATTATCTTAAGTTTGCTCTCTCTAACTGCCGCTGCACTTCATGACTCCCCTTATCCCACCCCAGTAGGCATTGAGATTTTACTGTTTTTGTTTGTGTTCCAAGGCCTCTGAAGGCCTTGCCCCTCTGCCTCTTGGCCTTGTAGAGGGAGCACTTTGGGGCGAAGCTGGCTATGATTGAGCCCTGTTACTTTAAGAGCAGCATGAGAAACCTTGAGATGTTTTGGGGGGGTTTTCAGGAGGCATGGAGTTGGGCCTGCCCAGAGGTCAAGGATCTCTCTGGGGAGACGTTCCTGGCTCAGGAGAGTGAACTGTGGGCATTAGGGAGAGAAGCAAACCTTCATCTAGGAGCCTGGGTCCATCATTAGCGCCTCCTCCAATATCTGGTCCTTCCTCCAGGCTCTGACTGCCCCCAGCAGTGAGGGTGTGTGCTCCATCCCCAGGGCCCTGTGTGGCCAACTGGTGACCTCAGGATCCAGGCTTGATAGACCGGGGGACCACTGTCTCCCTGAAATTCTCATTATTTAGGGAGGAAACTAAAGCCAGAGAGGGAAGATATCAGTGGACTCATGGCAAATTAACATTAGACCAGTTGGTTTTCATGTACCTAGGTTTCTAGTGTTTGTAGAAACATCCAATTGGTGTATTGGATATTCTCAGAAACAGACCCAGGCGTGCCTTAGTGTGGAACAGTTGTTCCTGCGGTAACAGTTTAGATACTTCTTGGGAAATTGGACAGATTAGTTTGGGGCATGGGTTAGGGGTGGAAAGGTGGGCAAGGGGTAGAAATTCTTAGAAAATTTCTTCCCGTATTAGACCTGTGAATTGAAGAGGAGGGATGTGGAGGTATACACGGTAGATTTCTTGTCTTGAGCAGGCATCAGAATAACTGGAAGTATTTTGAAAATATGCATGATGAATCGGTCCTTGGTCACGGACCGCCTGGAGCCTGCCGGGACTGCCTACCACCCCCACACATGATACTCACCAGGCTGGAAGCTCTTCTACTTCCCCACAAGCCACATGCCCTCCTTTCTGGTGGATGCCATGGTCTACTGGAGCTCCCCAAGACCTGCCAAGGCCCTGTGAAGTCAAGATTGGGGTGCATGTGAGGGATGATACTTCAAGAGGAAGGAAATAAGGTGGACGGAGCAAGCTCTCCAGTCTCTAAGGTCACATAGCTCATCCTCCTCCTTGTCTCTGCTCCAGGCTTCTCCTGAGGCTCTCGGGGTATTAGGAAGTTTTGCGGCCGAGAAACGGGGATCCAATAGCACGTCAGTGCCCTGTTCCTTGAGCAGCCTCTCAAGGCTCTGAACCTCATGGCCCTTTTCCACCCTGAGGAAGCTACACTTTTGGGAGGATCTGAGCAGCTAGGAGGGGTCTCAGCCCCACCTGCTCTGCCTCTGCTCACCTCCTCAGGCTGTGCCTT
The DNA here is from genome assembly GCF_016906955.1 of Phacochoerus africanus. NCBI lineage: Eukaryota > Metazoa > Chordata > Mammalia > Artiodactyla > Suidae > Phacochoerus > Phacochoerus africanus. The sequence continues at coordinate 25,895,033 of NC_062550.1, read as the reverse complement.
GGTTTCCTCATCCCACGAGATGGAATTGGCTGGAGGAGGCAAAGGATCCTCTCTCCAATGAAAATACCTGTGGGGTCGAGGGTGCACAAAGCAGTCACCAGCCTAACCCATCAGCCTCATGTGCCAACTGAATAGGGAGGCCAGTGGTCAGAGTGGGCAGCATTCTCAGTCTAGGACAAGAGCCCTCTGTGTGGTCCTACAGCCCGCCCATCCCCCATTCCACAGCCTGCATTTTTCTGATGCTGGGATGTTGGGTCCAGGGAAATGTGGCCTCATTCAGCAGCCAGCAGAAAGGCCCATGGGATGGTGAGGCAGGCCCAGGCTTGTGTTGGGGCAGTTCGAGGTCATTCTTCTTTAGGCCTAGAGACAAACCCTTGGATTTCACCTCTCTTCTCAAGAACTGGGACGTAACCTGGGCCTGCTCAGCCTTTGAGTGACTGTTTGACTTCTGCCAGCCAAGACTTCCTTGTTCACTCACCAAGAAAGTGGGCAGAGTTCTTAGAGGCCTCCCAGATCCATTGCAGGTGTTTATGGTGGGTGTGAAATAGGTGAGGTTTGCCTCCACCTCCCACCTCCAAACCCTACAGGCCTTGGGTCTGATCCCCGGGGCTGGGTCTATGAACTGACATGACCCCCTCAACTCCAGTCACCCTTGGTTTGGAATGGCCAAATTCTCTGGGCTTTCCCAAAGTAACACCTGCTTTACCTGATTCTGGAGCCGATCAACCTTGGTAGATAATAGAGCATCGTGATGCATCCTTGTCTCTTTGACCTAGAGAATTTGGTGGCCCTGTTTCTGTGCCAGACCTTCTAGACAGGGAAGGTGTAGGCCCCAGGTCTCTCAGATGAGCCTGGTCACCAGCTCATTCTGAAGAATGGTGACCCTAGAGGTTGATCCAAGGGACCACTGCAGACTCCAGCATCACTCTGTCCCCATATTTTATGCAATCCTGGGAGTGGCCCCTCACTACTCATGCCTCTGCCTCATTTCCTTGCTTCCTTCTCTTTATCAGCTTCCCTTCTGCCTTTCTGTGTGTTCTTTGCCCCATTGCCTGGAATCTCTCCTTCCCCTCAAGTCCTGACCCTGAGAACCTTCCAAGTATCTGCCCTTGTCCTCCGCTCCTCCCATATGTCACCCCTTCTCAGAGCCAAGGACTTGGCCTCAGACCCTTCCTGTGGCTGCTTAGGGAACTCATGATTCATCCTCTTCATCTGGCCAGATTTCAGCCTCAATGATGTTCCTATCAGAATTCTCTATCTTCCTTCCCCCTCCCACTGGACCTAAGTATCTCCTCCTGACTTTTCTTGCCACCTGTGGTCCTGATGGTCTCTCTGCACATCCCATTAGCCACTGTGTCCATTGACTTTATAGTCCCTTTCTTCTACTGATATCCCCCTCTTCAGACTCCCCAGCTCAGCAGCTCACCTAGCATGTGCCCAGTCCTGGGGGTAGAAGAAAAATGCCCACTGGGGGACCCTGCCCCGGAGAGCTGATGTGTCCTCAGTCCTTAACTCCCTTCACTTGACTGGTTGCTGGGTGAGAGGGGTGCTGGGGCCTGCTTGGAGTGCAGTGGGGACTCTGAATATCACCTCCCAAGGAATCAGGCCCTGAGCCACTCAAGGGTTTCTGCCTTCTGGAAACTGGGGCCTCACATAACCAGCCTCCCTTATAAAAGGGTCTGGTGCTCTGACCTCAGGACAATGGAGGCACATCCACCCTGAGGAGGACCCTTTGTTTTTCATCATCACTCATAGCAGAGACTCATCTAAGGGCAGAGAACTCCAAAGAGCTGATAACCTGGAGCTCATTTCTCCTGCTCTTTGGAGGGTATAAAACCAATTTTTTTTGTTTTTGCATTGATGAATTTGTTTTAATTTTCCCACTGAAAATAAAAATTAAGTTATTTACATGTCTACATTCATAACAAATGATTTTGATCCCTGAACTGGAGGTGGAGGGTATTGGGGGAGCTCCCCTGGGCTGAGTCCTCCGTTTTCCTTTCCTCTACCCAGACTACCCGATGAGCCACCTCTCAGCACTGACATTATCACTGCGGGATTTCCCATTCTTGGCACCTTCACCCATTTAGGACTGGTGCAGGGGGTGGAGAGGCAGCCACCGGGAATGTCTGAAGTGACAAGCTTCAGGTTGGACTTGAATTTCTTGTATCTGGGCTAATTAGTGTGGTGATGCATCCACCTATAAAAATTACAGAGTGGCTCATCCAGGGACCGGGCATCTTTTGCTGGGAGCAGAAGGGAGGAGGGCTCTTCTCGGTGGCTCCAACAGACTCGGGCTCAGAGGGCCAGCCCCTCCTGCTGTCTCCTGAGCCCGATTCTTCTTGGCCATCACCTCCCCCTTGCCCTATGGCGGCTATCACAGATCTCTCCTTTATGTACCGCTGGTTCAAGAACTGCAATGTGGTCCGCAACCTCTCAGACAAGTATGTCTTTATCACGGGCTGTGACTCGGGCTTCGGAAACCTCCTGGCCAGGCAGCTGGTTGATCGGGGCATGCGGGTGCTGGCTGCTTGCTTCACTGAGGAGGGAGCCCAGAAGCTTCAGCAGGATACCTCCTACCGGCTCCAGACCACCCTATTGGATGTCACCAAGACTGAGAGCATCAAGGCAGCAGCCCAGTGGGTGAGGGACCAAGTGGGCGAGCAAGGTAGGACAATTCCCATTCTTTGGATTTCTCAGTTTATCCTTTTCCTCTCTTTTTCCCACAGGCATCTGGGACAATTATCAAGGACTTTGTTCAGATGGGGTGGGAGAGGAGGTGTAGAGAAAGGGCCTGGGGCTGTAGTGGAATTGGAACTGTTGCCTGGTTTGGTCTGTCCACATGAAGAGGTTATTTCCCAAGGAAATATTCTCTCTGGGAAGCTCAGAGGGATGGCGGGGGTTGGGGGAGGTTGCACTAGGAGGTCAGAGAGGGAGCATGTGTTCTGTACGTCCAAACCTTTAAAGATAGCATTTCAGAGTTCCCGTTGTGGCTCAGCAGTTAACAAACCCAACCAGTGTCCATGAGGACTCGGGTTTGATCCCTGGCCTTGCTCAGTGGGTTAAGGATCTGGCGTTGCTGTGGCTGTGGCATAGGCTGGCGGCTGCAGCTCTGATTCAACCCCTAGCCTGGCAACTTCCATATGCCATGGGTGCAGCCATAAAAAGACAAATAATAGTAATAATAAAGACAGAGTTGCCTCTCTGAGACTTCAGTAGTCCTAACCATCAGCTATAGAAATGTGAGCATGTTTCCTATCAGAATCAGGCTTTGGGGGGGAGCATGAGGTTGAACTCCTTGAGTGGGGGTATTTGCGTTCCTTGACTGTGTCAGGCTAGACTGCAGGGTGGGGAGACCTGTCTTCTTCCTGACATCATGATGGATATTGGTTTGACCTGAGGTTAAGTGCCTGCATCAGAGTGGCTGATCTTATTGGGAAAGGAGGCCATGATCTAGGGCTGGACTAGGACTGCATGGGGACCCACCCAAGGAGCTTCCTGTACATAGGATGTGGGTGTAGGGAGGAACAGCATGGCTTAGTTTGTAGAAGCAGCAGCCTGGGGGAAGTCAGGACTCCTGAGGGAACTAATCTGGGGTCTGTGCACATGGGTCAGGGTGGGAGAGCTCTGGGGCCCAGCAAGGCCAGATAGTAACTCCCTGCTTCATTTCCTCCTTGGCATTTACCACTATCCAAGAAACAATATATTTTACTTACTTATTGTCTATTGCTCCTGCTAGAATAAAGCTTCTAGGGGGTGTAGGGGTGGGTGAGACTTTTGTCTCTTTTATTTACAACATTTTCTTAGTACTTACAACAGTGTCTGGCATCTAGTGAGGTGCTCAACAAATATTTGTCAGATGACCTAAGTAATGAATAATTCAGCAAGAGTGAGTTTCTTTCTTCAACAGACTGCCTCCGCCCAATGCCCTACATTCAACCTTGAGCCACTTGTGTTAATGACTCACAGGGTATATTAGTTTCCTATTGCTGCTGTAATAAATTCACATAAACTGAGTGGCCTAAAACAGAACAAATTTATTATCATATAGTTCTGGAAGTCAGAAGTCCAAAATGAGTCTCACTGGGCTAAAATCAAGCCTTTTCAAGCTTCCAGAGGCCGCCTGTATTCCTTGACTCATGAGCCTTTTCATCTCCAAAGCCAGCAAGGTCAGGTCAAGTCCTTTCCATGCTGCCATCTCTCTGGGTCTCTGTCTTCTGGCTGACCTCTTCCACTTAGAAGGAACTTTGTGATTATATTGGGCTCACCAGGCTAATCCAGTATAATTTCCCCATTTTAAAGTCAGTTGATTAAAATTTAAATTTAATCCGCTACCTTAATTCCTCTTTCCCATGTAATCCACCATATTCACAGGTTCTGGGAATTAGTATGGGGACATCTCTGAGGGGCCATTGGACAACATCTTTGGTCTAAGAAGCACTGGGAAATGGGGGGGTAGGGGGGTCCTTGCATGCTTTCTTGTTGCCCCTGAGAGTCTCTGCACATGCAAGTTGGCACGGCCCTTAAAGCTTTTCATACTGCTCCGAAAGTTCTTTAGCCGCCCTTTGCAGGGGGAAAAAAAAAAAAAATTAAGGTTGTCCTGGTTCACCAGCAGGCAAAACTATTTACCTGGGATGATTGGAGGTAGCAGCGAGTGTATATCCCTTCTCCACAGAGAGAGAGCACTTGGGTTTTACAGTCTTTAGGTCTCAGGAGCTCATTTTCTCCATGGTAAGATAAGAAAGTTTCCTCTAGCCAGGAAGATTCTTAGTCCTGCCAGCCAGTTGGTCTCCTGGGGTCTCCAACTGGAGAGGGGTAGGAAGATAGAGTGTGAACACAGCTTGCCCGGGGACCCCAGACCTAGGGGAAGAGGTGGTCCATGATTGGTGTTTACATCCAGACCTGCCCATGTGTGCCTGGAAGAGTATTTTCAGGCTACAGAGGGCAAGATGGGGTAGTAGGATGGAGGGAGGGGAAGGGAAGGAGCCCCAAGCACCAATGGAATTTTACTTGGAAGCTCAATATGTAAATCAAATGAAAGTTGAGGTTCTCCTGCACCTGCCTCCCTTAGTGGGTTCTGGGGTTCAGCCTGGAAAGCTCTCAGGATTGCAAACCACAGGCTGGAGACCATTGTTTGAATATAGTCAACAATGAACATGAGGCCCAGGGAAAGAAAATGACTTGTCTAATGCTGGAGGTGGAACCAGGACTAGAACTTGAGCCTCTTCAAGCCTAGCCCCTGCAGAGTCGAATGACAATACGTAGCATTCTCTCAACTCAATTTAAATATCTCGAAGAGCCCTTTTCACATTTTTCCAAAATTATTTTATTTAAATGTTTTATATATTTCTTTATAAATATTATTTGTATCTTTTCTGATTTGTGAGTTCCTTGAGGGATAATACTTTGTTCATTTTATGTCTCTAGCACCTTCCTCTGTAACTGACAGGTGCATGAATGAATGAATGTATCAGTGAATGAATGGATGAATGAATGAATGAATAGAATGATTTTGATAATGTGTGAAGGAGAGTTGGTTTCTTTTTTTTTTTTTTTTGGTCTTTTTAGGGCCACACCTAGGGCATGTGGAAGTTCCCTGACCAGGGGTCCAATAGGAGCTGTAGCCGCTGGCTTATGCCACAGCCATAGCAATGAGGGATCCGAGCCACAACCATGACCTACACCACAGCTAATGTCAATGCCAGATCCTTAACTCACTGAGCAGGGCCAGGGATCACACCCACGTCCTCATGGATACTAGTTGGGTTCGTTAACTGCTAAGCTACAACAGGAACCCCAGAGTTGGTTACTTATACTTAGGTGAACTGAGAAGGGGCAGCATGATGGCAGAAGGAATTGAAACATTAATTCATTGGTATGAAAATGAGAGCTCTTTTCCCAGAGCTAATAGCTTAGATGTGATTAGCTAAAGCCTGCATTGTAGCTAGTGCAGGGCTCAGCTCTTGGCAGACTGGGTGAATCAGAAAAAGTGCCCCTTTAGGGGAGACCAGAAGTAAAGGCACATGTTCCTGTGGGCTGTCATAAATCCCCATCCCACACCCCCAGCCTGGCTGTCATGGGCTTTATGAACATGCTCAACCATCCTCAGCTACCCTGAGCTGGTGGGTGGTAAACCCTGATGCTTTTCCAGCAACACTGCTGATTTCTACATGGTTCTCTCTCCCTCTATCTCACCCCCAGGCCTCTGGGCCCTGGTGAACAATGCTGGTGTGGGCCTGCCCAGTGGCCCCAATGAATGGCTGACCAAGGAGGACTTTGTGAAGGTGATCAATGTGAACCTGGTGGGACTGATTGAAGTGACCCTCCATATGCTGCCCATGGTCAAGAAAGCCCGGGGCAGGGTTGTCAACATGTCCAGCAGTGGTGGCCGTGTAGCTGTCATTGGTGGTGGCTACTGTGTCTCCAAGTTTGGTGTCGAGGCCTTCTCTGACAGCATCAGGTGACTGGGCCTAGGTGCCAAACCACTCAGGGTGGGAGTTCTGGTGGTTTCACCTCAGGAAGAGAGGGCTGGTAGGGCTTCCCTATGGGCAGGGGAGTTCTGGAGGGAAGATGCTACAATAGCAGCAGGAGGAAGTCTAGCCTTCCGGGGGTTTTCCCCAAGGACCCAGAGAATAAGAGCTAAGGAGAAGAGGTGGGGTAGTTTTAAGCAGCCTTCCCTTGAGCTGATCCAGATAAGCAACACCCTGTTCAGGCCTGTGGGAGCAGGAGGTCAAGTCCCCCAAACAGAGAGGCCTGGGGGCAGACGTGCTGTGGGCCACCTGCAAAGGAGGGTGCAAGCCTTGCATAGACCCCTTTACTCCTCTGCCACCTGGGTGCTGGGGTGGGGCTAAATAGGAGGGATCTGGTGAGAGCAAGGTTTTGGTCTAGATTCTTCCACGACTTCCTCAACTTCCTCGCAGCTGGGCTAACCTAATGTGAATTACTCAGAGAGGCTTGGGAAATGGCTTATTTGCATGAAAGAAGTGCTGGGCCTGGCGCAGGGGTGGGGTGCACACCTCCAGGTTCCTAATCTCCAAAGGGAGATTGGCTCCTCTAGAGGTGTCAGAGGGGACTTTCTCTGAGGATCCTTTGTCATCGTGGGGTCTGAATACAGCTCTTCTTTTCCAGGCGTGAGCTCCACTATTTCGGGGTGAAAGTCAGCATCATTGAGCCGGGCAACTACCGGACATCCATTCTGGGCAAGGAGAGCTTGGAGACGCGCATGCGCAAGATGTGGGCGCGGCTGCCTCAGGAGACCCGCGATAGCTATGGAGAAGAGTACTTCCGTATCTGTGAGTTACCCCCGGGGGAAAAGGGGTCTCTCAGAGGGACGGGGAGGTCTTGGGAATCACTGACCGCTTCCATTTTACACACGATGGGATGGAGGTTCGGAGGGATTATGGATCTAAAGCCTTAGAGCTGGTAGCAGAGCTGGGGTTTGAGAACTGCCGGAGTGGTAGAATCGTAGCTTCAGGGAGATGGGGCTGTTAGGAGAAATGCTGCCCGGGGATGCGACCCACCCCTGGCACCTGCCTCCCGCCTAAACATCAGTACGCAGGTGAGTCAGGTGAAAATGCACTGACGTGAGTACAGAGAAATTATTAAGAGCACAGCTGCTTAAGCCAGACTGCTTGGGTTTGAATCCTAGCTTTGCCACTTACCGGCTTGGAAACTATGGGAGTGTTACCTAATTGCCTTATTCCTCAGTTTCTTCATCTATTAAATGGAGCTGATGATAGTGCCTACCTCACAGGACTGCTGTGAGTATTAATATCTGTGAATTATCTCACAAATGCTTGTTAAATCAGTAAAGAGGAAAAGAAGCACACAAGTATTTAAAAGAGGCTCCAGGCAGCCCTCTTCTTGAGCTAAGGGTCTCCGGTGTGTCTCAGGTGTTTTTGGAGCGTAGAGGAGAGACAGCTGTTTACTCTACTTTCCAAAATTGTGTTCAGGTTCTTCCAGTTTGAGGGATGAGTGGGACCCTGGCATTTGGGATGGCCTGCAAGTACAGTGGAGGAGAGATTGGCCAAAAGACCTGGTGCAGCAACTTGTGGTAGGAGAGTGAGGCCCACTCTGAGGACAGAATGCCCCGCATTCACTCGGAGCATCTAATTCCAAAGCTGAGCCAGTTGGTTTCAAGAGAGGATGATCCATGGTAATTCCTGGTTCTCTCCATTTCTCTGGTGCCAGGTGCCTGGAAGAAGAGCAGCCCAAGCCACCCTTACAGCTGCCCTGTGTGGAGCAGAAAGATGGGGCTGGTACTTTGCTAGCTCAGGAGGTTCCCTTAGGCTGGAGTGAAACAGCCTGGCCCTCAGCCCTGTCCTACTCCCTTTGGGTCTCAGTGGCCTAGTCTCACTTATCCTTGACCCAGATTTTTTTTTCCTTTTTCTTTTACTTGGCTTCCATGAACATCCCTGAGAGACACTTTCCTGTTGTGGTTAAGCTCTTAGACTCTGAAAGTAGGCTGCCCAAGTGTAACTTTCAGCTCTCCTGCTTGCCTTGGTCCAGTTACTCAGTTTTTTCATCTGTAATGGGTTATGAGAATTTAATGTGTTAATATATAAAAAGTGCTTAGAATATTATCTGCTTCCTGGTAAGAACAATTTGATTGAAAATTGTTTTTTTAATCCTTCCTTAGAGCATGGCCTCCTTTTCTCTATTACACTGTATCTGCAAGCTCTAAGTTCTTGTGTTGCAAAGAAAGAGTCTTAGCTAGTAATCATCCAAAATCCAAAGTGGTAAATTTTAAAAATATACCCAGAAACTCTGGAAGGGCTAAGGTTAATCACTCAATCAAATTCATGGCCATTATCTAACTGTAGGGGGAGGTCTTATTTTAGTGAATGCTCTCCTGGACCTCATACATCAACAGAGTAAAAAGTCAAGCCGCCAAAACCATGACAGCCATTTATTCGCTTAATACACATTTTATTGAGAGCCTACCACACACCAGCCACTGGGTAGGGCTGGGGCTGGAAGTGGCCAAAGCAGCAAGGTACACAGATGGCTGCCTGTAGCTTGAGGTCCAGTTGGAGGAAATGGATCTTAATAAAAATTCACGTTTTATGACAAATGTGGATAATACCATGGAGAGAAACATAGGGCCATGAAAAGAAGAATGGAGTTGGGAGTGAAGCCCCAGCTTCGATTATGGCGTAGGGAGGGCCCCTCTGAATTGACTTTGGGGAAGAGTAAGTTAGGCATTTTTGGCAAGTGGAAAGTGGAGATAGGCAGAAAAATTTTTCCAGGAAGGCCTTGAGGCAGGAAACTATAGGAATTTTAAAGACGATGGGGAGCAGTGTGGGGGAAGAGAGGAGACAGAGGATAAATTAGAGCATGAAAGCACACTGAGGATAAAGGTTGTGATCTGATTCGTGATTGGGAAAGACTGCTCTGGTTGCCGCAGTATTCCAGGTTGGCCGCATTTGAAGTGTGGCCGAGAAAGAAGTGGAGGAGATGGAAAGAAGTTGATAGATGCCGAGTGTATATTAGACCTGCTGGTCCTGGGAGAGAGAGGAAGTCATCCTGGATGAATACTAGGTTTAATTTGAGAAAGCCGGTAGACGGAGGCATCATTCATTCACTGATTTAGGGAAGAGTCAGGGAGAAGTATACCTTGGAGAAAGTAATCTTTTAGTTCTGGACATATTAGAACTCTGTGAGGAGAAAAAAGTCCTGAGGATCAGTTAGGGCTTTCTTAGTTACAAGTGATAGAAAATCCAACCCAAATTATTTAAGCATAAAAGGAATTTCTTTTTTTTTTTTTCATTTTTAAAAGTTTTATTGAAGTATAGTTGATTTACAAGGTTGTAATAATTTCTGCTGTACAGAAAAGTGATTCAGTTATACATGTACACACATTCATTCTCTTTCAGATTCTTCTCCCACATAGATTATAACAGTATATCAGGTAGAGTTCTATACAGCAGGTACCCATTGACCAGTCATTCCATATACCTCAGTGTGCAGATGTCAATCCCAAGCCCCCAGTCCATCCCTCCCCCTCCACCTGTCCCCTTTGGTAACTATAAATTTTTCAAAGTCTGAGAGTCTGCTTCTATTCTGCAAATAAGTTCATTTGTATCCTTTTTTTAAAAGATTCCACATATAAGTGATATCATATGATGTTCGTCTTTTTTTTTTTTTGTCCTTTTTGTCTATTTAGGGCCACACCTGCAGCATATGGAGTTTCTCTGGCTAGGGGTTAAATTGGAGCTGTAGCTGCTGCCCTATACCAAAGACACAGCAGTGCCAGATTTGAGCTGTGTCTGCAACCTACACCACAGCTCAAAGCAATGCCGGATCCTTAACCCACTGAGCGAGGCCAGGGGTTGAACCCATGTCCTCATGGACACTAGTTGGGTTCATTAACCACTGAGCTACAGTGGGAACTCCTGATGTTTGTCTTTCACTTCTAGCTTCACTTAGTATGATAATCTCCAGGTCCATTCATGACATTATTTCATTCCTTTTTATGGTTGAGTAATATTCCATTTTATATATGTACCACATCTTCTTTATCCATTCCTCTGTTGGTGCACATTTAGGTTGCTTCCATGTCTTGGCTGTTGTTAATAGTGCTGCAGTGAACATTGGGGTGCATGTATCTTTTCAAATTATGGTTTTCTCTGGATAGATGTCCAGGAATGGGATTGCTGGACAATATAATAGTTCCATTTTTAGTTCTTTGAGAAAACTCCATACTGATTCCCATAGTGGTTGCATTATATTCCCACCAACAATATAAGAGAGTTCCCAGAAAAGGAACTTATTCATGCTTATTACTAAAAAAATTTAAGGATACGGACTTCAGGCACAGCCTGATCCAGTCCATACATGATGTTGTTAGGACCTGCTTTAACTCTATTCTTTTTTTTTTTTTTTTTTTCAGTACTTACAGATTTATTCAGGCCTATTAAAGGCCTTAAAACAACCAAGAATCGTAATAAGTATTTGAACAGAGAGCAGGGTATTCCAAATGCTAAATAAATCATTAGAATCAGAGCTAGTACACCAGCTGTATTAACCTATGTGAGTGCCCTTTGTCCTGTGCTCAATCTGTTGACACTTGCCCTTTACAATCCAGCCAGAGTAAACCTTTCACTAGTTGAGGAAATCTCTATTTTCATTTCAAATCACCATATTTCTTGGTTCTAGTTTCTTTTCCTTTCTTTTCTATTGAATCTGCTGCATGTGGAAATTCCTGGGCCAGGAATTGAACTTGTGCTGCAGTTGTGACCTACACCATGGCTTTGGCAAAGGAAACTTCCTTTCTTTTTTTTTCTTTTAAGGGCCGCACCTGTGGCATATGAAAGCTCCCAAGCTAGGGGTCGAATCAGAGCCTATGCCACAGCCATAGCAATGTGGCGGGATCCAACCTGCATCTACAACCTATACCACAGCTCATGGCAACTCCAGAACTTTAACCCACTGAGTGGGGCCAGGGATCGAACTCACATCCTCATGGATGCTAGTCAGGTTTGTAACCTGGTGAGCCACAACAGGAAATACCACCCCCTCTTTTTTTTGGTTCTGCTGCTTTTCTCTTGGCTTCAGTCTCACAAGCTGTGGGGTCACATGGCTTCAACACCTTCTCATCGCCTCCTAGGATCGTCCTTTCCAATGGTTCCCCCAAAAGGTGGGTCAGTGACTTGGTGGGCCAGTGATGGCAGGAACAGAGGGAATCACAGGGTGTACCCAACCTTGAGCCCATCACTGTGCCCAGGAGAATATGATCTGATTGACTCAGGCTTGGTCATGTGGAAAGAATGATCCAAATTATTTATGAAGCCATGATGAGGCTAGGGTGAAGCAGATTCAGCTATTGTCTGAAAACCTCACAAAGGCATTTGCTAAGTAAAGTAGCTCAATGCAGGCAGAAGTTATAGAGTCTTCAGTGTGGTCCATAAAAGAATATGTAGAAAGGCAACTTCCTCTAAAAACCACTGTCGAAAAGCTGATTTTGTTCTTCCAATGAATAGTAACGGTTGGATTTATAAAATACCGTAGGCTGATTTCATTTTCTCCTGAAATTATCCACTCCATGATTTCAGGGGGAATTTTTCAGACAGGCACTTGACTACGTTTAGATGAAAAATTTTCCAGGCAACCGGTTGTGGTTCCCTCTGCCTTGGGAGTCCCATGGGGCAGCAACTGTGCCCTTGCTCCCTAGCGTCTTACACAGTATCAGGCTTTTTCACTAAATACTTGATGAATTTTTATTTATTTATTTATTTATTTATTTATTTATTTATTTTGTCTTTTTGCTATTTCTTGGGCCGCTCCCGCGGCATATGGAGGTTCCCAGGCTAGGGGTCTAATCGGAGCTGTAGCTGCCAGCCTACGCCAGAGCCACAGCAACTCAGGATCCGAGCCGCGTCTGCAACCTACACCACAGCTCACGGCAACGCCGGATCGTTAACCCACTGAGCAAGGGCAGGGACCGAACCCGCAACCTCATGGTTCCTAGTCGGATTCGTTAACCACTGCGCCACGACGGGAACTCCGAATTTTTAAAAATGCAATGGTAGAAGACAGAAAGATGGCTTAAGTCCTTCTCTGGTTGATTACTCCCATGCAGGGAACAGAAAGTACATACATGAAGGGTAACTTGAATTTCTTTTGCCATCCTGCCTGACTTCTCAATGACAGGTGGCAATTTGAAGGTTACATAACCAGAGTGTACCTTGTCTCATTTTATTGCTATATGTGTATAAGCAGGTCAATCTGGTCACTTCAAGCTTTGCTGTTGCTTCTTCAGACTGGTTTGGCTTTGGCTTTTATTTATTTATTTTTTTGCTTTTTAGGGCTGCACCAACAGCATATGGAAGTTCCCAGGCTAGGGGTCGAATCAGAGCTACTGCTGCCAGCCTACATCACAGCTGCAGCAACCCAGAATCCAAGTTGTATCTGCAACCTACACCATAGCTCACGGCAACACCAGATCCTTAACCCAATGAGCGAGGCCAGGGATAGAACTCTAGTCTTCATGGATACTAGTCGGATTTGTTTCCACTGAACCATGATGGGAACTCCCTGGCCTTTATTTTTATTTTTATTTATTTATTTTTTGTCTTTTTTCCATTTCTTGGGCCGCTCCCACGGCATATGGAGGTTCCCAGGCTAGAGGTCTAATCGGAGCTGTGGCTGCTGGCCTACGCCAGAGCCACAGCAACGCGGGATCCGAGCCGCATCTGCGACCTACACCACAGTTCACGGCAACGCCGGATCCTTAACACACTGAGCAAGGCCAGGATTGAACCCGCCACCTCATGGTTCTTAGTCGGATTCGTTAACCACTGCGCCACGATGGGAACTCCCCTGGCCTTTATTTTTATTTGTATTTTATTTGTTTGTTTGTTTGACTGCCTGCCCATTCACCTCTGCCAAGCTCAGTCTTTTGCAAACCAAACAAACATACATCCTTCCAGGAAGGACAAAGGGTAATATGCCAAATCTCAAATAGAACAGTACATGCCCTTTGATACAGTGATGTTGTAAAGACAAACATAAACTCTTAATGTTCCCTTATCTGTAGATTTATTTCCATGCTATGAAACTGTTTCATAACTGAACTGTTTCTAAAGCTATGTAGAGCTGGTCTATGACATAATTATCATAATATGGCTGTCTTTCTTTCTTTCTTTTTGTCTTTTTGTCTTTGGGCCGAACCCGTGACATATGGAGGTTCCCAGGCTAGGGGTCTAATCGGAGCTGTAGCTGCCAGCCTACACCACAGCCACAGCAATGCCAGAACTGAGCCACATCTGCAACCTACACCACAGCTCACGGCAACGCTGGATCCTTAACCCACTGAGCGAGGCCAGGGATCAAACTCACAACCTCGTGGTTCCTAGTCGGATTTGTGTCCACTGTGCCATGACAGGAACTCCCCCATCTTTCTTACAGTGTTTAATTCTCTGTAACTTAACTACAGTAGTGTTGAATATTGAAGTATAAATATATTTATTATAGTAACAAAAAACATTTCCAAGTAATCATACTTTAATTTTCACTTCAGTTTTACTACTGTTTACTTGGATACAAGATACACCGATGAGACAAAAATCTCTGGGAGTCTAGCAGGGGAGATCTGAAAGCAAATACCACACCACGTGCACAGTTGTGCTCCATCAGACATGCATACAAAGCAATGGTACAGGGACTTAACTCTGCTGTCACAAAAGCCTTCACAGAAGTGACCACTGGAGCATTAGTGAGTTTTGAAGAATGAATAGGAGTTCACCAAAAGGGAAAATAATAGCAGGTGTTTCCCACAGAGGGAGGACTATGAGCAGCAGTTTGGAGATCTGACAGCACTATATGTTTTCAAAGGCAAGGTGGATTTAGGTTGTAGATGATAACGATCCCTCTAACCAGGTTACACAACTCTCTCAACTTCATTTTCTTCATTGATAAAGTATAGTAATTCCCTTCTTGTGGGTTGTTAGGAGAATTAAACAAGAATGTACTCAGCTCGGCCACAGAAGGGCTCAACAAACCTTAGCCATGACATATGACTAGCATGGCTTAAGTGAACAGTGAAGGGGTGGGGGATGGGGAGGAAGCCAGGAGATTTTTGAGTCAGATCATAATAGGCTTCGATGGCTCCACTAAGCATGGCTCTCATTCTGAAGGCTTTTGGAGAGCCTTTTAAAAGGCTCTGCAGGAACTCCCGTCGTGGCTCAGTGGTTAACAAATCTGACTAGGAACAATGAGGTTGTGGGTTCGATCTCTGGCCTTGTTCAGTGGGTTAAAGATCCAGTGTTGCCATGAGCTGTGGCATAGGTTGAAGACACAGCTCGGATCCCGCATTGCTGTGGCTCTGACCGAGGCCAGTAGCCACAGCTCCGATTGGATTCCTGGGAACCTCCATGTGCCTCGGGTATGGCCCTAGAAAAAACAAAACACAGAAGAAAAAAAAAAAAAAGCCTCTGCAGTGACCTGATTGTGTGCTGTGGGAATGAAGGTGGAGACTTGGGACCAGCTTGGAGGCAACTGCCGAAACACAGTGAAAAGTTGACAAAGGCATGAAGTTAAAATCCTTGGTGGTTGTGGGATAGTGGGATAGTGTTTGGCCATGGAGACAGACTGAAGAAACATTTAGGAGTGGTCATGCAGCTCCACTGGACACAAACTCCTATAAGTTATTGTGGCCAACAGAAAAGGCCCCTGGCTTGTGAACTCCAGGACCAGGTCAGGTATCTTGGAGTGATTTTTAGCTATACCCAAAATAGAACCATATTGGAAATGTTTAGTTAATAGCAACCTAACATAGGCACATTCTGGAAGAAGCAGCACACCCAGTCACCAGGACAGGCATGTGAACCGGACGCAGTGTTCTGGTCTTCACAGGCCTGGAATTGAGCCTCAATCTGGCTTGGTTAGCATGTTTCAGAACAGTATAGCCACCTGCTAGCATTCATTGTCTCAGCCCCTCTGGGGAAGTCCCTTTAGTCCCATTTCTTTCTAGGGTAGGATCAGGACTCTTGGATCCATACTAAGTGTCAAAGCCTGGTACCTGCTGTTTTATAGGCTTTTCGTTTTGTTTGTTTTGGCTTAATTCTCAGAATAGCACAAACATTTCTTGGATGCCTGAATGCTAAGCCCACACGTCCTTCCTCACTGTCCAGGAGAGTGACAGGGGCTTCCTCACGGTCTTCTCACTCTTCTAGCAGCGTTCTCAGCACAAAGCGAGGGCACAATAAATATTTGAGAGAACAAGGAAAGAATGTGCCTTAGACTGTTTCCAGGTCTCAGGTAGCTTCTGCCACCCCACTGCCTCTGCAGGTCCATCCGATCTTATAGAGCCTAGTTCCAAAGCCATCTGCTCCTGTCAGCGTGCCCCGCCCTCGTCAGCCTGCACAGCCTTCCCTGGCTTAGAGGGATCTGTAATCCCAAGCTTCTTGCCCTCCCTGCCTGGGACCTACTGGGGGCAGACCCCGTGTCAGAGCCAAGGACAGAACACAGAGCGTTGGATTCCTAGGGCATTATTGCTCTATAGACAGTCTGGCTTTAAGTCAGCCTGGCTCTTTTTGGTACCCCAAAGTGTAGTCTGCCTTTTTTTTTACCTGTGATAGTTTTCTCTCTAGGAAACAGAAGGGGTATTCCTTGGAGGCAGGGTGGGTTGTGTGTGTGTAAAGGATATTTGATGACATTGTCCTGCCCTCATCAACCACCTACCAATGTCCTACACAGAGGGGATGCGTTCTCTGCCTTCTTGGACCTTCCCCAAAGTCAGGCCAGCTTGATCTCCCTCTTTGTTTTCAAGTTCTAATCCCTTATCATGAAGCTGACTCTTAGGCACCACTTCCTCCACACAGTTCTTAGGGTGTTCATTGAGTTCTTGGGGTACTCATTGAAGTGTGTGTCCCCACTGAGCTGCCCCATCCCAAAGTTCTGGGGTGAGGGTGCAGATCAGGACCTTGTAAACTGTGTGGTTTGTCTCATATTTGTATTTTGAGCTACTGCAGACTTGGACCCATCTCCACACCCATATGCAAATGCTAACAGAGTAGCCCTCACATTTGTTGGAGCCTTACGAGGTGCCTGCCTATGCCTAAGCTCATCTGAGCACCATAATGACTTGATGACCAAAGCATAGGCACTGTTACTATTTTTATTGTCTTTTTTTGTTGTTGTTGTCTTTTTAGGGCCACACCCGTGGCATATGGAGGTTCCCAGGCTAGGGGTCCAATCAGAGGTGTAGCCACTGGCCTATGCCAGAGCCACAGCATCACAGAATCGAGCGCATCTATGACCTACACCACAGCTCATGGCAACACTGGATCCTTAACCCACTGAGCGAGGCCAGGGATAGAACCCACAACCTCATGGTTCCTAGTCGGATTCGTTAACCACTGAGTCACATGGGAACTCCAAATTTTTTTTTGTCTTTTAAAAATTTTTAATTATAGTTGATTTACAATGTTCTGTCAATTTCTGCTGTACAGCAAAGTGACCCAGTTATAGATACATTCTTTTTCTATCATTATCCTCCATCATGTTCTATTACAAGTGGTTGAATATAGTTCCCTGTGCTATGCAGCAGGACCTCATTGCTTATCCACGCCAAATGCAATAGTATATAAACTTGTTTTCTGTCTTCTCCTCCTCTGCTGTCTACTTTGCTATTGTTCATCTTTATTACTCTCTGGCCAGGTTATTATTATCCCCATTTTACAGATGATGACAGTTTAAGCTCAAGGTCCCACAACTAATGGCAGAACTGGGCACAGTTCTTCTCATTGCTATAATAATGCAATAGTAGGAATTCAGTACACAGTGCAGAAATTCATAAAGAGAAGACTGTTTATAGGGTGTTTGTTTAAGGGACAATCTGTAGATTGTGAGATCAGCCGGAAATGTTAGATCAGTGAGCTGATGGAAAGGGAGCTTGGATGGAATTCAGAAGAAAACATCTTTAATGAAGACTAATAGAACCTTTGATTTTTTTTTTCCCTCTCTTGCACCCTCAACCAGATACTGACAAGTTAAAGAACATGATGCAGTTGGCAGAGTCAAGGATCCGTGATGTCACCAATAGCATGGAACATGCCATTGTTTCCCGGAGCCCTCGCATCCGCTACAACCCTGGCCTGGATGCCAAACTCCTCTACATTCCCTTGGCTAAATTGCCCACCCCTGTGACAGATTTCATCCTGAGCCGGTACCTTCCAAGGCCAGCAGACAGTGTCTGAACTGGGGAAGCCCAAGGGGTGGTCAGTGGAGTGTAGAGGAGGGGAGTTAGAGAAGGCATCATGGGGTCACAAGAGGGGAGATCAGATGTTCTGGGGGCACCTTGCTTGGTTGACACCCTTCCCAGCACTAGTGAATTTATGGGTAACTTCTAATAGGAAATGAGTGCCTCTTCCCAATCACTGGGGCCTCACAGAAATCTGAGGTGGCCTTTGCAGGTTCAAAGACCCATAACCTGACCCTAAGAACATCTGTCACCCGGTCAAGATGGCTTTTTCTGGACCTGGGAAAGTCAAGGAGAGGAAAACTAGCTCCTGCTGAATCATGAGCCTCCCTCAGTTATCACCACCACTGGGAAATTCTGTGGGATAATCTAGCCCATAGGAGAACTCAACCACTTTGCTGTTGTGCCTCTAAATATGCATTTACCTCATTCACATAACCCATTATTTGGAGTTTGTAGTAGGGCAGACAGGGAGTGCAGGATTGTATCAGGCAAAAGTTTATAATAATATTTTTTCTCTCTTTTATGGATTGCTCTATCCATAGGTGATTGGGACTCACATGAAATAACATTCATTCATTTAATCACTGTTGATTAATTCTTCAAATATTTATTGAGTGCCTACCCTAGACTAGGCACTGTGTAGGTGCTGGAAGGATGCAGATATGATTAAATCATGGTCTTGATTTTTTACTCTTTATTTTGTGGTTTTGTTTTTTATCACAATATCTAGTAGCAGAGATAGGGCAGTGATAGCAGAAACGGAAATCAGAAAATCAAATTTTTGGAGCTTGAGGAACCCTAGAGGTCCTCTAATTCAGTGGTTCCCCAACTTGGCTGTGTGTTGTAAGCACCTGGTTAATTAAAATACAGGTTCTTGGGCCTCAGTATTAGAAAATTTGATTCATTAGGTTTGGGAAGGGCCTAGAAATACCTATTTGTAATAAGGACCTAGATGATTCTGATGCATCTGTGTCCTTGGAAGCTGCTGATATTTCCATAGGGGTAACTAATGCCCAGAGGAGGAAGTGACTCACCCCAGGCTCCCCAGCATAGTGGCTGCAACAGAACTCAGATGTTCAGATTCCTAGACTAGGATTTTAGTTATAGGAGAATAAATTTCTGAAATTAATAACATTTTCAAATAAGTCATGGAACGAACTTATTTTTTTTTTAAAGCCTTAAACTTCTGAACCATATGAGGCTCTACTGAAAAGATTTTTTTTTTTTTTTGATCTTGAAGAATAGTCAGGTAATAAAGGTCAAATGTGAATTTTTTAAAATTAAAACATCCTGGAGTTCCCATCATGGCGCAGCAGAAACAAATCCAACTAGGAACCATGAGGTTGCTTTTCCACATTAAAAATGTTCAGGGAGCTCTTATTGTGGCTTAGCAGAAATGAATCTGACTAGCATCCGTGAGGATGTAGGTTTGATCCCTGGCCTTGCTCCGTGGATTAGAATCCAGCACTGCTGTGAGCTGTGGTGTAGATCACAGATGTGGCTCAGATCCTGCATTGCTGTGGCTCTGGCGTAGGCCAGCAGCTATAGTTCCAATTAGACCCCTAGCCTGGGAACCTCCATAGGTCATGGGTGTGACCCTCAAAAGACAAAAGACAAAAAAAAAAAATTAAAACATCTTTAATTTGTGTCTCTTCAACATCCAACTGAACTTGAAAATAATAACATGAACTTAATTACATTTGCAGAAGACCCCTTTTCCAAATACAGTAGCATTCACGGATTCTAGAAATTAGGATGTGGACATGTATTTTGGAGGGCCGTGACACAACCCACTAAGCCTGTTATTTGCATCACTTCTATTCCTAGAACCAGATTCTGTATCAGGTAGGCTGCACCGAGCAGCAAGTAACAGAAAAATCAGTTCTTTTTTTTTTTTTTTGTCTTTTTGCCATTTCTTGGGCTGCTCCCGTGGCATACGGAGGTTCCCAGGCTAGGGGTCGAATTGGAGCTGTAGCCACCGGCCTACGCCAGAGCCACAGCAATGTGGGATCCGAGCCGCATCTGTGACCTACACCACAGCTCACAGCAATGCCGGATTGTTAACCCACTGAGCAAGGGCAGGGATCGAACCCGCAACCTCATGGTTTCTAGTCAGATTCATTAACCACTGTGCCACGACGGGAACTCCAGTTCTTAAACAACAAAGAAAAATTTAGGGCAGAACTCAGTAGCCGAATGATAACGACATCATCTTTCTACTTCTTTGCTCTGCCATCCAATAGTTTAGTCTTCATCCTAAACCCAGTTTCCTTTATCATTGTGGCATGACTGCCAGTAGCAATGGGAACTTTACTTCCTCATTCACTATTTACAGGAGAAGAAAGAGTTTGTCTTTCCATGGCACTAAAGATTAAGGAAGTTTCTTTCCCAGAACCCCCACCAAGACTTTTTCTTGAATCTCATTGGCCCAAACTGGCTTCAGTTTGTCCATCTGTGAACCAATAACTGACAAGGGGGTAAATGGCCATGAATTGTTTAGATACATCGTGGGTCAGAATGGGAATGCTGGGGAGTATTTACAGTGCCTATTTCCCTGGAAAATTCAAAACTCAGACTCCATGCTATTGAGAGGGATAATCTAGGTCAAAAATAAACTTTCTTTGTTGAAGACTCAAAAATGTAGTAGGGGGAGTAGCTCTACACTTATAACTAGGTAATATTTTGAGATAGTAATTTACACATTTTCATTGCTCCTTGGTTTCCTATTTCCCCCTTTCCCACTCAGGTAGGGAGCCAGTTTGGTGTTTTTTTTGTTTGTTTTTTGTTTTTTAAACTTTATTTATTTATTTATTTTTGTCTTTTTGCTATTTCTTTGGGCCGCTCCTGCGGCATATGGAGGTTCCCAGACTAGGGGTCGAATCGGAGCTGTAGCCACCAGCCTACACCAGAGCCACAGCAACTCGGGATCCGAGCCGCGTCTGCAACCTACACCACAGCTCAGGGCAACGCCGGATCGTTAACCCACTGAGCAAGGGCAGGGATCGAACCCGCAACCTCATGGTTCCTAGTCGGATTCGTTAACCACTGCGCCACGACAGGAACTCCCAGTTTGGTTTTTACCCAGGGTGGAAGTATTTGACAGACTAGAGCGAATACATTCCCTGTGCTTTCTCCACATTTAGTTTTCCCCAACCTTAATATCTTTAAAGAAATTATAGGATTTAGGGAGTTCCCGTCGTGGTGCAGTGGTTAACGAATCCGACTAGGAACCATGAGGTTGTGGGTTCGGTCCCTGCCCTTGCTCAGTGGGTTAAGGATCTGGCATTGCCGTGAGCTGTGGTGTAGGTTGCAGACGCGGCTCGGATCCTGCGTTGCTGTGGCTCTGGTGTAGGCTGGTGGCTACAGCTCCAATTCGACCCCTAGCCTGGGAACCTCCATATGCCGCAGGTAGCGGCCCAAGAAATAGCAAAAAGACAAAAAAAAAAAAAAAAAGAAAAAGAAATTATAGGATTTAGGGAAGCAAGCAAAGGGAACATGACTCGTGGGCATATACAATGTCTCAGAGAAGTGACCTTTCTCTGAAGACTAGGAGGTTCACTCTGGTGAATTTGGATGAGGAAAGAGGATGAGGTTTGAAGCTTCTAGACAGGAAGGACCAGGGTTCACTTTCTGGAAGTATGTTGGGGAGGTGGCAAGACTCAAGAGAGTCCCAGCTGTGTTGTGTGTTTAAGCAGAGGAGACTCTGGGTGACCCCATAGAAGACACAGGTGTCTCCCCATGGCAGGAAGGTAATAGAGATTCACCAGATATAAAGGGCATGTAGACTGGGACAACAGACATTTAAGAGGTAACCTATGCTGATAGAAGACTTAATTTTTTGCTCTGAGGCCTCTTCCTCCCCCTACCATCATTAATAGCTGAGGTAGTTGTGAACTTGTGGACCGAGATTTATATCTGCTTCAGTTTTACGCTTTGGTTTCTTTCATATTAGGATCACAACTTTTCTTGTATAGCATTTGTATTTTCCTAGAGTTTTAAATTGCCTTTCCTGGAGTTTCCATCATGGCACAGCAGAAATGAATCCAATTAGGAACCATGAGATTGCGGGTTCGATCCCTGGCTTCATTTAGTGGGTGAAGGATCTGGCATTGCCATGAGCTGTGGTGTAGGTCGCAGATGCGGCTCGGATCTGGCATTTCTGTGGCTGTGGTGTAGGCCGGCAGCTGCAGTTCCCATTAGACCCCTAGCCTGGGAACCTCCATATGCCGCGAGTGGGGCCCTGAAAAGCAAACAAACAAATAAATAAATAAATTGCCTTTCCTTTTCTTGTTCACTAATTGAGCCTCTTAATCAAATTATTTCTGCATTTTTTAAGCCAGTGTATGTGATCTGATTTAAAATTTTAGAAGATCACTGTAAGAGCTCTTTAGAGGCTACAATGATGGGGC
This sequence comes from Phacochoerus africanus, assembly GCF_016906955.1. Classification (NCBI taxonomy): domain Eukaryota; kingdom Metazoa; phylum Chordata; class Mammalia; order Artiodactyla; family Suidae; genus Phacochoerus; species Phacochoerus africanus. Next base: position 25,872,920 of record NC_062550.1, on the reverse strand, counting down.
AGTGATGGAAGCAAGGAGACACCTCCTCCCCCCCAAGTGAGACCATTACATAATCCAGGCAAGAAAGATGGTTACCCTAGGTCAAAGTAATGGAGTGAGGATGATGAGAATGATGAAATCAGTACATAATTTGGAGAACCACTGAAGGGTTTTAATCAGGTAGTCTGAATAAATTCAAGAAGAATTTATTGTGCTCCCTCTGTGTTCCAGGCACAGTTCCAAATATTGGAGTTATAATGGTAGACACAACAGATAGAGTCCTTGCCCTCAAAGAGTTTCTTTTCTAATGGGGAAAGGAGTTGGGGAATAGACATGTTAAGAAATAAATGAAATAATTTTATGTGCTGATAATGTCATGGAAAAAAGGAAATATATTAATGTAATTAATAGAAGACCAGGGAGGCTGCTTACCTTTTTAAAAAAAAAAAACCTCAATGTTATTGAGGTAAAATTTATATATAACAAAAATGCATCCTTTCCATTGTAACGTTTGATGAGTTTTGACATATGAATACCCCTGTGAATCTACCTTTAGTCAATGTATAGAACATTTCCTTAATCCCAGAAATTTCCCTGGTGCCCCTTTGCAGTTCATCCTCCCTCCCCTCTGCCCTGGCTCCAGACAACCACCGATGTGATTGTTGTCACTCTAGATTCCTTTGGAGGCTACTTACTTTTAGAGAAGATCATTTCTGCTGCCATTGGGGAGGGAGTTGGAATGAACTAGATTGGAGGGGTACAAGGGGAGTGAGACTACAGGCGATGAGAGAAATGTAACAATAAAAATCATAGAAATAGTAATAATTAGCATTTATTGGACATTTACTCCATCCCAAAGACTGTGTGTTTTCTATACATCAGCCATTAATTTTTCTTCTTCCTTTTTTTTTTTTTTTTTTTTAACAGCCACACCTGTGGCATATGGAAATTCCCAGGCTAGGGGTCAAATCAGAACTGCAGCTGCTGGCCTCACCACAGCCATAGCAGCACGGGATCCAAGCTGCATCTGTGGTGACCTATGCTGTAGCTCACAGTAACACAGTATCCTTAACCCACTGAGCAAGGCCAAAGATTGAACCCGCCTCCTCACAGAAACTATGTAGAGTTCTTAACGTGCTGAGCTACAATGGGAACTCCCCATTTAATTTTCATTTAATCTTTGCAACAAGCCCTGTGAGTTTATCCCTATTTTATAGAGGAAGAAACCAAGACTCAGAGAGTTAAGTAATTTGTACAAGATTTCATAGCTAATAAATGATAGAGACAGGATTCCAGTCCCTTTGGTTCATCACACCCTATAGGAGCAAATACATAGTGCTTACTACGTGGCAAGCGCTGTTTTAAGCCTTATTTAACATTTACAACAACCTTGAAAGAAGGATATTATGATTTGGTTTTGTGAGGAAGAAACTGAGACTCAGAGAGGGTGATTACATACCTTAAAAGTAATTGGCAGAGCAGGTCCATCTAGTTCTAAATCCTGTTCTTTAAGCATGTCGTTGCTTTATTTCAATGGGGAATATTTGTACACACACATTCGCAGAAAGATTTTCTGGCCAGCAGCTGTGATGTGGCTTGCTTCTGTTGTTGTGAGCCCTCTAACTACCCTTGCTAGAAGAGCCTTTCTTCTAGTTCTTTCCACATAAAAAAAGAGGGGAGACTCTCTCCTTTTCTCCTATGTGACATGCCTGACTTTCCCCTGAGCCTCAGCTGTCTGATCAAAAATGAACCTCAACCCAAAGGTGATGGCAGGTGAGGACAGAGCACCATCTAGAGTAATATGGGGCTGGCTGGTCACTGAACTACTGAGGCATTCTTTTTTTTCCCATGTTGAACATTTATTTTATTAGAGTATAGTTGATTTACAATGTTGTGTCGATTTCTGCTGTACAGTATAGTGACACAGTCATGCATATATATACACGTTCTTTTTCTCATATTATCTTCCATCATGTTCTATCCCAAGAGATTTGATATAGTTCCCTGTGCTGTATAGTATGACCTCATTGCCTATCTATTTTAAATGTAATAGTTTGCATCTATCAATCCCAAACTCCCAGTCCATCCCACTCCCTCCCCATCGCCCTTGGCAATCACAAGTCTGTTCTCTATGTCTGTGAGTCTGCTTCTGACTTGTAGATAGGTTCATTTATGCTATATTTTAGATTATACATATAAGTGATATCATATGGTGTTTGTCTTTCTGACTTGACTTAGTATGATAATCTCAGTTGTGTCAAGGTTGCTGCAAATGGCATTATTTCCTTCTTTATGGCTGAGTAGTATTCCATTGAATATATGTACCACATCTTAATCCATTCATCTGTCAATGGACATTTAGGTTGTTTCTATGTCTTCACTATTGTTAATAGTGCTGCAGTGAACATAGGGGTGTGTGTGTCTTTTTGAATGAAAGTTTTGTCTGAATTTATGCCTAGGAATGGGGTTGCTAGATGATATGGTAGTTCTATATTCAGTTTTCTGAGGAACTTCCATACTGTTTTCCATAGTGGTCATACCAATTTACATTCCCACTGACAGATAAGGAGGGTACCCTTTTCTCCACACCCTCTCCAGCATTTGTTATTTGTGGACTTCTTAATGATAGCCATTCTAACCCATGTGAGGTGGTACCTCATTATGGTTTTGATTTGCATTTTACTAATAATTAATGACATTGAGCATCTTTTCACGTGCCCACTGGCAATCCATATATCTTCCTTGGAGAAATGCCATTTGAGACATTCTTGAATGACAATGACGTAAATACTGCATCTGGACCAGAACAAAAAGATACAGAAAGGGCATTTGGCAAAGAATTTTAATGCCAAACTCATAATGATAACAAAATGTTCCTTTTGGAATTTCTTACAGAGGAACAGGAGAGGTGGGGATTTCTTAAATTGTGCATGTTTAATTGTCAGGGATAAGTTTCAACCAGGAGATAACTATGAGCTGCAAGTAAACAATTTTCAAAGGCAGAATTGAGACTCCACTGAGGAGACATTTGAGAGAGCTTTATAGGAAAGGAAAGAAATGCCAGATCTTCCAAGATTGTCAGGAAAGGAGAGATCTGAATTTCTCCTTCTACTGAAGGAGGAGGAGAACTCCCCTACCACCTTCTCCGCTGGTGTCTAGAGAGGCAGTGGTGATGGGTGAGACACCTCCAAGACAGCTACGATTTAATTGTGACATGAAACTCAGGCTTTAGGAACCTCCTGGCCAGGCAGCTGGACCTGTGAGGCTTGAGGGTGCTGGCTGTGTATCTGATGGGGAAGGGGGTCCAGCAGCTGAAGAGCCATACATCAGAGGCTGGAGACAGTGACTCTGGGTGTCACTAAGACAGCATTGCTGTAGCCGCACAGTGAGTAAAGGAGTGTGTGAAAAACAGAGATATGATTTAGGTATATTTTTCTTAACCTAGATATTCTCTTATTCCGAGTACTGGCCCCACCACATGACACCAGCCTACTAATTAAGCAAGAGACACTATCAACTTATAAAATGTACTCTTTAAAAAAAATTACTCAATGAATTTATTACATTTATAGTTGTACAGTGATCATCACAACCCAATTTTATCGCATTTCCATCCCAAACCTCCAGCGCATCCCCCCACCCCCTAGCCTCTCTTCTTTGGAGACCATAAGTTTTTCAAAGTCTGTGTTTCTTCTCTGCAAAGAAGTTCATTCTGTCCTTTTTTCAGATTCCACATGTCAGTGAAGGCATTTGATGTTGGTGTCTCATTGTATGGCTGGCTTCACTTAGCATGATAATCTCTAGGTCCATCCATGTTGCTAAAAATGCTGGTACTTCGTTCCTTTTAATGGCTGAGTAATATTCCATTGTGTATACGTAGCACATCTTCTTGATCCACTCCTCTGTCAATGGACATTTAGGTTGTTTCCATGTCTTGGCTATTGCAAATAGTGCTGCAGTGAACATTGGAGTACATGTGTCTTTGCGAGTCATGGTTTCCTCTGGATAGATGCCCAGGAGTGGGATTGCTGGATCAAATGGTAATTCTATGTTTAGTTTTCTGAAGCATCTCCATACTGTTTTCCACAGTGGTTGCACCAATTTACAATCCCACCAACAGTGTACTAGGGTTCCTTTTTCTCCACACCCTCTCCAGCACTTATTGTTTGTAGACTTTTTGATGATGGCCGTTCTGGCTGGTGGAAGGTGGTACCTCATGGTGGTTTTGATTTGCATTTCTCTAATAATAAGTGATATCAAACATCTTTTCATGTGTTTTGGCCAGCTGTATGTCTTCTTTGGAGAACTGTCTGTTTAGATCTTCTGCCCATTTTTGGATGGGGTTGTTTGTTTTTTTGGTATGGAGCTGCAGAAGGTGTTTATAAATTTTGGAGATTAGTCTCTTGTCAGTTGATTCACTTGCAAAGATTTGCTCCCATTTCTGTGGGTTGTCTTTTCATTTTGTTTAGGGTTTTCTTTGCTGGGCAGAAACTTTTAAGTTTAATTAAGTCCCATTTGTTTATTTTGTTTTTACTGTCATTACTCTAAGAGGTGGATCTGAGAAGATGTTGCTGTCGTTTAGGTCGGAGAGTGTTTGGCCTAAGTTTTCCTCTAAGAGTTTTATAGTATCTGGTCTTATATCTAGGTCTTGAATCCATTTTGAGTTTCTTTTTGTGTATGGTGTTAGGGAGTGTTCTCATTTCATTCTTTTCCATGTGGCTGTCCAGTTTTCCCAGCACCACTTACTGAACAAGCTGTCCTTTCTCCATTGTATATTCTTGCCTCCTTTGTCATAGATGAGTTGGCCGTAGGTGTGTGGGTTGAATTCTGGGCTTTCTGTCCTGTTCCACTGATGTATATTTCTGTCTTTGTGCCAGTACCATACGGTTTTGATGATTGTTGCTTTGTAGTATAGTTTGAAGTCTAGGAGCCTGATTCCTCCAGCTCCATTTTTCTTTTTCAGGATGTCTTTGAATATTCTGGGTATTTTGTGTATAAAATGTACTCTTAATTATTTACTTTGACAGAAAAGAACAATGATATGGATCCAAGACAGCAGCTAATTCTACTTAGTCATACTTTATGATGTGTAGCCATAGGTATATAAACATGTTTCATATAAATATGAACTATTTTTTTTGTCTTTTCTTAAGGCCACACTCACAGCACATGGAGGTTCCCAGGCCAGAGGTTAAATCAAACCTGTAGCCACTGGCCTATGCCACAGCCACAGCAATTCAGGATCTGAGCCTCATCTGGAAACTATACCACAGCTCTGTTCATCTTGAAGTTGGGAGAAATAATATCATGTTTGTGTGCTGATGGCAATAATCCAATAGAGGGTGAAAAGCGGGAGAAAGAGGGGTGGGCTGCTGAGTTGGTTGGTATCTTTGAGTAGGAAAGAGGGGCTGGAAACTTGGAGCAGAAAGAGTGTATAGGTGGAGGTTTTGATTCCTGCCCACATTTTAGCTTCTCTCTAAGACTGGTTTCCTCTTCATGGTGACATATGGCCTTTGATATTTCCCAAGCTCACAACTTATAGCTTCATCAGCAGACCAGAGCTAAGATTTCCTCACTTTGGAGCTAAGTTGAAAAACGCTTTTGTCAGACGACAATCCTGAATCAATCAATTGTAAGTCGGGTTTCTATTACAAGCCTAGCTTGGGTCAGAGGTACATCCCTTGATTAATCAATGAGAGTTGGGGATGTGTGAGGTCTCTAAGATGATGACATCTTCCATTTAATCCATTTTGAGGGGTTTTTTTGTTTTGGTTTGTTTTTTTGTCTTTTTAGGGCTGCATCCACAGCACATGGAGGTTCCCAGGCTAGGAGTCAAATCAGAGCTGTAGCCACTGGCCTATGCCACAGCCATGCCCACACCAGATCTGAGCCATATCTGTGACCCATACCACAGTTCATGACAACACTGGATCCTTAATCCACTGAGTGAGGCCAGGGATTGAACCTGCGTCCTCGTGGATACTAGTCAGATTTGTTTCCATGGAGCCATGACAGGAACTCCTTGAGTTTATTTTTGTATATGGTATAAGAAACTAGTCTGGTTTCATTCTGGTGGCAGTTTTCCCAACACCATTTATTGAAGAGACTGTCTTTTCCCCATTGTATATTCTTGCCTCCCTTGTCCTAGTTTAATTGATCATATGAGCATGTATATATTTCTGGACTCTCTATTCTGCTCCATTGATCTATGTGTCTGTTTTTATGCCAGTACCATGCTCTTTTGATTACTATAACTTTGTCCTATAGTTTGAAGTTAGGAAGTGTGATACCTTCAGTTTTGTTCTTCTTTCTCAAATTGCTTTGGCTGTTCAGGCCCTTTGTGTTTCCATACAGATTTTAGGATTGTTTGTTCTATTTCTATGAAAAATGCCATTGGTGTTTTGACGGGGTTTGAATCTGTAGGTTGCCTTTGGTTTTTTAATGATATTGATTCTTCCAATCCCTGAGTATGGTGTATCATTCCATTGATTTGTGTTATCTTTTTTTTTTTTTTTTTGGCTCCATGTCTTAGAGTTTTCAGAGTATAGGTCTTCCAATTCCTTGGTTACATTTATTCCTATGTATCATTTCTACAGTTGACCTGTATTAGTTGATTTCTTAATAAATGAAAAAGGCAGCATTTCAAGTTCATGAGGGTTGTGGACCTCTCCAAGTCTGACATTCTTCAAATTCTTGGAGGCGATGAATGTTTTCTACAGAATCTACTCTCGTGGCAGTTGCATATCCTTCCAGCCATCTGGTTAAGCAAGAATAGAGATTTCTTAGTGGCGGCATTTAGAAAGAACATATTTACTCTTTTTTTGTTTTTTTTTTTTTTTGTTTTGCTTTGTTTTTTAGGACTACACCTGAGGCATATGGAAGTTCCCGGGCTAGGGGTCAAATCGGAGCTGCAGCTGCTGGCCTACACCAAGACACAGCAACACCAGATCCGAGCCGCATCTGTGGTCTACACCACAGCTCATGGCAACACTGATCTTTAACCCACTGAGTAAGGCCAGGGATTCTTTATTCCTTTCTAACTAGTCAGTTGATACATTTGGAAATAAATGCCCACACTCTATAACCTCTGGATCCGTATACAACAGATCATATTCTTATGTTTTCAGTTGCATGTCGCAGACACCAAAATTAACAGTGGATTATGGAAGACAGACATGTCTCTCTTCCTCGTGGAAAACCTGAATGATATGGTATCTCCTCTCTAGTAGGGCTCAGATTCTTTGTCATTTTGCTCTGCCATCCTACAGGCTAGGGTGACTCCAGGCACAGGAATGGGGAAAGGAAAGACAGGCATCTACCCTTTCAGGATATAGCATACCTTGCTTGTGCTCAGGGGCATTGGCCAAAACTCAGTCACATTGTCACAGCTAGCTGCAAGACAGGCTGACACCACAGTCCTCATTCTGAGCAGCCATGTGTTCACCTAAAAACTCCATTATTGTGGTTGAAAGGGAGAACATAAATTGTGGGACAGCTGACAGTCTCTGCCACACAGAATAAGTCAATTCTTGTGTGAGATCTTCAGCAACAGCTTCTTCCTTCATAGCTTTTGGTGATAGAATATTTTAATAACTGTATTTCTGAATCTGTGGATCAAATGATTGGAATTTCTCTAGGATTTCTCTGAATTGGACTTTCAGACTTTAGGAATTCTTTTCTACCATACCAAGTCCACTCTTAACAGCAGAGAACTAAAAAGATTGGAGACATTTCTTTTTTCTTTTTTTTTTTTTTTAGGGCCGCACTTACCGCATATGGAAGTTCCCAGGCTAGGGGTCTAATTGGAGCTGTAGCTGCCAGCCTACACCACAGCCACAGCATTGTGGGATCCGAGCCACATCTGCATCCTACACCACAGCTCACAGCAATGCCAGATCCTAAACCCACTGAGTGAGGCCAGGGATCAAACCCACAACCTCATGGTTCCTAGTCGGATTTGTTTCCGCTGCGTCACGATGGGAACTCCAGAGACATATCTCTTTTTTTTAATTTTTTTTATTTTCCCACTGTACAGCAAGGGGATCAAGTTATCCTTACATGTATACATTACAATTACATTTTTTTCCACACCATTTGTTCTGTTGCAACATGAGTATCTAGACAAAGTTCTCAATGCTACTCAGCAGGATCTCCTTGTCAATCTATTCTAAGTTGTATCTGATAACCCCAAGCTCCCAATCCCTCCCACTCCCTCCCCCTCCCATCAGGTAGCCACAAGTCTCTTCTCCAAGTCCATGATTTTCTTTTCTGAGGAGATGTTCATTTGTGCTGGATATTAGATTCCAGTTATAAGTGATATCATATGGTATTTTTCTTTGTCTTTCTGGCTCATTTCACTCAGTATGAGAGTCTCTAGTTCCATCCATGTTGCTGCAAATGGCATTATGTTGTTTTTTATGCCTGAGTAGTATTCCATTGTGTATATATACCATATCTTCCTAGTCCAATCATCTGTCGATGGACATTTGGGTTGTTTCCATGTCTTGGCTATCGTGAATAGTGCTGCAATGAACATGCGGGTGCATGTGTCTCTTTTAAGTAGAGTTTTGTCCAGATATATGCCCAAGAGTGGGATTGTGGGGTCATGTGGAAGTTCTATGTATAGATTTCTAAGGTATCTCCAAACTGTTCTCCATAGTGGCTGTACCAGTTTACATTCCCACCAACAGTGTAGGAGGGTTCCCTTTTCTCCACAGCCCCTCCAGCAGTTGTTATTTGTGGATTTATTAATGATGGCCATTCTGACTGGTGTGAGGTGCTATCTCATGGTAGTTTTGATTTGCATTTCTCTTATAATCAGCGATGTTGAGCATTTTTTCATGTGTTTGTTGGCCATCTGTATATCTTCTTTGGAGAAATGTTTATTCAGGTCTTTTGCCCATTTTTCCATTGATTGATTGGCTTTTTTGCTGCTGGATTGTATAAGTTGTTTATATATTCTAGAGATTAAGCCCTTGTCGGTTGCATCATTTGAAATTATTTTCTCCCATTCTGTAAGTTGTCTTTTTGTTTTCTTTTAGTTTCTCAGAGACATTTCTTTTTCTTTTTCTTTTTTTTTTGTCTTTTTTCTTTTGCCTTTTCTTGGGCCGATCCTGCCGCATATGGAGGTTCCCCAGGCTAGGGGTCGAATCGCAGCTGGCCTACACCAGAGCCACAGCAGCACAGGATCCGAGCCACGTCTGCCACCTACACCATAGCTCACAGCAACGCCGGATTGTTAACCCACTGAGCAAGGGCAGGGATCAAACCTGCAACCTCATGGTTCCCAGTCAGATTCGTTAACCACTGTGCCACCACGGGAACTCCCAGAGACATTTCTTAACAATCATTTTTGGTTTGCAAGTTAGAGATCCTTACCTTTAAAAAAAAAAAAAACAGTTTTGTTGAGGTATAATTTACATACCTCAAAAATACTTACTGAATTTGATATTAAGTTTACAGTTTGACAGTTGTTTACTAAATTTATACAATTTATTCAACCATCCTCAGTCCAGTACTAAAAATTTTTCTTCATCCAGAATGTTCTCTTGTGCCTGTCTGAAGTCACTTCCCGTTTTTATTCCATGTTCCTCCTGGCAACCACTGATCTGCCTTTTGTTGCTATAGATTTACCTGTTCTAGAAATTTTGTATAAACAGAATCATATAATATGTAGTCTTTTGTGTTGGCTACTTTTACTGAAAATAATGTTTAGGGGCTTATGCATGTTGCTGCATGTCTCAATAGTTCAGTCTTTTTTATTGCTGAATTATACTCTATGGAGTATGGATCTACCACATTTTGTTTATACCTTCACCAGTGATGGACATTTGAATTGCTTCTGTTTTTGGCTAATGTAAATAGTGCTGCTGTGAAATTCAAATAGCCTTTATGCGAACTTATGTTTTCATTTCTCTTGAGTAGATATCTGGGAATGGAACTGCTGGGTCATATGGTATGGTTTTTTTTTTTTTTTTTTTTGCTATTTCTTGGGCCGCTCCAGTGGCATATGGAGGTTCCCAGGCTAGGGGTCGAATCGGAGCCATAGCCACCAGCCTACGCCAGAGCCACAGCAACATGGGATCCGAGCCACGTCTGCAACCTACACCACAGCTCACGGCAACGCCGGATTGTTAACCCACTGAGCAAGGGCAGGGATCGAACCCGTAACCTCATGGTTCCTGGTCGGATTCGTTAACCACTGTGCCACAACAGGAACTCCCATATGGTATGTTTAACCCTTTTTTTTTTTTTTTTTGGTCGTTTTGTCTTTTCTAAGGCTGCATCCATGGCATATGGAGGTTCCCAGGCTAGGGGTCTAATCAGAGCTGTAGCCCCCAGCCTACGCCAGGACAACAGCAACACAGGATGACAGTCGTGTCTGTGACCTACACCATAGCTCACGGCAACACCAGATCCTTAACCCACTGAGCAAGGCCAGGGATCGAACCCGCAACCTCATGGTTCCTAGTCAGATTTGTTTCTGCTGTGCCATGATAGGAACTCCTATTTAATTTTTTAAGAAACTGCCAAACTGTTTTCCAGAAAGACTGTATCATTTTACATTCCCACCAGCAATGTATGAGAGTTCTGTTTTCTCCATACCATCACCAGCACTTAGCAGTGTCTGTCTTTTGGATTATAGCCATACCAATCTGTATGTAGTGACATCCTATTATGGTTTTAATGTGCATTTCCCTTATGATTAGTGATACTGAGTATATGAAAAGCTGTAAAACTCCTTTTAAGTACAGCTTTAGCTGCATCCCGTAAATTTGGTTTTCATTTTCATTCAATTCAAGATAGTTTCTAATTTCCCATGTGATTTTTTTTTATTTGACCCAAAGATTATTTAGATGTAATTTGTTTAATTTCCTAATATTTGGAGGACAGGGACTTTCAATTTTTTTTTAAATTGAAGTATAATTGCTTTATAATATTTTAGTTTTAGGTGTGATTCAGATATATATATAATAGTGTGTGTGTGTGTACATATATATATAATTTAGCAAAGTGATTCAGATATATATGTGTGTATATATATATATAATTTTTCAGATTCTTTTCCATTATAGATTAAGATATTGGATATAGTTCCTTGTGCTATACAGTAGGTCCCTGTTGTTAATCTATTTTTTTTTTTTTGGTCCCTTTTTGTTGTTGTTGTTGTTGTTGTTGTTGTTGTTGTTGCTATTTCTTGGGCCGCTCCCGCGGCATATGGAGGTTCCCAGGCTAGGGGTTGAATCGGAGCTGTAGCCACCGGCCTACGCCAGAGCCACAGCAACACGGGATCCGAGCCGTGTCTGCAACCTACACCACAGCTCACGGCAACGCCGGATCATTAACCCACTGAGCAAGGACAGGGACCGAACCCGCAACCTCATGGTTCCTAGTCGGATTCGTTAACCACTGCGCCACGACGGGAACTCCTGTTTATCTATTTTATATATAGTAGTGTGTATCTGTTAATCCCAAACTCCTAATTGATTCCTCTTCCCACCTCTAAAACCATAAGTTTGTTTTCTATGAGTCTATTTCTGTTTTGTAAATAACTTCATTTGTATCATTTTTTATTTTTCACATTTAATCGATATTATATATTTGTCTTTGTCTGAGTTGCTTTACTTAGTATGATAATCTTTAGTTCCATCCATATTGCTGCAAATGAAATTATTTCATTCTTTTTATGGCTGAGTAGTATTCCACTGTGTATATCTTCTACATCTTCTTTATCCATCCTCTGTTGATGGGGATTTAGGTTGCTTCCTATCTTGGCTATTGTGAATAGGGCTGCTATGAACATTGGGGTGTAGATATCTTTTCGAATTAAGAGTTTTTGTCTTTTCTGGATATATGCCCAGGAGTGGGATTGCTGGATCATATGGTAACTCTATTTTTAGTTTTTGTTTGTTTGTTTGTTTGTTTTTTAGAGCCACAGGTGGAGTATATGGAAGTTCCCAGGCTAGAGGTTGAATCGTAGCTACAGCTGCCAGCCTACGCCACAGCCACAGCAATGCCAGATCCAAGCTGCGTCTGTCACGGCAACACCAGATCCTTAACCCACCTAGCAGGGCCAGGGATCGAACTTGCATCCTCATGAATCCTAGTCGGGTTTGTTACTGCTTTGCCATGATAGGAACTCCCTATTTTTAGTTTTCCAAGGGACATCTATATTGTTCTCCATGTGGCTGCTCAAATTTCTTCTTGCTATTAAGTTCTAATTTAATTCCTCTATAGTTGTAAAACAATCTTTGTATGATTTTAGTCTTAAATTTGATTGAGACTTGTTTTGTGGCCTAGCATATCATTTATTTTAGACAGTGTTTCATGTGTGCTTGAGAAGAAAATGTATTCTGCCATTGTTGAGTAGGTTGTGAAAACTGTCAGGTCAAGTTGATTGATAATGTTGTTCAAGTCTCCTATCTTACCAATTTTCTGCCTAATTGTTTTATTAATACTCAAGAGAGAAGCGTTGAAATCTTCAACTGCAAATGTTAAGTTGTCTATTTTTCCTTTCAATTCTGTTCATTTTGCTTCATGTTATTGTGGAGTTCTGTTGTTAGGTGCATATATATAAAATTTATACCTTCTAGATGTAATGACATTATAATATGTCCCTTTTCTCTAGTAATATTTATGTCCTCAAAGTTGATCAATAGAACCATTCAAGCTCTCTTAAAATTACAATTGCGGAGTTCCCGTCATGGCGCAGTGGTTAACAAATCCGACTAGGAACCATGAGGTTGCGGGTTCGGTCCCTGCCCTTGCTCAGTGGGTTAACGATCCGGCGTTGCCGTGAGCTGTGGTGTAGGTTGCAGATGCGGCTCGGATCCCGCGTTGCTGTGGCTCTGGCGTAGGCCAGTGGCTTCAGCTCCGATTTGACCCCTAGCCTGGGAACCTCCATATGCCGCGAGAGCGGCCCAAAGAAATAGCAAAAAAAGACAAAAAAAAATGCAATTGCATGCTGTACTTTTAAAAATCTTTTTCCTTTCAATATGTTTGTGTCTTTGGCTCTAAAGTATGTCTCTTATAGATTGCATATAATTGGGCCTTTCTTTTTCATCCAGTCTCACAATTTCTACCTTTGATTGGAATGTTTAGCTAATTTACAATAATACAATTTTTAATGTCATTAGATTTATTTATTCTTTTCTTTAGGACTTGTGTCATTTTTCCTGTTCCTCACTTACTGCCATCATTTGTGTTAAAAAATTTTAGCATACCATTTTAATTTCTCTCTTTATTTTTAGAAACTTAAAAAAATGTTGTGCTTGCTTTGGCAGCACATACACAAAATTGGAATGATACTGAGATTATTAGCATGGCCCCTGTACAAGGATGATGTGTAAATTCATGAAGCATTCTATAGTTTTGACATTGTAAATCAGCTATACTCCAATAAAATTAAATTTTATTTAAAATGTTATTTTCTTAAAGGTTGCTCTAGAGCAGTTGTTCTCAGCTGGGAGCAATATTGCTTTTCCTCTCCCACCAGAGGACATTTGGAAATGTCTGGCTACATTTTTGGTTATTACAGCCTGGAAGGGCCTTCAGGGTTCAGCCAATCCTCAAATCAGCCTTGGTTTTAGCTTCCAGCTTGGCTCTTCCAGGTGTCCCCACACATGTGGTGCATAGTTTTCCAGTCAGCTGGTTATGTATGGTGAGCTTATTCCAGCCCTTCTATGGCTCCCTCATTTCTAGATCTCACTGCTAAATTTATGACTGATCATCTGCTAGCCCCAACCAGGACCACAGGCACAGGCTAGAAGAGCTGTGGGTTTTCCATGTTCATACCCTACCATGTTGCTACTTTTACTGATAACTGTGCTGTGTTTTTCACTTCTGCCTGAAATTGTATCCACTCCCTTCTGGTAGCAGACTGCTGATTTTCTGGCCAGCTCTGCTGAGGATAAGTAAGTACCCTTAAGCAAGATCATAGATTTCTACTGACTTCACTGGAAGAGCTAGCAGTTCTTCATGAATAAATGATTCTCAATTTGTTGTTTACTTTTGCTTTCCAGAGACCTTAAACCATTGTTTTTGACACTTTTGTCCAATATTGTTCTTGTTTTTGGAAAAGAGGAATTGCCAATTTCTTAACACAACAGTTGGAGTCCAGGCCACTACTTTGGAGATGAAGTTTCCATCATAAAACTAGGTGACTTTAGGACATCCCTTTTCATCCCTAAAAGAGTAAATAGCATCCTTGAGGAAATCTGGGACCATATGTCTCTGGAAATCAGAAAAAACTAAAAGTCCTTTGAAAGCTGTAGGCCCTCTCCCACCAGCATTCAAGCAAATATTTTTGACTTTGGATTAAAGAATAACTGATTCTGAGCCCCAAACAGGACTTTGATCTGCAAGAGTCAGGTCCTTCAAAGTTGGCTTGTTTAATCCCCAGAGAACTAGCTTCCTTAGGTCTTATGCTGTAATAGCTGCTCTCCCTAGCATGTTAGTCCCTCCCATTCGCTCATCTTGCCCTCTGTGCGCGCGTGCGCGCACACACACACACACACACACCCTACCTGTATGTGAACATAGACATACCAGCAATTTGCTTTCTATAAAAATCCAACTTTGGCTTAGTGATACCAGCAGCCTTTGTATACCAGTAGCCTATATCTGGGGTACCCAAATATAGGCCCTTGATTGGGCTGCTGCACACAGTCTCCTCCAAGTGCCATAAACCCAGGGCCATACCTTATTCGCTCATTCAACTGATTTGTATTGAAGCACTACTGTGGAGCCCAGCACTGTGCTACGGGCAGGGGATAAGGTGGTGAATATGCCAGTTTCTACCCTAGAGGGACTTATGTACCAAGGAGTAGATACAAACAACCACGTATAAATAAAGTGTGATGAAAATAATGGCAACAGAGGTACAGACTATTCAAGGAAACTTATACAAGACAGGAGCATTTAATCTAGACTTAGGGGATCAGAGGAGGCTTCATGGAAGAAGAAATGCCTGAACTGAGACTGAGGAATGAGTCAGAGTTAGGCAGGCAGGTACTTTACATTTTGTATTGTCTGCAAATGTTCAAATCAAGGTTGAGTTTTAACTCAGCCTCCACCCACTCACCTACCTTCTAGATCACTGCCTTTATTTTGCCTCCTTGCCTCACTATACCCATGTAATTTGGTATGTGATCCTCTTTACTTGAGCCAGATAGATTTAGAAAGGTTAGAATACATCAATAAAAACAACCCTTGACTTCATGATTGAGAAACAGAATCCCAGATTTCCTGGAAGCTCCTGAGTATGATATGTAATACCAGACACACAGTTGACTGGTGTCTGTAGGAGAGATGCATGCCCTTGATGGGAGTTGGACTAGATCACCCTGACATTCTAGTTCTGGTCTACCATTGAGTAACTGGGTGGTGCTGGGCAAGCTTCTTAATTTGGGGGGGGAGGTTTATGAGTAAAAAGAGAAGGACAAGTCCATCCCCAGTTGCCTTTCACCTCTAATAAGTAAATAAAGTTATTTTGCAAAGCTACATAGAAATGCTACAGGCTCGGCAGTGTCATGGAAAACAAGGTGAGATCTTAACTAATATCAGAAAGAATCTACCCACAATGTCGTGGTAGAGTTTAGGAATAAGACAGAGGGCTTGTGATCTCCCATCAGCCCTCTCATGCTTTTCTCAGAGGTCTCCTTCCTCCATGTGGTTGAAGAAGGCTTCCATTTTGTCATAGATTGTACCTATGTATGAATGTTATTGCTTTAATCAAATTGATCTGTTTGACAGTAAGGGGCACATGTTAATTGTTTCATATCCCCACACTTAGTTCTCTGCTACGTTATGTTACATTCCTCTCTCTCACTAACTACCTTTCCTGGAAAGACACCTGCTTCTAACTGGGACCCAGTAAAAACATGTAGTAAGAGAAGTAGACCCACTTTAGGGCCCGCTAAAGGGTACAGATGCTACATGCGAGTTCAAGCCAAATGCACTGATGGCCACTGACTTCAATATAATGCCAAGTCCTGGCAAATCCCACAACAATTATGATTCAGAAGACTTGGCTGAATATGATATTCTTAAGTACCCTTGAAGAGTCAACCCAACATGTCTGGTTTCCAATGTCCAGTTTTAGAATAAATGATTTCTAGGAGTTCCCATTGTGGCTCAGTGGTAACAAATCTGGCTAGTATCCATGAGGATATGGGTTTGATCCCTGGCCTCACTCAGTGGATTAAGGATCTGGTGTTGCTGTGAGCTGTGGTGTAGGTTGCAGACGCAGCTCAGTTCTGGTATTGCTGTGAGCTGTGGTGTAGGCTAGCAGCTGCAGCTCTGATTCAACCCCTAGTCTGGGAACTTCCATAGGCCACGGGTATGGACCTAAAAAGCAAAAACAAAGAAAAAAAATTATTTCCAATTTAGCACTTCTTCTGGGGATGGAAAATGGTAGACAACTTTTTCATTCAGTGTAAGCCCAGGGTTCTTGTATGAACCACGGAGCAGGAGATGGGTCGCCCAAGGGAAGGGTATAAGACATCTGTGTGTGTGTGTGTGTGTGTGTGTGTGTGTGGTGTGAGAAAGAGAAAGAAAGAGACAGAGGGAGTTAGGAGTGGGCAGGGGATGTCAGTTTGGTTTTCATATCATTTTATGAAAATTAAGTAAATGAGCTGTTCTTTTTTTTTTTTTTTTCGCTTTTTAGGGCCACACTTGCAGCACCTGGAAGTTCCCAGGCTAGGGGTTGAATCAGAGCTACAGCTGCCAGCCTACGCTATAACCACAGCAATGTCAGATCCGAGCCACACTTAAGCTTAAGAAATGTTATTTCTCCTGTTTTACAGAAGAGGAAACAGGCTCAGAGAGGTTACCTAATTTGTCCAAGGTCACACAGCCAATAGCCCTAATCTGAGCCAAATTTGCCTCAAGCGAGTCATCCAACCTTTGTCTCTGGATGAAGTTTTGCACTTTGATCATGGGTGAATACAAAGCGTGGAGGGTCACTGTCCTCTCAGTCTAGGAAGCTGGTCTCTTCACATTGGACAACTCCACTGCTCTTGCTGCAACTAAGTGGTCACTTGTGCCATTTCAGGAGGGCTCATGACACCCCCTCTTCTCAGATTGTTGTTTCCAAAACAGCACTGTGTATAGTGGTAAGATGATGATAATTATAACTTGCCTCTCAGGGTCATTTTGAGGATTAAGAGAGAGAATGCCAGCAAAGAGTTTTCTTCAGAGCAGGGCATCATGATAAGCTTGGAAGAAATGACAGTTTTAAACGCAGTCAGTTTTACTACTGATTCCATGTGTCCTCTGCTACTTATATATCTCTCTCTATCTTTCCTCTCAGCCAATTCCCTATCAAAGTTATGATCCTATAATTTTTAAAAATTGGCATCTGGAGCAGGCTTTTAAAAACCCAAGTAATCTTATCTTCATATGTATGTGTTATTACATATGCACATTGTCTAACCACTGCACTCCTCTCATTCCAGTTAAATCAAAATGGTTTGCAAATTTGCAAACATGAAAGGATCTTCCTTGTCCCTCTATTGTTCATTTGTTTTAAGAAAGGTTGTATCAACAACAAAAAACCAACCCAATCAAAAAATGGGCAGAAGACCTAAGTAGACATTTCTCCAAAGGAGACATACAGATGGCCAGTAAACAGATGAAAAGATATTCAACATCACTAATTATTAGATAAATGCAAATCAAAACTACAATTAAGTACCACCTCACATTGGACAGAATGGCCATCATTAAAAAGTCTGCAAATAACAAATGCTGGAGAAGGTATGGAGAAAAGAGACCCCTCCTACACTGTTGGTGGGAATGTAAATTGATGCAACCACTACGGAAAAAGCATGGAGGTTCTTCAGAAAACTAAAAATAGAATTATCATATGATCCAGCAATCTCACTCCTAGGAACATATCTGGACAAAACTGTAATTCAAAAATATAGATGCACCTGTATGTTCATAGCAGCACTATTCACAATAGCCAAGACATGGAAACAACCTAAAAGGCCATCGACAAATGAATGGATTAAGAAGATGTGGTGCAACAGAATACCACTCAGCCATAAAAAGAATAAGATAGGAGTTCTCTGGTTAAGGATCTGGCATTGTCACTACTATGGCTTGGTTTGCTGCTGTGGTGCAGTTTCGATCCCTGGCCCTGGAACTTCCACATGTTGCAGGTGCAGACAAAAAAGAAAAAAAAAAGAATGAAATAACATGGATGCAACTAGAAATTCTCATACTAAGTGAACTAAATTAGAAAGAGGATAATAAATACCATATGATATCACTTGTATGTGAATCAAAAATATGGCACAGGAGTTCCCATTGTGGCTCAGTGGAAACGAATCTGACTAGTATCCATAAGGACACAGGTTTGATCCCTGGCCTCATTCAGTGGGTTAAGGATCCGTCGTTGCCGTGAGCTGTGGTGTAGGTTTCAGACACAGCTCAGATCTGGAATTGTTGTGGCTGTGGTGTAGGCTGGCAGTTACAGCTCCCATTCGACCCCTAGCCTGGGGACCTCCATATGCCATGGGTGTGGCCCTAAAAAGACCAAAAAGAAAAAAAAATGAAACAAATGAACCTATCTACAAAACAGAAACAGACTCACAGACATAGAGAATAGACTTGTGGTTGCTGGAGTTGGGGTGGAGGGAGAAGGATGGACTGTGAGTTTGGGATTAGTAAATGCAAACTATTGCATTTAGAAAAGATAAAAAACAAGGTCCTACTGTATTGCATAGGGAACTCTATCCAGTCTCCTGGGGTAGACCATGATGGAAAAGAATATTTAAAAGAATATGTATAGCTGAGTCGCTTTGCTTTACAGCAGAAATTGGCACAACATTGTAAATCAACTCTACTTAAATTTTAAAAAAACTTTTAAAAATTGTAGATGGGACCTTGGGGAGAGTAAAAAGTCCTCTTTCCATAAAAGGGATCTGCAGCTCAGATTAGAATCAAGATCACCCTTCAGTCTCTATTCTAGAGATTGAAACTTATCCTAGACAGCATTCCTAGATGGGGAAAGCGTGTCCTGGAATGTTCTCCCCATCTTCTCCACTCAAGCAATTCCCACTAGTCCTTGAAGTTCTCTTTAAGCAGATCTCCTCCAGGAAGCCTTCCCCAAATTGTTCCCATGTGAAATGACTGTCTTCTCCACCCCCACAGCCTGCATGCTTATCCTCTACTGCCTGATGATCTTCCTCCATAGACTCTACTCCTTCAGGGCAGGGAGATGGTTTTCATTTCTGTGCCCCACCCATAGCACCATGCCCTCATAAGAAGTCTTCAATAATGTTTGTAAGATGAATGTTGCGTAGTGTCTTGCCTCCTGAAGGAAAGACGTGTTTGTCAGGCATATTTTTCCCTTAGAGCAATGATGTTTTCATTGTTCCTGAATGGAACTCAAAGGGAGTGCTTGATTAGACGTTGAATAAACCTTTCCTGTGCTATAGATTCTGAGGTTTCATCTGTTCTTCTCATTTTACCTTAAGGTTTTTTCATACCTTAAAAACAAATGAACAAACAAGGAAAAGACACACATCTTTTACTCTTTTTCTTTTTTCTTTTTGCCTTTTCTAGGGCTGCACCCGCAGCATCTGGAGGTTCCCAGGCTAGGGGTCTAATTGGAGCTGTAGCCGCTGGCCCACGCCAGAGCCACAGCAGCATGGGAGCCGCGTCTGCGACCTACACCACAGCTCATGGCGATGACAGATCCTTAACTCACTGAGCGAGGCCAGGGATCAATCTTATGGTTCCCAGTCGGATTCGTTAACCCATTAAGCCACGACGGGAACTCCTACTCTTTTTCTTACTTACTGCTTATACTAATTATATAAGCAATATATGCTCATTAGAAGACATTAGAACACATGAATAACAAATAATGAACATTATTTGACCACTCAGATATAACCACTATTAGTATTTTTCTGGTCATATATGGAGGCTTTCCTTTATGCATGTAAATACTTTTAAAATGAGGCATACTGTTCATATGAGACTTTTTTCTCTTAATATGTATTTAAGGACTTTTATGTCATATTTAGATCAAAAAGGTTTTATTGTATTAATATGCCCCATTTTATTCATTCTTGGCTGGTTGAATTCTTTCCAATTTTTAGCATTTATCCACAGCACTGCAAGGTGGTTAAATGTTTAAGCTGTTATTTTATTATCACCTTGGGATAAATTTTTGAGAACAATCTTAGTCCCATGAACATACATAATTTATATGGGTTTTTCAATTTTTTAATGAGCTACGAAATTACCCTTAGCCCTCTTAATCAGTTTATGAGTACCCAGGTCTCTGAATTCTTGCTAACTTTGGACATTTGCATTAAAAATAAAACAATGCATGAGTTCCCTGGTGGGCAGTGGGCTAAGGATCTGGCACTGTCACTGCCATGGCTTTGGTTACTGCTGTGGCAGGGGTTTGATCCCTGGTGCCTGAACTTCTGCATGCTGTGGGCATGGCCAATAATAAAAAATTTAAAAATTAAAACAAAGCAAACAAGATACCTGGTCATTGCAAAGTAATTCTTGTTTTACTTGGCATTTCTTTAACCATTAAGGAGGTTAAATTTCTTTTAATATATGTACTGATGCTTTTCTCTTTTATAAAAGGGAGTAATCTCATCTTTTGCTTATTTTTCTAATGAGTAATTTGGTATGTTTTTTTGTTTGTTTGTTTGCATTTTGTCTTTTTATGGCCACATCAGCAGCATGTGGGAGTTTCCAGGCTAAGGGTAGAATCGGAACTGCAGCTGCTAGCCTACGACACAGCCACAGCAACACCAGATCCAAGCCATGTCTGTGACCTACACCACAGCTCACAGGCAACACCAGATCCTTAACCCACTGAGTGGGGCCAGGGATCAAACCTGCATGCCCATAGATACTAGTGGAGTTCGTTACCACTGAACCACAATGGGAACTCCTCTAGTGAATAATTTGAATGGCTTGTTTCATGTGGGAGTTAGGTCAGCATCCAGGATTCCTGGGACTCAAAGCCCATTTCGTAATGATAGATATTAAATGAAGTTTTGCATGTGTGCATGTGGATAAGTGTGTATCCTTGGCAAGGCATTTATGAGTAGAAAAGACTTTTCTGAGGCTAATTATTAAAATTAATGCTTGATTTACTAAAGTTTTAACTCAGAACTATTTTTCTTTAGTAATTGGTTCATTTTATACACTTATTCATAAAATACAGCAAATTTTATCAGTTTTTAAGGGGGCATTTGATTAATATTTGGTCTGCTAATTAAACTCTTTTGAAAAATTTAGCATTTAGAATTTTATTTTAAAAAACATCAAGGAGTTCCTGCTGTGGCACAGTGGATTAAGGATCCAGGGTTGTCTCTGTAGCAGCTCAGGTTGCTGCTGAGGCACAGGTTCCATCCCCAGCCAAGCACAGTGGGTTACAGATCTAGTGTTGCCACAGTTGCAGTGTAGGTTGCAAGGGGAGTTTGAATTTGATCCCTGACCCTGGAAATGCCATGGGTGTGGCCAAAGGAAAAAAAAAAGAAAAGAAACGAAAGAAAAGCAATTGTGTGGAGTTCCCGTTGTGGTGCAGTAGAAACGAATCTGACTAGTATCCATGAGGATGTGAGTTCCATCCTTGGCCTTGATCAGTGGGTTCAGGATCCAGCGTTTCCCTGAGCTGGGATGTAGGTTGCAGATGCAGCTTGGATCCTGCATTGCTGTGGCTATAGTGTAGGCGAGCAGCTACAGATCCGAGTGGACCCCTAGCCTGGGAACTTCCATGCGCTGCCAGTACAGCCCTAAAAAGAAAAATAAATATGGCAAAGTCTAGTTATCTCAAACTTTCTAATAGGTTTATGAATTTAGCACAGTTTTATTCTACCTTAAAATCATAAATCTAACAAATACCCATTATACATTTAAAAATTGGAATTATAACACAAACTGTTAGTCTGTTTGTTCTTTGATTTATCGAATTCTCTTCCATGTTTTAAGTACAGGCATACTTGGTTTTATTGCACTTTGCAGACTGTGTTTTTTTTTTTTAAATCGAAGATTTGTGGCAACAACATGTCTGTCACATTTTGGTAATTCTCTCAGTATTTCAAATGTTTTCCTTCTTATTATATTTGTTAAGGTGATCTGTGATCTCTTTTTTTTTCTTTTTAAGGCCACATCTGTGGCATACAGAGCTCCCAGGCTAGAGGTCGAATCAAAGCAGCAGGTGCCAGCCTACGTCACAGCCACAGCAATGCCAGATCCAAGCTGCATCTGTGACCTACACTGCAGCTCACAGAGATGCCAAATCCTTTACCCACTGAGCGAGACCAGGGATTGAACCCGTATCCTCATAGACACTATGTCAGGTTCTTAACCCACTGAGCCACAATGGGAACTCCTGTGATCAGTGATTTTGTTGTTACTACTACTGCTTATTGAAGGCTCAGATGATGGCTAGCATTTTTTAGCAATGAAGTATTTTTTTAGTATATAAAATATTTACTTTATTTTTATTAGCGTATAGTTGATTTACAGTGTTGTGTCAATTTCTGCCGTACAGCATAGTGACCCAGGCATACGTACATAAGATATTTTTAAATTATGGTATGTACATTGTTTTTACTATTTAAAACACTTACTAAACTACAACATAGTGTAAACATACCTTTTTTTTTTTTTTTTTCTTTTTAGGGCCGCACTCCCGGCATATGAAGTTCCCAGGCTAGGGATCTAATTGGAGCTACAGCTGCCGGTCTACACCACAGCCACAGCAACATCAGATCCAAGCTGCATTTGCAACCTACACCACGGCTCATGGCAACACCAGATCCTCGACCCACTAAGCAAGGCCACGGATTGAACCTGCATCCTCGTGGATACTAGCTGGATTTGTTTCCTCTGCACCACAATGGGAACTCCCAAACATAACTTTTATATGCCCTGGGAAATCAAAAAATTTATGTGACTCACTTTATTGCAATATCCACGTTGTTGTGATCTGGAAGCAAACCTGTGGTATCTTTGAGGTATACCTGTACTTAAAATACTAGATACCTGTAGGCTATTCCCAAATTTAATTCAAACAAGTAATAACTCAGGATTTGGTGTCATTGACCATCTCTATATTTAATTCTAAATCTCCGCAGACATTTACCCATGAAGGAGGAAAGTATTTCCTCTAAGTAATTTAACTTTGCCCTATTGGTTGGATTTGAGCCTTTGAGTGGGCTAAGAATATTTATAACTGTAGATGTTGTCAAAGGACAACAGTAAAAGAACTTAGTAATAAGTTTGATGTCCTTTATTCAAGGGAAAACGGTCCATGGATTGGGAGAGTACAGTGCCTCACAAGCAGTGGAGCACCCTTTCCCAGGGATTTTGGCTAACAGTGAGTTTTGCAGAGCATTACAAGTTCTAATGTGGAAACAGGGCATGGTTGGCTGAGGTTGCATTTAGAAAGATTAAGGAACAAGGAAATAAATCCAGAGTCTGGAGCTGGCCTAGTATATCAGATTGGCTGACTGGATACATTGGTTTCTGGTCACATTGAACACTGACAGAAACATGAGTTTGCTGATGTAGCACCCTGGGTAGGAACTGGTTCCTCTTGGGCCTGGAATTTATTTCAACAATGTCTAGGATGCGTTTTCTCACAATGATGAAGGACTAGCATTACTAGAAGGCTCTTTTAACGTCCCAATGCCATATAAGGGGATCTCATACCATCCCCTGACCCTGCATATGAATGTATGACCCTTAATTTTCACATATGATTTAAGCCTGCAGCACTCTTCCACATTGCTTCACTAACTGATTGGATCCAATAGATCATTTCTAAGCTGAATGATTTGCATATGTTTCTTATCTGTAGTGCTACAAGTCTCACAGATATTCGAATTACATCTGTTTGGATTCTGTAAAATCTATGTCTGTCTGATTCAGGGGTCAGAATTCAAAGGTCATTCTTGTGACAACAGATAGCAACACATTCTTTTAACCAAGGCAAATAAAACAAGATAAGTACAAAGTTTAAAGTTACTGCAATAGGAGTTCCCCTTGTGGCTCAGCAGTAATGAACCCAACTAGTATCCATGAGGATGAGGGTTTGATCCCCAGCCTCACTCAGTGGGTTGAGGATCCAGTGTTGCTGTGAGCTGTGGTGCATTGCTGTGGCTGTGGTGTAGGCAGCAGCTGTAGCTCTGATTCGACCCCTTGCCTGGGAACTTCCATATGCTGCAGGTGAGGCCCTAAAAAGACAAATAAATAAGTTACTACAATAAATTATCACTGAATTAACTATGTTTAATTCAACCACAGAGTTCTTTCCTTCTTTTCTCCCATCTGTAAATCACCACAACCATTGCTTCACTTATAAGTGTTGAATCCCCTGTTGATTGGCTAGGGGTTGGCTCTAAGTGGGCAGCTAATCTCAGAATATTGAAAGTTAGAAATAATGTTCCTCTCCAAATCTGAGGTGAGTCATCTTAGAAGTAATCCTACCCAAGAAATGGTTGGCTAGTGTCATGCTGAAGCTTCACAAGAAACACCTGAGTTTTATTTGGGCAAGGCAAGTCCCTAAGAAAGCAAGCCTGGAACGTGATGTGTGTATATTACATACATGCACTTGCACTGCCACAAGTGTGAGTATGGAGGGTTCTGACAGGCAGGTGAGAGGTAACATGAAGCCTAAGAGAAGGTAGCCAGAGAGGAGTGCGATGCAACATGGTCTGCTGCTCCGCCCAGGAGAGATGCTGCTGATCCTCAGGACCCCATAGTCCCAGTGTGGAGAGAGAGGAGCCATTCAGTGTACTAACTTGTTAAGCATCTCATTACTCTGGCTCTAAACCTGTCCTCACTTAACAACCTCCTGATCAATAATAGGGACTCCAGATGTTCTTGGTCTTACCCAGAATAAGTCCTATGAAAATGCCCTGGATAGCTTTTATACCCAGAAGTAGTTTCTCCCGTAAATTGGGTTCTTGGTTTGCAAATCAGCCTCATTCCAGAGTTTGATATTTTTAGGTAATGGTTGGAATTAGATGTAAGGACCAGCAAAGCTGAAATACAATATTGGCTGAGGAATCATTTACCATCAGAACCCACCAATGGCGTTTAGCCTGAGACATGTCAACAATTGACCCCCCTGCTGACTTTTCTTTAGCCATACTTTGACTATGAATTTTCTGAATGTAGAACTCAGAATCAGTAGTTTCTGATCTTTCAGTGGAATAAAACTTATTTTTGTGGAAGTGGAAAGAAAAGCTCAGATAGGGAAGAAGTTGGTGATTTTGTGTGGCCAATGGAAATGCCATCTATATAGGAACTGGTGAGTCTTATGGAAGCTTTAGGAATAACTTTTTCTGTTCATAGCAGAGACAAAAAGACCAATAGTATTTAAAGTTGTATATTATTCCTAACAGAGCACGCTCTCTGAAGGGTAGCCCATTGTCATGGTGAAGTGCATGAAGCCAGCTTACCCAGGATTGAGTCCTGGTTCCAACACTTGTCAACTATGTAACCTTGGGCAAGTAACTTCTCTGTGCCTTGGTTTCCTCAACAAAATGAATTGTTGTGAAGATTAAATGAGATGGTATGTACAAAATGATTAAAAGTACGTCTGACATATAGTAAGTTTTTTTTTTTTGTTGTTGTTGTTTTGCTTTTTAGGGATGCAACTGCGGCATATAGAGGTTCCCAGGCTAGGGGTCTAATCGGAGCTACAGCTGCCAGACTACTCCACAGCCACAGCAACGCCACAGCAATTTGGGATCTAAGCCACATCTATGACCTACAGCATATGGAGGTTCCCAGGTTAGGGGTCAAATCAGAGCTGCAGCTGCTGGCCTATGCCACAGCAACACCAGATCCAAGCCGCATCTGCGGCCTACACCATAGCTCATGGCAACACCAGATCCTTAACCCACTGAGCAAGGCCAGGGATTGAACCCACAACCTCATGGTTCCTAGTTGGATTTGTTTCCGCTGCGCCACGACGGGAACTCCAGAATTTAACTTTCTTATTAGGATTATAAAGCTGGGAGAAGTAATCACTCGGGTCACTAAGCCTCTGCACTGCTCCAGCTTTGTAGGAAAGCTAGTAACGCCCTTCTCCAGTCAGTGGTCAGTGACAAGGGTCCTTCTGCCCAGGGTCTTTTGAGCCAATAAAATGAGACTGAGTTCAGCTTAGAAGCAAAGAAAAGCTTAATTTTTCAAAGAGCACAGAGATGCTCCCCCACTCTAGAGTGACTGCTCTCCTCTGCAGACAGAGGGCAGGGCTGCTTTACTGGGGGGGAGGTGGTCTCAGTAGAGGGAGAGGGGTGGAGTTCTTGGCTGGCACAGGTGAGCAGCTCACGCTCCAGATTGTGGTGCCGCCGCCCGCAGCGTCTCTGCACACGGCCCACTGCCGCCATCTTGAACTGCCCGGTTGTTCGCCGCTCTGCTGCACACGGTCCCTGAGCTGAGGTGTCTGCAGTAGGAACGCTGGTCTGAAGTGCTGGCTGTGAGGACTGCGCACGTGAGCAAGGGAAACAACAGGAACACAAAGGAAAAAAACAAAAAAGGTTAGACTTTACTACTCTGACACTTATTTCTGTTTCTGGGAAGTTGTTAATGAGCTTTGCCTGGGGCAAAACCACAGCGAGGATAACTAACTGGTCACTCTTAGTTACCTCAGCCAAAGTAAGGGGGACTCCTCGAGGCAGTTAAAACTCCATGTTCCTTTTACTTCTATTAAAGTAAGACTAACCTGTAACAGAATTAAAAGACATGGAGTTCCCGTTGTGGCTCAGTGGGTTATGCAGGTTCAATCCCTAGCCTCGATTGCTGGGTTAAGGATCCGGTGTAGCTGTGAGCTGTGGTGTAGGTCACAGACTCAGCTCGGATCCTGTGTTGCTGTGGCTGTGGTGTAGGCACCTAAGGCAATACCTGGCACATAGTAGGTGCACAGCTCATGCTTATTTTATTCAATTGAATCTTGGGGTGCAACAGAAATGTACCAGGTTAAATGCTGGGCTTGGAGGAAAAACACTGAATTTTTTTTTTTAGGGCTGCACCCGTGGCGTATGGAGGTTCCCAGGCTAGGGGTCTAATTGGAGCTATAGTTGCTGGCCTACACCAGAGTCACAGCAACACCAGATCCAAGCCACGTCTGTGACCTACACCACAGCTCACAGCGATGTGGGTCCCTTAACCCACTGAGCAAGGCCAGGGATCGAACCCCCAACCTCATGGATCCTAGTCAGATTCGTTTCCTCCATGCCATGGCGGGAACTCCTAGCTGAAATCTTTTTTTGTCTTTTTTGTCTTTTTTGTTGTTGTTGTTGCTATTTCTTGGGCCGCTCCCGCGGCATATGGAGGTTCCAGGCTAGGGGTTGAATCGGAGCTGTAGCCACCGGCCTACGCCAGAGCCACAGCAAAGCTGGATCCGAGCCGCGTCTGCAACCTACACCACAGCTCATGGCAACGCCGGATCGTTAACCCACTGAGCAAGGGCAGGGACCGAACCCGCAACCTCATGGTTCCTAGTCGGATTCGTTAACCACTGCGCCACGCCGGGAACTCCCTAGCTGAAATCTTAATAGCAGTTATCTTCTGGTGGTGAAATTCTTGTGCTTGTTACCTTTTTCTTTATTCTTTTGACATTTCCCCCAAACCACAGCTTTAGTCTTTCCAACAGATGACTGCTTATAGAAATAAGAGTACCCTTCTCTCTATCCCATTCCTTTTCAAACTGTGGTTTTTATTTTTTACAAAGTTGACAATATTACAAAAAATTCTATGGACACAGTCAAATAGCTGCTTAGAAGAGCAACTGATAACACCCTTTGGATTCTTTTAGTCAGTTATTTTGGTATTTGCCTCTGAATAGCTAAGCAGCATACTTATGTTGCTTGTTTTTGATTTGGATATTTTCCATTGATTTCTCCATGGGAGGGGAGAATGAGACAAATCTGTTTCACCACTACTCTCACCCCACCCCCAGGTACATTCCAGTCACCCACATCTCGGCAGAAATTTGGCCAGACTGATACTCAGTATCAGCATTAGGCTGACCATGTACATAATTATTTTTGATTCCCTATACAACATTTTATTTTCTCTAGAGTTAATAATTACCTTGGAGTTCCTGTCATGGCTCAGCAGTTAACGAACCCGACTAGTATCCATGAGAATGTGGGTTTGATCCCTGGCTTTGCTCAGGGGGTTAAGGATCCTGCATTGCTGTGAGCTGTGGTGTAGGTTGGAGATGCGGCTTGGATCCCGTGTTGCTGTGGCTGTGGTGTAGGCCAGTAGCTACAGCCCTGATTGGACCCCTAGCCTGGGAATGTCTATATACCGTGAGTGTGGCCCTAAAAAGACAAAAAGACTTATCTTTATTTGCTTATTTTTTGATGTTTTACCACTGAACTGACCTTCCTCCCTTCTCCCTCCCCTACCCCCATTTTATAAATCACTTCTCAGTATGTTCAAACATCTTAGATATTATATAATTTTATCTTAGAATGATTTCTTAGAGCCTCTGGACTTGCTCCAATCTGAGCTGACTTCTCTAGGCCTGCTGCACAGCTGTCAGCTTGGGACTCCACTTCACCATCCATCATCTTAGGGATTCCTTTGCCTTTTCTCTGTTTTGGATCCTCTCTTTCCTGGGTCTTCATGCCTTCTTTTTTGATTAATTTGCTCATTTTTGAGTAGCTTCCTAACACAGGGACCATGGGAGCTAATATTTTTGAGAATTTCCATATTTAAAAATGTCTTTATGTTCATATTTAATTGATATTGCCTGGGTGCGGAATCCTGGAATGGAAGTCTTTTTCTGAAATTTTAAGGCATAGTTCCCATTTTTTCTAGCTTCCATCATTGCTGTTGAGGAATCTGATGCCATTTTTTTACTACTGACCCTTTACAAGGATCATGTTCCCCCCTCTGGAAATCTGTAGGATCTTCTCTTTGTCCTCACTGTTCCTTACTTTCACTCTGATATGCCCCAGTGCCAGCGCCAGGGTCTGTTTGTGCTAGGTGCTCCATGAGCCCTATCAATCTGGAAATTCGTGTCCTTCAATTCTGGAAAATCTTACTGAATTTTTCTTTGAAAATTTTATCCCCTCCACTATTTTTGTGCCCTCTTTCTAGAATTTCAGTTATTTGGAAGTTTCGATTATATAGTTTTCTCTTCTGTATTGCATGTCTTTGCCTTTTTGTTTTAGAGGGAGATTCCCCCCACTCAGTAGACCATGTCCATTGAGTTTTCATTTATGCTCTTGTAATTTCCAAGAGCTCTTTTTTGTTCTCTGTTCTTTTTAATAGCATCCTCTTCTTGTTTTATGTATGTAGCATTTTCTCTTCTCTCTTTGAAGACATTGAGAATGTTTTAGGTGCGTTTTCCCATTTGCATTTTTTGCTTCCTTCAATTGGCTTTATTCTGTCAGCTCATTTTGGTCTCCACATTTCATACTTGATGTTTTCTTCTAAAGTCTGTTGGTCCTTAGCTATTTACTCACATTTTAAGATTTAAGAGTGGGGAACTAAGAATTTAAAGATTCATGGTGCTTACCAGTTATGATCTTTGCTATTTTACTCTGACTATACTGTTTCATTGGCTACCTGATATAAGTGTCCTAGGCTGTTATTTTCTCTTGGATTTGTCAGATTCCCTGGAGAAGCTCCTCCAGCCTCTCCCACCTAGAGGGCATATCTCCAGCTGCCACCATTTTGGTTGCCAAATGCACCAAGAAGGCTGGGCTCAGGGTTTCAGCACTCATTATGTACCTTTCACTCCATCCTGTTTTTAGTACAATATCCATGCTCTCAACTCTGCCAGGTGTTAGATACTCATTGTTGTATCTTCATAGTGTTCTATTTCCCAGTGTGAGAGGGACAGTTTCCGCACATATGTGGAAGGAGATCCAAGGGTTTGTTTCTGAAATAGGCTTTTAGACAATCTTTTTTTCAGTCCCTTCTTTACCCCTAATTCCAGAGATATCTAGTGCTTCAGTTCTTGAGCCTTTGGGAGTTCTTCAGCTAAATTGAGTTGCTTCTTAGGTCCTCCATTGCTGGCTTCTTATTCAACATTGTCAATTCTGCTAAATCATTTACCACTTTCCATTTACTTTCTGTCTCCTAAAATTGCAATGCTATGAGTCTTCTCTTTTTCTTGTGGTTATATCATCTTATTTTAAAAGGTATTTAATATAATTTTAGTGGATTTTCAGGAGGTAGCACACATGAATTAATATGTTAAAATTGCCATTGCATATTGCTTTTCTTACCACTCAATCTCAAGAGTTATGTGTGTACAAACATGTTCTGGGAACTTGCTTTCGAAAGTGCTCATGGAGTTCCCATTGTGGCTCAGTGGGTTAAGGACCTGACAGGAGTTCCCTTCATGGCTCAGTAGTTAATGACCCTGACTAGTATCCATGAGGACCAGGATTCAATCTGTGGCCTTGCTCAGTGGGTTAAGGATCCCACATTGCTGTGGCTGTGGTGTAGGCTGGCAGCAACAGCTCTATTCTACCCCTAGTGGGAACCTCCATATGCCATGGGTGCAGCCTTTAAAAAAAAAGACAACAACAAAAAGAACCTGATGTAGTGTCCATGAGGATGTTGATCAATCCCTGGCCTTGCTCAGTGGGTTAAGGATCCAGTGTTGCCACAAGCTGTAGTGTAGGTCAAAGATGTGGCTCAGATCTGGCATTGCCATGGCTGTGGCATAGACCTGCAGCTGCAGCTCTGATTTGACCCCTAGCCCAGGAACTTCCAGATGCTACAGATACAACCATTTTTAAAAAAGAAAAAAAAGGAAGTGTTCATGCTTCCCATGCTGAACATGCTGAAAAGCTGGGAGAAGCTACTTATCACACAGTCTAGAACTATTTAAAATGTGTCCTGTAGACCAGCATCACTAGCATTACCTGGGAATTTATTTTTAAAAGCAGAAACTCAGCACCTCCCCACCCCCTCACACAAAATTTACTGAATGAGAATCCACATTTTAACAAGATCCCCGATTCCAACTAATTTGTACAAATGAAAAATCAAGAAACACCATAACAATAGTCTTTAATGTTTCGTTCAGCATATTAAATTATGTTTGGAAATAAATCTACCAGGATCTTTCAACTTCAGTCCACACAACTATCCCTAGGGATGTGACCTATGGGGAAAAACAATGGTTAATAACACAAATTGAGTGATGATCTGGAACAGATCCTGAGACTTCAAGCTCTGAACATACTTGTGCCAGTTATCAGGGTAAAGATTAAGTGGCTGAAAAGAATGTCAAATACAGACACAGTTTACTTTAGTAGGAACAATATAATTTCTTATCTAATTGGGATCAAAATTTTAAAGAGGAAATTATCGATTCTTATTATAAAAGCCTGATAAATAAGTGATATTGATAAACTTTAGAACAGTCAATTAATCTTTGCATTGCCAACATTTTGACTTTGAAGAATTAGAAAGAAGCACCTGCTGCCTTGAAAATAAGATCATTTCTTCTCTCCAGTCCAGGTCCTTTCAGATCCAAGATATTAAACCTCAGAAGAAAAGCTCACAAATTGCAATTTGGTCATTAGGTGCAAGCATGTTCTGTGAAATTTAGGACTGGAATGATGTAGCTATTGGCTTTATGTCATTTAGGATAATGGGATTGTAGCCACAAATTGAGCGCATTGACCTTAAATGAACAAGCCTAGCACCAGTAGACCAAAGGGTAGTAAGATTAACCAATTGTCTGGGATAAGGGTCAGGTTTACAGAACAAATTAATGCCATAAGGGAAGAATTCATAAGAGAGTCAGTGACTCAGATGAATTACTGCAAGTCATGGCTGTACTAGAAAGTAGAATGAGACATTTGTATAGAGTTTGCCTTGAAAATACAAATAGGGAGAGTGTGTGAGCAGAAGTGTCATTATATAATTACACAGGGACATTTTCAGTGTCCAGTGCTGCTGGACCAGCTGGATGAGTTCTGGGCTGAGCTCAGCATGAGGAGCTTAAAATTCACATGAACAGAAAAAGAACCATATCATTTGTCATTGTATGCTAAGGCTGGTGCTAATGCCAAGTGTTAAGTCCCAAAAAATGATTCAAGGGTGCAACTGAGTAGATGAGACAAAGGTGAGGAGAAGGCAATGTTCAAGGATATCAGAAGTGTTGGATTAGGTGTGAGAGCAGATGGAGGAGTCAATTTATGTATTGTCCTGGCATAATTATCAATAGTTTAATGAAATACATAGTTCCCTAAGATATAAGGAGCCCCTATTTATTCAAGAGAATGTTTTATATCTTTCAAGTATATTGTGGAGCAAGAAAACTAGAACCATTGCTATAAAGATATAACAATCAAAATAGTATGAAACTGTTGTAAAAAACACATAGATCAATGGGACAGAACTGAGAGCTCGGAAATAAATTCATGCATATATGGTCAACTGATATTTGACAAGGAAGCCAAGAATACTCTCAAACGGAAAAGGATAGTCTCTTCCATAGTGGTAGAAAAACTAGACAGTCACATGCAAAAGACTGAAATTGGATCCTTGTCTTACACGAGTTACAAAAACTTGAAATGGATTAAAGACTTAAATATAAGACCTGAAACCTTAAAATACCTACATGAAAACAAAAGGGAAAATCTCCCTGACATAGGTCTTGGCTACCATTTGTTTGATATGACACCAAAAGAAAAAAATGTGAAAGCAATAAATCAAAAATAAACGGAAACATCAAACTAAAATTATCATACACAGCAAAAGAAACAAGTCAACAAAATAAAAAGGTATCTTACAGAATGGGAAAAAATATTTTCAAATCATATATCTGGTAAGAGATTAATATCCAAAAAAAATAAGAACTCATACAACTCAATAGCAAAAAAAAAAAAAACCCAACAAAATAATCCAATTTAAAAATGGGGAGAGGGGAGTTCCCATTGTGGCTCAGTGGTTAACCAACCTTACTAGGATCCATGAGGACCCGAATTCGATCCCTGGCCTTGCTCAGTGGGTTAAGAATCCAGCATTGCTGTGACCTGTGGTGTAGGTTGCAGATGCAGCTCGGATCCCACATTGCTGTGGCTGTGACATAGGCCAGCAGCTACAGCTCTGATTCAGCACCTATCCTGGGAACTTCCAAATGCCCCAAATGTGGCCCTAAAAAGACCAAAAAAAAAAAAAAAATTGGGGAAAGAAGTTCCCTGGTGGCCTAGCAGTTAAAGATCTGGGGTTGTCACTGCTGTGGCACAGGTTCATTCCCTGGCCCAGGAACTCCCACATGCCATGGGTGCAGCCAAAAAAAGAGAAAGGGCAGAGGACCCAAATAGACATTTTTCCAAAGAAGATATACAAATGTCCAATGGGTGCATGAAAAGATACCCAGCATCACTAATCATCAGGGAAATTCAAATCAAAACACAAAGAAATATCACCTCACACCTGTTAGAATGGCTGTTATCAAGGAGGCGAGGGATTTGAGAGGATGTGGAGAAAAGGGAACCCTTGTACATTATTGGTCGGAATGTAAATAATATTAGTGCAGCCACTATGGAAAACAGTATGGAGAGTCCTCAAGAAATTAAAAATAGAACTACCATATTATCCAGCAATCCCACTTCTGGGTATATATCCGAAGGAAATGAAATCACTATCTCAAAGAGACATCTGCACCCCTGTATTCACTGCATCATTGTTCATGGTGGCCAAGACATGGAAACAACCCAAGTGTGAGTTGATGGATGAATGGATAAAAAAAATATGATACATATCCGCACATTTATCATACAATGGAGTATTATTTAGCTATTTCAAAAAAGGAAGGGAGTGTCCTGATGGCCTAGCAAGTTGAGGATTGGCATTGTCACTGCTGTGGCACATGTTGCTGCTGTGATGGGAGTTTGATCTCTGGCCCAGGAGCCTCCACATGCTCCAGACTTGGCCAAAAAAAAGCAGTTAAGGAACTAATGTTATCTCTGTTAGGAGGCAGGTTTAATCCCCGGCCTGGCTCAGAATCCAGTGTTGACGTAAGCTGTGGCATAGTTCACAGATGCACCTTGGATCTAGAGTTGCTGTGGTTGTGGTGTAGGCCTCAGTTGCAGCTCTGATTCAGCCTCTGGCCTGGGAACGTCCATATGCCACAGGTACAGCCCTAAAAAGAAAAAAAAAAGAAGGAGGAAGTCCTGACATTTGTGACAACATGGACAGACCTTGAGGGCATTAAGCTAAGTGAAAGAAGTCAGACAGAAAAAACAAATACTGTATGTTATGATTTATACATGAAATCTAAAAAAGCTGAATGCATGGAAACAGAATGGTTGTCGCTGGGGATGGAAGTTGGAGGAAATGGGGAGATGTTTGTCAAAGTGTACAGACTTTCAGTTATAAGATTAATAAATTGGGGAAATCTAACAAAACAGGCTAACTATGGTTAAAAATACTGTTATCTATACTTGAAAGTTGATAAGAATAGATCTTAAATATTCCCCCCCACACACAAAATGATAATTTATGCAATAATGGAGGTATTAACTAACCTTATAGTGTTAACCATTTTACATTATATACAAAATCAAATTATCACATTATACACCTTAAACTTACACAGTTATATGTAACGAGTTACATCTCATTAAGCTGGAAAAAAATTTAAATAAAAAAACCCAGAACCATGGCTTATCAATAAATAATAAAATTAATTAAAAATAAAAGTTTGTTTCATACCATCAGCTAAAAGATTAAGAAATAATAAAATTTATGAAGTAAACCAAAGAGTAAAATTAAAATAGAAAATTCTCTGAACAATAAAGAAAAAAGAAAGTTGAGATTAAAAGAATTAAAATGATGAGATTATTTTTTAAATTATTGGGAAAATAAAACATAAGATTACCTATGTAAAAGTCAAAGTTTAGCATGCTGATCACAATTATTATACATAAAATAAAAAGATAAACATTGAATTCAGAGAACAAAACAGTTTTAAGTGGGAGGGAAAAAGCAGCTAAAATGAAATGATTAATAATAAGGAAGTTCCAGCTGATTAGACATAAAATACATGATTTACTCAGAAATGTAAAAATCAAGTAGACAAAAAACAGTGCAGAAGACAGATGAACAATTTTGGAGTCTAAGAAATTAAAAATGTAAAATTTTACCGAATTAAAAAAAAAATAACAGTTTAAGTGCTTAAGGTTAACACCTTGTTTCAGGGCAAACAGGGTTTCAGGGCAAAGCCAGGCTCCTTAGTTGGGCTAAGAAAAGCTGTCTTGATATTCATCTTTCCCTAAGTGACAGCTCACAGTACCTGCATCTCAAATATTCTAAAATACCTGTGGGAAAGGGATGCGTGTCCACTGCTAAAGGGCCTGGCAGAGAGGTTATACCCAGTGCTGAGCCTCAGTGAGCAGCCCAGACATGCTGTCTACCAGGTTGTAACTGACAGGCAAGGCTCCAGGTTGTCTGGGAGACTAGCTAACAGATATATCTGCCCTTTATCACCTCTGGAAATAAGTTCAAAGATAATATAATCATTTCCAGAAAAATATGGCAATTTTTAAATATTTACATTCAAAAACGCTAGGGCTTAGACAACTGTTTTATACTCATGTTATAAAAAGGATATTAAAGTCCAGTATAGAAATTACATAACTGAATGGAGGGAGCAAACAACCATTAAAATGGGGTGTAGTAAAAATGTCTTTCAAATACAGCATTAAATGTGAACGGATTAACTCTCATGTAAAAAATGCTGCTAAGAATATTTTAAAGGACTTCAATCATTCGCTGGCAACAAGACTCACATTTAAAAAGACCCTAACAAGGAGTTCCCATTGTGGCTCAGTGGTTAACAAATCTGACTAGGAAGCATGAGGTTGCGGGTTCGGTCCCTGCCCTTGCTCAGTGGGTTAAGGATCCGGCATTACCATGAGCTGTGGTGTAGGTCAAAGACGTGGCTCAGACCTGGTGTTGCTGAGGCTCTGGCGTAGGCCAGCAGCTACAGCTCTGATTTGACTCCAAGCCTGGGAACTTCCATGTGCTATGGGTGTGGCCCTAAAAAAAAAAAAAAAGAAGAAGAAGAATAGATTGGGTTGCAAAAGAGGTATCTAACATATCAGTTTGTAGTTTAACTAAGAAAGTTTTTTCTCTCTGCAGTAGCTTGAGTATGAACAGTCCAAGGTGGTATGGCATCTCCAAGATGTCAGGAATCCTGGCTCTTTAGACCTTGTTGCTTTACTGTCTCTAAGTGTTGCCTTTGTTCACATGGTCTGACATGACTCATCAAGTCTTCATTTCAACCAACTGAAAGAGAAAAATAGAGAAAAAGAGGACATGCTTTTTTAGGGATATGATTTTTAAGTTGCACAATTACTTCTTCCAACAGACAGAAGCAATTCTAAACTAGAATTTAGTCATGAGGCCACATATAGATTGAAAGGAGCGTGGAAAATGATTCCTTTAGTTGAGTATTGATATGCCTAATGCTGAATAATCTTTTCACTGTGAAAAAAAAAGAGAAAATGGATATTAATTTCTATTCCTTATCCACAATGATTGGTTCAGAGATGGACTTATGACCCAAGCCAAGCCACTGAGAGTCAGTTCTGGGACTTATATTGGATTTATTAGGAAGTTTACAATGCTAGCAGAATGTAGGCCTAACTACTGACCATCCTGACCATTTCAAGGGGAGAGCCTGTCTGAGAATGACAGTGTCCTGACAAAGTGGAACCAAGAGGTGAAGAGGCACAGTGTCCCAGTGACACAGGTTAAAGTCCTGAACCTATATGGACATTTTATTCCTTAAGTGTTGTCTCTTTGAACAGAATGCTATGTGCCAAGATGCTGACTCTTTAGAATTTCATCCACAGTTTCTCCTTTTTTTTTTGTCTTTTTGCCTTTTTTTAGGGCTGTGCCTATGGCATATGGAGGTTCCCAGGCTAGGGGTCTAATTGGAGCTGTTGCTGCTGGCCTATACCACAGGTACAGCAATGCCAGATCCGAGCCACATCTGTGACCTACACCACAGCTCAGGGCGACGCCAGATCTTTAACCCACTGATCGAGACCAGGGATCGAACTTGCAACCTCATGGTTCCTAGTCAGACTCGTTAACCACTGAGCCACGATGGGAACTCCAGTTTCTCCTTTCTATTTGCACTGGAAATGTTCCTTGGACAGAGCTGGGAACCTAACCCTTCGATATACCACCTAGAATTGTACAACGTGGTAGCCTTCCTTAGCAAACCAAAAACTTTCTGTGGGAAACTAGCTAAAATTTGTAAAATCTCTTCTTCATAGATGTTCTTACATCCTCCTTCCACGTTGATTGTTTATTCCTAGTATGTAGATATCTTGCTACTACTGCTGTTTTCACTCCCACTGCTCTGAGTGGAGTTGCATTGACTGCTGGCCTAGATGCACTTGATTACATGCCCTGTGTTCTTGCAGTTTGTCCAATGTCCTTGTACCCTGAATTACCCAATTTTATGAGCCAATACATTTTCTTCTTGCCTAAGCCACTTTGAGTTGGATTTCTGTTACTGGCAAACAAGAGTTCTTACTAATGTTCCCAGGAAGCCTTGTTCAAGAGGGAGGAGACTTTCTGCTAGACTTTAAGTATTCTGGTCTCAAGAGCTTTTCTTAAAATGGATGGTGAACTTTAAAAGATTAACATATGCTTTTTTTCTTTGGCAACATATATATGAATGTAAAATTATTTTAAAAATTTAAAAAGGTATACATCAAACTAGTAACAGTGGGTTATTTCTGGAGACAGAGTAAATAGAGCAGAAGTGGAAGTCATGTTCAAAAGATCCTACATTTTTATCTGTAAATTCCACTTTAGAAAATAAGTGTATAGTTGTGCATATAAGTGCATAGTTGTGATTTTTATTTTTTTTTGTCTTTTGTCTTTTGTTGTTGTTGTTGTTGCTATTTCTTGGGCCGCTCCCGCGGCATATGGAGGTCCCCAGGCCAGGAGTCCAATCGGAGCTGTAGCCACCGGCCTACGCCAGAGCCACAGCAACGCGGGATCCGAGCCGCGTCTGCAACCTACACCACAGCTCACGGCAACGCCGGATCGTTAACCCACTGAGCAAGGGCAGGGACCGAACCTGCAACCTCATGGTTCCTAGTCAGATTTGTTAACCACTGCGCCACGACGGGAACTCCTAGTTGTGATTTTTAAAGTTAGTCATAAAATAACAATTTTAAAAAGCAAGTTTCATGTTTCCTCTCCTCTACCAGCCCATGCCTGAATAATTCAGTTCTAAAGCAAAGTAAGCATGCATGCTGGTGGAGATGACAGGAGCCACAGTAGCCAGAAAAAGATGTCAAAGCCAACCAGGTTGAAGAGGGAGCCCACAAAAGCAGGCTACCTGATGTGGGGTGCTAGATCCCAAGTTGAGTGTGAAAGAATATGCACATGGAAGAGGGCAATGGGAAATATGTTACATACAGAGGTTTTGCTAAAATAAGAAGATCTACTAAAGAAAATCGAAACTAGAGTTCTCACTGAAAAAGGAGTAAGAAATATCGAAAAGGAGAAAAGTAGAGTGAACCCTGTGATTTTAGATTAGAATTGAAGATATCTGTGTGAGTTAGGGTTTTCCAACAGATAGATTATAATAGATTATGATAAATAGGTATCAGATAGATTTAGAAGTGAATATGTTTGTATGTCTTTGTGAACATATGCATATCCCTAATTCTCCCACTGAGAGGGTCTGGGAAGCAGCAACATCCCAATATCAACAAGAACACCTAGCATCCAGACCTTTAAATATCATTCTCCACAAAGAAACAAGATAACTAATTTCAGCGCCAATGCAGGAAAAGTACAAGATGAGCCTGAGAACATTTTTGTGCCACAAAGTAAGGAAATGCTCAAAGAATGATGGGGACATGATACTTGGGTATAGAAACTGATTTGAAGAGGGTCACACTTGTTAAATAGGTGACATAGGGAGCATCAAAACAAATATCAATGTTAGAGTTCCCGTCATGGCTCAGCAGAAATGAATCTGACTAGTATCCATGAGGACGCAGGTTCCATCCTCAGTGGGTTAAGGATCCAGCAATGCTGTGAGCTGTGGTGTACGTCACAGATGCAGCTTGGATCTGGTGTTGCTGTGGCTGTGGTATAGGCCAGCAGCTGTAGCTCTGATTGGACCCCTAGCCTGGGAACCTCCATATGCTGTCAGCGCGGCCCTAAAAGACCAAAACAAAACAAAACAAAAAAAACCCAGGAGTTCCTGTCGTGGCGCAGTGGTTAACGAATCCGACTAGGAAACATGAGGTTGCGGGTTCGGTCCCTGCCCTTGCTCAGTGGGTTAACGATCCGGTGTTGCCGTGAGCTGTGGTGTAGGTCACAGATGCTACTTGGATCCTGCGTTGCTGTGTCTCTGGCGTAGGCTGGCAGCTACAGTTCCGATTAGACCCCTAGCCTGGGAACCTCCATATGCCTCGAGAGCGGCCCAAGAAATAGCAAAAAGACAAAAACAAACAAACAAACAAAACAATGTTAATAGAAAATAACCAATTGAATAAAATAGGAAACCCCGAGTTTACATTAGTATTAATTAGTTAATGAATAATAGAATATTTACATAGTGTCGCAGTTATCTTCCTGAAAAACACTAATTACCAAGAGAAATAAAGTAACTTTATAGTGGAGAAAATTTGTAGATAACCACCTGAATCAAGTGATAAAAGTGAACCTTGTCAGTAATGGAGCAAATGGAAATCATGCACTACCTGAGAGGCTGCAATGAAAGAATCAGATTTACCTGTGTGATACTCCTGTCAAAAGTACATAGCCTGAATCTAACCTTGAGGAAATAGCAGTCACACCCAAACTGAGGGCCATTCTACAATACAACTGGTCTGTAATCCTCAAAAGTGCTTAGGTCATGAAAGTCAAGAAAAGATTGAGGAACCGTTCCAGCGTGAAGGAAATTAAGAGACATGACAAATATGTGATTCTGGACTGGATTTTTGCTTACAGAGAACAATGTTAGTACAATTGGCAAAACTTAAATAGGGCCTAAGATTAGATAGTAGTAATGTAACACTGTTAATTTCCTGACATTGATGACTGTATCATGATTATATAGAATGATCCTGTTAGTAGGAAATACCACTAATGTATTCAAGGGTGGCGTGGTATTATATTAGCAACTTGCTCTCAAATAATTCAGGAAAAAATAGTTTTTATACTGCATTTGAAGATTTTCTGTATTTTTGAGGTTATTTCAATATGAAAAAACAAGGTACTTAACAGAATGGACCAGATAGCAATATTTATGTTAACCAAGAAACTAACAGTAGCAGTTGCTTCTAGGGAAGAGAACTGGAGAACTAAAAGATAGTTATGAAGGAATTATTTTTTTACTGCATACCTCTTTTATTGAATTTTTTTACCATGCACATATCCTTTCTATTAAAATAGTTTAATTAAAATTTAAAATAAATAATAAATACATGAAAAAATGTGACCAGAAATTCCATTTCTAGGTATGTACTAGAGAATCATCTGTGCATATATACAATGAGCCATGTGGAAGGATATTCATTGCAATATTGTTTATAAAAGTGGAAAATTGGAAGCAAATGTCCATTGACCTAAAACAAAGACCTATCTTTTTTTTTTTTGTAAATCAACTGTACTTTAATTTTCAAAAAAAGGTAAAGGAAAAAAGAAAGGATCCTGATGTGAGTACATGTCTTACATCCTCAAGGGATAGTAAGTTCATTGGACTCAGAAGAGGAATAGAGGGCAAATGGATATAGTCCTGGAGGTGGCTAGGTATCCAGCCTGGTTGAATCATGTAGGTCCTGGCAAAGAATTTTTTCCCATACATTTTAATTAATTTATTTATTTTTATTTTTTAATTTTTTTAACTGTAATGGTTTTTTAAAATAATTATTTTTATTTTTTCCTTTATAGCTTATTTACAGTGATCTGTCAATTTTCTGCTGCATAGCAAGGTGACCCAGTCATACATACATGTATATGTTCTTTTTTCTCACATTATCATGCTCCATCACAAGTGACCAGACATAGTTCCTGGTGCTATACAGCAGGATCCCATTGCCTATCCATTCCAAAGGCTATATTTTGCATCTGTTAACCCCAAATTCCCAGTCCCTCCTACTCCCTCCCCCTCTCTCTTGGCAACCACAGGTCTGTTCTCCATGTCCATAATTTTCTTTGCTGTATATTAGATTCCAGATAGAAGTGAAATCATATGGTATTTGTCTTTCTCTTTCTGACTTACTTCACTTAGTATGAGAATCTCTAGTTCCATCCATGTTGCTGCAAATGGCATTATTTTTTCTTTTTAATGGCTGAGTAGTATTCCATTGTATATATGTACCATATCTTCCTAGTCCAATCATCTGTCGATGGACATTTGGGTTGTTTCCATGTCTTGGCTATTGTGAATAGTGCTGCAGTGAACATGTGGGTGCATGCGTCTTTTTCAAGGAGAGTTTTGTACATTTATATGCCCAAGAGTGGGTTTGCTGGGTCATGTGGTAGTTCTATGTATAGTTTTCTAAAGTACCTCCAGACTGTTTTCCATAGTGGTTGTACCAATTTACATTCCCACCAACAGTGCAGGAGAGTTCCCTTTTCTCCACACCCTCTCCAACATTTGTTATTTGTGGGCTTATTAATGATGGCCATTCTGACTTGTGTGAGGTGGTACCTCATAAGAGTTTTGATTTGCATTTCTCTAATAATCAGTGATGTTGAGCATTTTCTCATGTGCTTGTTGGCCATCTGTATATCTTCTTTGAAGAAATGTCTATTCGGGTCTTTTGCCCGTTTTTCCATTGGGTTGTTGGCTTTTTTGCTGTTGAGTTTTATAAGTTGTTTATATATTTTGCATCATTTGAAACTATTTTCTCCCATTCTGTAAGTTGTCATTTTGTGTTTTTTTTAGTTTCCTTTGCTATGCAAAAGCTTGTCAGTTTGATTAGGTCCCATTGGTTTACTTTTGCTTTCATTTCTGATGCTTTGGGAGACTGACCTGAGAAAACATTTGTAAGGTTGATATCAGAGAATGTTTTGCCTGTGTTCTCTTCTAGGAGTTTGATGGTATCTTGTCTTACATTTAAGTCTTTCAGCCATTTTGAGTTTATTTTTGTGTGTGGTGTGAGGATATGTTCCAGTTTCATTGATTTACATGGAGCTGTCCAGTTTTCCCAGCACCAATAGCTGAAAAGACTGTCTTTTTCCCATTTTATATTCTTGCGTCCTTTGTCAAAGATTAATTGACCTTAGGTGTCTGGGTAAAAGACCTATCAATTTAATGGAATACTATCCAGAAGTTAAAAATGTATATCTACATGTATTGAGGTGGGTAAATAGAAAAGACATATTGTTAAATAAAAGTAACATTATGCAGGATGTAAACAATATGGTATCTTTATGTAAAAAAAAATTAACTGTACATAGTCTGGTGTATGTGTGTTTTAGCATGTGTAAATGAAGAACAAAGGTTTGAAAGGATACACATCAAACTGGTAATGGTATTCATGTGACAAAGGAGTTGCCAAGGGGCCAGGCTTTAGCCTTGTTATTTATTGCCAAATCATTTTTACAGAAATGCCAAGTCAATATATTACCACAACAGTGTATATATATTCCTGCAAATTGGGCAGAGAAGGACATAGACCTGCCAGGTAGGAAGAGGATAAGAAATTAGTGGAAGAGGCATAAGGCAATCTATATAGTAAAGACCTTGGTGTGGGGGAATGGGAATGAGAAAAGCCTAGGAATAGAGGAAGGTATCTGAAATAGGGAGTCAGAAGATAGAGGAAATATCATGACAGGGAGAGAATTGATCAGGCAAGGTCACTGAGGGGCCTGGCAGGGTGGACTCCATGGCCAGGAACGGGAGAAGAGACATCCTGTTTTTCCTTCTCTTCTTCTTTGGAGAAGTCAATAAGCATGAGGAGCTGCTGACAAAATTGGTAGGACACAGGTAGGGGACCTGAGAGGGATCCAGACTAATTGCTCTGATTTCTCGGTGAATTAGAAGGCAAGATACCCTCCTGAAAGAGAAGGGAAATGGGTAATGGGAGTTGAAGAAAGGGAGTGAAAGCATGTGAAATACATGTTTTGGAGTATGGTGGGAACCTGAGTAGGGACATGGACTAGTATTGGACAGCTGAGGTCCCAAATGTGGACTTTCAGGGACACTGACTCTCACATATAATTTTCTTCTGGCAGAGCTCAGCAATGGGGGTTATAGTAGAGAACAGGACCAGTGGGTTAAACCAGAATTGAGGTTTTGCTTGGCAGGTGGTGCCAGAATATGGAAGATACTTGCAGGAAGATTTTCAGAGCAGTAGCCTTTGGGTCTGGGCTTTGCCTGATCAGGGAAGGGCTAGTAGGAAACAAAGAGCACATACAGGTAAATTTCTTTAATCTGTACAATATATAAAAAGTTCATAGCTACAATTAGAATAATATCAATAATCACTCTCTTCGGAGGACAGAAATCATGAACAAAAAATAAATGAGGAAGTTCCCGTCATGGCGCAGCAGAAACTAATCTGACTAGGAACAATGAGGTTGCCGGTTTGATCCCTGGCCTTGCTCAGTGGGTTAAGGGTCTGGCATTGCCGTGAGCTGC
Source organism: Phacochoerus africanus (assembly GCF_016906955.1). Lineage (NCBI taxonomy): Eukaryota > Metazoa > Chordata > Mammalia > Artiodactyla > Suidae > Phacochoerus > Phacochoerus africanus. The sequence goes on along the minus strand of NC_062550.1, from coordinate 25,829,323 downwards.
AGTGTAGGTCACAGACGTAGCTCAAATCTGGCGTTGCTGTGGTTCTGGCGTAGGCCAGCAGCAACAGCTCTGATTAGACCCCCAGCCTGCCGCAGGTGCAGCCCTAAAAGGACAAAAGACAAAAACATAAATAAATTAATTTAAAAAATAAAAATGACAAACTTTGGGTAAGTTCCCTTTGTGGCTCTGCAGGTTACAAACCTGACTAGTACCTATGAGGATACAGGTTCGATCCCTGGCCTTGCTCAGTGGGTTAAATATCCGGCATTGCCATGAGCCGTGGTGTAGGTCAAAGATGTGGCCCAGATCTGTCATTGCTGTGGCTGTGGTGTAGGCTGGCAGCTGCAGCTCCAATTTGACCCCTAGCTTGGGAATATCCATATGCTGCACGTGCAGCCCTAAAAAGAAAAAAAAAAAGACAAACTTTTGGAGAATGTTCAAAATATGAGAATTTAAAAATTGAGTTATTTTTCACCTGTGATAGTAGTAAAAATGTTTAATGCAAATACTCTGTGCCAGTGAATCAGAGATAAACTAGTATAATCAAACTCAGGCAGAGTAAATTAGTACAGTTCTTTTAAAAATTATTTTGAGGAGTTCCCATCATGGCTCAATGGAAACGAATCTGACTAGGAACCATGAGGTTGTGGGTTCGATACCTGACCTTGCTCAGTGGGTTAAGGATCCGGAGTTGCCATGAGCTGTGGTGTAGGTTACAGATGCGGCTCAGATCTGGTGTTGCTGTGACTCTGGCATAGGCCGGCAGCTGTAGTTTCAATTAGACCCCTAGCCTGGGAACCTCCATATGCCATGGATGCGGCCCTAAAAAGCAAAAAAAAAAAAAAAGAAGAAAAGAAAAATTATTTTTAAAACATTCATCAAGACCCTTAATGTGGAGTTCCCGTCGTGGCGCAGTGGTTAACGAATCTGACTAGGAACCATGAGGTTGCGGGTTCGGTCCCTGCCCTTGCTCAGTGGGTTAATGATCTGGCGTTGCCATGAGCTGTGGTGTAGGTTGCAGACGCGGCTCGGATCCTGCGTTGCTGTGGCTCTGGCGTAGGCTGGTGGCTACAGCTCCGATTAGACCCCTAGCCTGGAAACCTCCATATGCCGCGGGAGCGGCCCAAGGAAATAGCAAAAAGACAAAAAAAATAAAAAATAAATAAATTAATTAATTAATTTAAAAAAAGACCCTTAATGTTTTATCATTAGCATTTTCACTTCCTGTAATCCATACTTTTAAAATATGCAAATAGAGACTTTTGCCTAAAAATATTTGTTGAGCTATTATGTATATAGAGAAAGGTTGGTAATTATCTAATTGTTCCAAGATAGTTTTTAAAAATTATTTTACTTACTAACAGATGTTATGCAGCCATTAAATTCATGGCATTAAAAAAAGAGATTAAAGTAAGAAATGGCTATGTTAGGTGAAAAAGAGCAGGCCCTAAATCCGTGTTTATAAGCTCAGCAAGTAAACATAAGCATTATAAATAATACTGGAAGGAAATATACCAAAATTTAAATCATAATTATCTTTTAGTAGTAGCACTGTAGATTATTTTTCTTTATGACTATTCTTTATTTTGTATTTTTTATTTTGTAATTTTATACATAATCTATACTTAATATATAACTTCTTTCTCTCTCTTTTTTTTTTTATCTTTTTAGGGCCACACCTGTGGCATTTGGAAGTTTCTAGGGGTCGAATTGGAGCTGTAGCCGCCAGCCTATCCCATAGCCACAGCAAAGTGGGACCCAAGCTATGTCTACAACCCATATACCACAGCTTATTCCTTAACCCACTGAATAAGGCCAGTTAGGGATCGAACTAACGTCCTCATGGATACTAGTTGGGTTCATTACCACTAGTCCACAATGGGAACTCACATACCTCATTTTATTTCATTTTTTTCCACATACTTCATTTTAAAATAAAGCAATTCACTTTTTAAAAAAGAAAATACAAGAGTTCCTGCTGTGGTACAACAGGATCTGCAGCATCTCTGTAGCACCAGGATAAAGGTTCTATCCCCGGTCCTGCATGGTGAGTTAAGGATCCAGCATTGCTGCAGCTGCAGTGTACAGCACAACAGTGACTTGAATCTGATCCCTGGCCCAGAAGCTCCAGATGCAGTAGGACTTCCAAAAAATTATTATTATTATTATTATTATTTTATTTATTTATTTATTTATTTTTGCCTTGCTTTTTAGGATCACACCCGCAGTATATGGAGGTTCCCAGGCTAGGGGTTGAATCAGAGCTATAGCTACCAGCCTATACCACAGTCACAGCAACTCGTGATCTGAGCCAAGTCTATGACCTACACCACACCTCCCAGCAGCGCTGTATCCTTAACCCACTGAGCGAGGCCAGGGATCCAACCCTTATCTTCATGGATCCTAGTTGGGTTCGTTAACTGCTCAGCCAAGAAGGGAACTCCCTATATATTCTTTTTCTCACGTTATCCTCCATCATGTTCCATCACAAGTGCTTCTACCACTTTACAGTAAGTTACAAGCTGTAGTTCTTCTGACATGCACTCCTGCAGGCACCCAGTTTTGCAGGCACTTTCTCAAGGTATTTATATATTTCTTAATCATTGTACGTGTGTAAAGCTGTTATAGTTCTCATTAGATTCTTATCTTTTTATAAAAATGTGTTTTGGAAAAAGTTTTCAGGAGTTCCCGTCGTGGTGCAGTGGTTAACGAATCTGACTAGGAACCATGAGGTTGCAGGTTCGATCCCTGGCCTTGCTCAGTGTGTTAAGGATCCGGCGTTGCCGTGAGCTGTGGTGTAGGTCACAGATGCTACTCGGATCCTGCGTTGCTGTGGCTCCAGCGAAGGCCAACGGCTACAGCTCCGATTAGACCCCTAGCCTGGGAGTGTCCACATGCTGCGGGAGCGGCCCAAGAAATGGCAAAAAGACAAAAAAAAAAGTTGTCAGTGTTGTCCCTAAACACAGTTCCCAATAAGCCCTGTACTTTTGCATAGTACAATTATTTTTAAGAAGGCATGTATTGAATTACTGAAGAACTGAATATTCTGTATGAGAAGACACACTATTATCATTCCGTCAAAGTGAACACACAAAATTAATGCCATCCTAGTCAGAGTTCAAATTGGGTTAATTTTGGCTCTTGACAATAAAGTTAATGTACAAAAAGTTTTCTCAGTCTTGCCACTGTTGACATTTTGGGCCAGATAATTCTTGGTTATAGGGAGTTATCCTGTACATTGTAGGATTTTCACCACACCTCTGGCCTCTTCCCACCAAATACAGGTAGCCACCCTCCCTGTCGTGACAATCAAAGAAGCCCCTAGACAGTGCTAAATATTCCCAGGAAGGTGAAGTTGCCTCCTTGAGAAACACTGATTTAAAAGAACAAATTTTGGGGAAAGTGTGGGGGGAAGGGATTGCTTTATTAAAACAAAACTGTAACATTATAAAGTATTAAAATTGTATGGTACTATCTCTGAAATTGATAAACATCTCTAAAGTACAAAATAGAGAACCCCCAAATATGAAATGTATATGTGAAAGTGCAGTGTTTTAACAGTGGTAACATTTCAAATGAATGAGGAAAATACTGGTTTCTCAGTGAACTGTGTTGAGACAATGGGCTATCCAAGTTGGGGGAAAGGTTAAATCCCTATTAAACACAATATACAAATGTAATTTTCAGACAGATTATAACAGCATAAAATTTATAAAGGAATCAAAAGAACATATTGGAGACCATTTTTATTGTTTTTGAGATAGAAAAGTTTTTTTTTTTCAGTTGTGCCCATGCCATGCAGAAGTTCCTGGGCCGGATATTGAACCTGTGCCACAGCAGTGACCCGTGCCACAGCAGTGACCCATGTTGCGCAGTGACCCGTGCCACAGCAGTGACAATGCTGGATCCTTGACCCACTAAGCCACTAGGAAATTCCAGGGAAAGCATTCTGAGGCATTACACAGAACGTACATGAGACAAAGGAAAGGCCCAAAGATGGACCAAAAATTAAGATCTTCTTTATTATCGAAAAAAAAAACTTTAAACAAAATTAAAAGAAAATTGGGAGAAAATATTTCAATATGTTTAATAGACAAAGAGTTACTATCCCTTACAAGAAAATACACATAATAAATAACACATGGAAAAATCTCCCAGTTCTAAGTACAAGTCATAGGAGACACTTCATTAATAAGTAAATGTAAAAAATATTTAAACTTTCTTATTATTAAAGAAATAGATCTTAGTAATGTGATAGTGTCTTACATTCATTAATCAGTGTTTAAGTGTGAACATGCTTGATGTTCATCCAGTTAAAAATTATGGTTAATACATAGGATAATATGTGTTCATCAAAATTACTAGAGACACATGTGTTTATTACATAGAAATGATTATGATTTTTAAGTGAAAAAAGATAGTCATAAAATTATTGTATGATCACATTTTTATAATGTTATGGAGGGACAGATTTATTTTGATACTTGTTTTCTTCATCTTTAAAGTTTTCATCATTTTTGTGGTTAGTATGTTGACAAGTTTTTTTTGGTTTTTTTTTTGTTGTTGTTGACAAGTTTTATAACTAGAAACAAAAATGGTATTTATAAGAACAATTAGGTCTTGCTTTAAAATGTGCATGCTTTGGGAGTTCCCATCGTGGCGCAGTGGAAAAGAATCCAACTAGGAACCATGAGGTTGCAGGTTCAATCCCTGGCCACAATCAGGGGGTTAAGGATCCGGCGTTGCCCTGAGCTGTAGTGTAGGTCACAGACATGGCTTGGATCTGGCATTGCTGTGGCTGTGGTATAGGCTGGCAGCTGTAGCTCTGATTAGACCCCTAGCCTGGGAACCTCCATATCCTGTGGGTGCAGCCCTAAAAAGACAAAAAGACAAAAAATAAAAATAAAAAATGTGTATGCTTTGAAAAGCTGGTGAGAATGTTCCCCTCCCTCCAATACTAGAGATCTATGTCACATAGCCTACTTGTGGGAGATCTCCCCAACCCTCTTCAGGGAATCTGCTTAAACAGTCTTTGATGAGTAGACTTTGGGCTGTGTGATCTTGCCCCTCTGTTCCCAGCTGATTGGACGAGGGGTGAAATTGAGCAAAGCCCACAAGATTCTTGAGGATTTTATGACAGCAGAAACATTGCCAGCTGAGCTGAAAGGGATAAAGGGACTGAAATGAAAGAAAGCTGTCAGACCCCCAAAATTAAGGGGCAAGAAATTAGCTGATAAAACTACTCAGTTATGAATGAATGCTAACTTTCATGAAAAAGGAAAGATGACCAGATATTTCATCCACACCTAAAAAAAAGAAGACTAAACAGTTCCATCATACCCAAAACTCTCTCCTGCTATTCATTGAGAATCACACTCTCACCCACCCATACTAGTGGCAACCACCAATCTTTTTCCTATCACATTTCATGTCCAGTATGCAAAATCCATGCCAGTGTCTCCCATTACAAAGCAGCGGCTCAAAGCATAAATATTTCATCTAAATCTCATCATCTCCAAAATATCAAATCTCGTGAGATAATCTAAATTAGGTGTGGACGAAATATCTGGTCACAATTTCCCATCTGTGGACCTGTGTAATCAATGAAGTTTCCATTCCCAATGCAAAATGAATGGTGGTTGGGGCATAGGATAAAAATTATAGATGGTTAGATTCACAAAAAGGGAAAATGGAAGGTAAAAAGGAGTCACCCAGACAAAGCAGTTTTGAATGTAGCCAGGCAAACTCCCTTAGGTTTCTAGGCCTGAGAATAATCCTCTGTGGCCCTAGGTTCCATGATCTGTGTTCCTGAGACCACCGCTGGGCCCTTGTACCTACCCTGTGGGCTATCCTTCCTTTTTAGGGCCGCACCCACAGCATATGGAGGTTCCCAGGCTAGGGGTCTAATCGGAGCTACACCTGCCGGCCTTCACCACAGCCACAGCAACACCAGATCCTAGCCGAGTCTGCAACCTACACCACAGCTCATGGCAACGCCAGATCCTTAACCCACTGAGCAAGGCCAGGGATTGAACCTGCAACCCCATGGTTACTAGTCAGTCCATCCCAGTCTCTTCCCCCCTCCCCCTTGGCAACCACAAGTCTGTTCTCCATGTCTGTGAGACTGTTTCTGTTCTGTAGATAGGTTCATCTGTGCCATATTTTAGATTCCACATAAAGTGATATCATATGGTGTTTGTCTTTCTCTTTCTGACTTCACTCGGTATGAGAATCTCTAGTTGCATCGATATTGCTGCAAATTGGCATTATTTTGTCCTTTTTTATGGCTGAGGAACTGGTCTGTATTCAGATTGCAGTGGTGGATACAAAGTCTATATATTGTTAAAGTGCAGAGAATTTTTCATGAACCAAAAAGCTAATTTTATTAAAGACTAATGTATTTTTTCTCTATATATATGAGCTTGTATTTTAAATTTTATTTATTTTTGAATTTCACATGTAAGAGAGATCATATAGTATTTGTTTTTCTCTGCATGATTTATGACCTCAGAGTCCACCCATGTTGTTGCAAATGGCAAGGTTTCATTCTTTTTTATTGCCGAGTATATATACATATCAGGTTCTTTATCCATTCACCCATCAGTGGATACATAGGCTGTTTCCATATCTTGGCTGTTGTAAATAATAATGCTTCAGTGAACATGGGGGTGCATATATCTTTTCAAGTTAGCGTTTTCATTTCTTCAAATAAATATCCAGAAGTGGAATTTCTGGATCATATGGTAGTTCTAATTTTAATTTTTTTGTGGACCTTCCATACTATTTCCCATAGTAGCTGCACAAACATTCCCACCAGCAATGTACAACAGTTTCCTTTTCTCCACATCCTCACCAGTATTTGTTATTGTGTTCTTTTTGATGTTAGCCATTCTGACTGGTGTTGAAGTGGTTTTGATTTCCATTTTCCTGATGATTAGCAACTTTTCATGTGCCTTTTAGCCATCTGTATTTCCTCTTTGGAAAAATGTCTTCTCAGTTCTTCTGCCCATTTTTAAATTACCGAATCTCAAATTCTTTCGGTTTTTTTTGTTTGTTTTGTTTTGTTTTTGTTTGTTTGTTTGTTTTTTTCTTTTTAGGGCTGCGCCCAGGGCATATGGAGATTCCCAGGCTAGGGGCTGAATTGGAGCTGTAACCACTGGCCTACACAACAGCCACAGCAACGCTAGATTTGAGCCGCGTCTGTGACATACACCACAGCTCACAAAATGCCAGACCCTTAACTCACTGAGTGGGGCCGGGGATTGAACCTGCGTCCTCATGGGTGCTAGTCAGATTAGTTTCTGCTGGGCCACGATGGGAACTCCCCTGCATCTCAAATTCTTAATGGACCATTTTACTCCCATCCTTGTCTCACACCCCAGGGCACCTTCAGTTATGGGATCCTGTTCCCTAACCAGAGCTCTTTCTCTCTAGATGGCACTTCCTCAACTGATACCACCCTTGCTCAGAATGTCACCTTCTTGCTACACTTGACCCACCCCATGAATTCCACTGATACATTTGCCCACCATCAACCCCCTCTACTGTCCACTACTGTCTCACTCCACTTGAACTCTGACTCAGTCTGATTTAATTCAAATTCAACTATTCACTCTCTCAGAGAGCTCATCTCCAGGTAATGGGTATTAGTTAACATCTCCCAAATAATTGTAGGCATTGACTGCGCAAGCATGCCAATTTTAGCCTTCTCCTGTTGGCAGGCAGCAGACAAGAACTTGCTCCTTTCTACCTTTTACTTGGTGATTTCCAGCAAAACTTTCCTTCTCTGGAGTTATCAAAGAACCTCAGAGAGACCCAACAACCAGGCATGTTGAGGCTGGTAGTCTGTTTCCTCAGCCCTAATTTTGAAGTTTCTGGAGATAAAATCTTTCTTTGAAGACGGAAGAAAAAGAAAGAATTGTTTCTAGATAATTAAGGCTAGATTACTGTCTGAACTCTTCTAGGGATAGCTTTGAGCAAGATTCTCAACCTTGACACTATTAACATTTTGGACCAAATAATTCTTTGTCGTAAAGGGCTGTCCTGTGCATTATGTGGCTTGGGTGTGACGGATGTAGGTCTCAAGTCCCTTGAACCCATAATACTGTTTCAGTTGAAAGATACCCAATCCTGGCCCAATCCACAGTCCTCTTTTTCCTACTTAGCCACTCTTGTTTCGGGGGCTGAGCCCATAGTCAAGTTCTCAATTCTGCTTATCATTCTTTGGCTTTCTTCTTCAGAAGAAACTGGCTCTTTCTGTGCAGTAATAAAATGGCCAAATGTATCCCATACTTACAGCCTCCAGTTAAATAATCCTCAAGGAAAATGAAGTTTTCATTGTAGCCACATATTAAACACTAGTAATGACTTGATTGACCTTATATGAGTCATGCACTTATCCCTAAACCAAAGTCCGTGGCCAAGGGAGTGGAGTTTTGTGATGAGTCAAACAGATCGTTCATGTCAGTGTGGCTAATGGTTTTCTGTTTTGATCAAATGGCTAAGTATCTTGTTCTTAGATATTTGTTTTGATGCTCAAATAGTCATAGATTTGTACAGTCAGAGCCCCTGTAATCTACCTTCTGTGTCATTTTGACAAATACCTTCATTTTTTTAGTACTTTCTTCCTTTCTGCTTCAACAGGATGTTCCAGACTCATCTTGCACATTCCTAGCACCTGTCCTGGAGTCAACTACTCCTCTGAGTAGCCTTGTTTCCTTTTAGTAGAGACTGGTATACAGTCAAGATCTGAGTTCAAGGTTTTCTGATTGCTGTTGCTATTGTGCCACTCCCAAACCCTTTCTGTGAACAGTGCTAGGGAATATATGCATGTATGTGATATGTATGTATGCATATTTAAATGTGTATTAATTTATTTATAAATTTGTAGCTCCCTTCTCTATAAGTAAGAAATCTTACTCTTATTATCCTTAGTATATTTATTTATTCGATCTGCTCCCCTTTATGTAACCAATTTCCCATCACTGCTGCAACTCCTTTCCATATGCAAACCACCTTCCTTACTCCCAGTGGGCTCCAGTAAGCCATTCTGGGAAGCCCTCCTATGTGACCATAAAACTCACCCCAGCGGCGGGAGTTTGGACAGTTGTACTAGTCAGCCCTCCTGCATGTACAGTCCCCTCCCTCAGCTCATGCTCAGATTCTCCATGACACCCCATTCATATCCCAATCCCTCCACAATGCCAATTCCTGCCTTACGTAACTCATCATTATGGCTTAAAGACTGAATATTCAGAATGAAGCAAGAAGAGGAAGAGAGAGTGCACCTTTGGTTTTTGGCTTTTTTGTTTGTTTGTTTTTAAGATATAGGTTGTTTTATTATCCAGATGTAACTCAGTTTTTCAGGAATATACATTTTTACACAAAATAAGATACTTCTCAACTTTTGTTTTTCTCTTTGCTACTTTTACTCCTTCATCTAAAAGAAGATAAAAGATGATGCAGGAATCTGAAAAAGAACTCTGATATTTGCATGATGTTTTTTGATTTGCAAATAATTAACCAATAATGAATTCTTAGGCAAAACCAAAGCATTATTTTTTAGTAAATAATGAATATAGAATACCATACAGACCTTTACTGCTTTTGTATCCTTCATGCCTCTCAAATCCTTGGGTTTTTTTAAATATTATATTATTACCACATAATTAAATTATAATTCACATCTCCATCGTTTTTTAATTTTTTTGCTTGCTTGCTTTTTAGGACTTCACCCGAGGCATATGGAAGTTCCCAGGCTAGGGGTTGAATCAGAGCTACAGCTGATGGCCTAGCCATAGCCACAACAATGCAGGTTCTGAACCGTGTCTGTGACCTACAACACAGCTCATGGCAAAACTGGATCCTTGACCCAATGAGCGAGGCCAGGGATTGAACCCGCATCCCCATGGATGCTAGTCATGTTCGTTACAGCTGAGCCACAAGGGGAGCACTACCATTCTCATTTTATTATTTGAGCGCATGTGCTGGGGCAAAATCCCCCAGTAAAAAAAAAATTCTCAGTAGATCCTCCAGAGCAGGTCTTCCTACAGCAGATCTCCATTTTTCAGAAAGATATTCATCACTCCTGCCTGATCTTTACAGTGTGTTCACCCTTCCATTCAATTCTTTAAAATTATTTTTGTCTCACTTGTTTTATTGAAGTATAGTTGACTTACAACTTTGTGTTAGTTTCAGGTGTACAGTGAAATGATTCAGTTATATATATACATATATAGATATGTATACATATTTCTTTTTCAGATTCCTTTCCCTCATAGATTATTACAAAATATTGAATATTCCCTGTGCTATACAGTACACACGTTTGACACTTTTAGCATACTATTTAAATGGTAGTGATATTCATGTGTATAGGAAATCTCCAACTTAGGAGGACCCTGGTGTATGATCATAATGGCTTGATTTTTGGATACTCCACTTTAGAACTCTTGTTCTTTCTCCCTTCAAGAGGAAAATCTGACTTATTGCTCCCTGCTGCCCACCCATCTAGAATCAAGTGTTTAGGTTGAACTAAAACTGCAAAGCATCGGCAGGTCTGACCGCATTTAAAATAGGACTAAGAATGAAGTCTGCCACAGATGTTGGTAAATAAGATAGAGTGAGAGTGAAGAATTTGCTCTCCCAGCCAGCAGAGTAGCGGGTACGAGGATGAACAGCGATCAGGGCGTGTTCCATACAATTGGTGATCAGGCTCAGATTCTTCTTTCCTTTAGAAATGAGTCTATTAAAATACTGGCAATATGTTACAGAGAAAAAAAAAATGTTAGAACCGTAGTAACATATTAACATGAAAAGAAGCAAGAGAAAATACAAAGTACGAAAGGTATTGGAGGGATAAGAGAGTACAGGATAAGAAGATGGTCTTGAGGTAGTATTTAGAGATGGTGAGAATGGTCAGAAATTACAAACATAAACTGATAATTAAATGTGGTATATAAGAGAAAAAGCGTCAGTACTGACCCTGACGGTTTTGACCTGAGCGACCAAAAGAATGAAGTTGCCTTTTAGAGATGTATATTTATAAAGGAAAATGTTATATGTATCGTAATGTTATGGTAGTTATATCTGAATGTGGGATTAAAGATTTTTTTTCTTTTTGTGTATTTATTTAAAAAGAAGAAGAGAAGGAGGAGGATGGTCTTGTACTCTAAGTCTGATGGCTGCGTGGTGGCTGCTGGAGAGCTGTGTATGAGGGTGCAGGTCTCAGGGCACAGGCTCTGCAGCTGTGTTGCCCAGCACTGCAGCCACAAGCCACGCATGGCAATTGAGCATAAGAAATGTGGCTAGGCTAGTCTGATTGAGATGTGCAATAAATGTGAAACACATATTGGGTTTCAAAAACTTGGTATGAAGAAAGAATGGAAAATATCTCAACGTAATTTCTTGTATTGACTTGTTGAAATTATAGTATTCTGGATATAGTCTGTAATGGAGTAAGTTCACCCATATGTTGTTTTTTTTAATGTTATTAGTAGAAAAATTGAAATTACATATATGACTTACATTTGTGGCTAGCATTATATTTCCATTGGGCTAAAGTTGTCTAGAGCAACATTGCCAGGATTAGATTCCTCACTTTGCTACTTACTTACTTACTTACTGAGGGATCTTGGGAAATCACTCAACATTTCAGGCCTCAATTTCCTTATCTGTAAATGAGGAATAACACTAGCACCTTCCTTCCAAGGTTATGAGGATCGATCAAGTTTATTCTTCCACATGAGCGTGAAGCTCATGTATATTGATTGGGTGTTGGGGCTCAGGGGAAACCAACAGCCTGAGCAAGACAGGAGGGGCAGCTCCAAGGCAGCCTGGCCTTACGCTGGCACATAGTGAGTGATCAAGAAGTTAATAACTTTGCCATCCCTGCTCTGAGGGGATAGAGGAAGTACTCACAGCCTTCAAAGTACTGTTCTCCATAGCTCTCCTTCACCTCTGGGGACACTTGACTCCAGATCCCCTTGAGGATATTCTGTGTATTTTCAGGGAAAATGGATGTTTTAAACTTCCCATGTTCTGTGAGAGCAACGTGAACACCAAAAGCACAGAGCTCCCTTCTGAAACACAGGGAAATGGCATTAGTCTATAGCCTAATCATTCCTACTTAAACAAAGAATGCCCAAGGCAAAATGTTTGAAGAAAGGCATTGAGGTCAAGGGAGAATATGAAAGAGCACACCTAGGCATCTGAGGAAGGTGTTCAAATGAAATTTAAAGGGACAGCACCCACAGATTGCTTTCTGAAAGGCTTCAGACCTGGGCAAAAAGTGCTGGTACTGCCTTTTCCTGCCCATCCCACACCTCTCTCACAGATCCACCCTCTGTGACAGCTCCCAGAACCCCTGAGCCCCTTCCTATTCTTGCCTCTTCCTCCTTACCTACCTGCTAAGGTTAGAACTCAGTTCCTTTGTGAAGCCTTTCTCTGCCCCAGGGAAAGCTCAGCCACCCTTTCATCAGTGCCTCTGTGCACCTGTACATACCTGTACTCATGCTTGCAGTACACCCACTACAGAGGTTTTTTTCACCCACAAACTGAGTTCAGTTTTGGCTCAACCTCATACTTGACCATAGAGAATCATGTCTAACTCACAGGTTTTCTGTGAGGAGTAAATAGGGGACTTAGCACAAAGCTTTGCCTTTAAATTAACCCACCAGTGTTTATTCTTCCCTCATGAGAACCATTGGTCAGGCTTTGCAACTTAATGCCCTTAATTAGTAAGGCAAATAATTTTTTTAGTGACAGATTCTTATCATTCCTATGTGGAGTGTACATTATATACATAATATGTTATATTCACATATTTTATACATATGTATATATGTAATATATATTCATTTATATATACATATATATGTCTTACAGAAATATATTAAATTTGTTTGAAATATGTAGAAATCTTATAGGAATGGCAATAAATATAAAATAAGTCCTAATATATTTTTAATATTTCCTTATGTATTACTTTATATTATCAAAAGATTTAGACACTCCATTTCCAAGTTACCTCATTTTAGTAGACCCCTATATATCTGGAACTCAGGCCTATCATTCTTGAATATACTCCCAGCCACAGTCAAGTCTTCCTCAGAGGTTGGTCCTTACCTCAGGCTGTCAGAAAAAGCTTCTACACCATAATTAGAAATGGAGTAGCCACCACCAAACATAGATACTCTCCCAGCTGGACTAGAAACGTTGACTACTCTTCCCCTGGCCTTTCTAATCAGGGGTAGAAAGCTCAGGGTCACTTTGATGAGGCCAATCAAGTTCACATTCAAGATCTTTAAGAAACCATCTTTGGTCAGCCATTCATTCGGGGCAGCTGGCAGAGTGATGCCAGCATTGTTCACCAAACCCCAGAGGCCTGGTAGAAGCAAAGAATATTAGGTGGAAATAGGAAACATTTAAAAATAATTTCAGTTTTCAAACTACATTCTCTTAAGGAAGATAATAAATCCAATAGACTGGTAAATTATAAAATACATTATAAGGTGATAAATAGTAATGGATTTAAAAAGCAAGTGAACATACTAAGTTAAGTAAGTCAGAAAGAGAAAGACAAATACCATATGATGTCACTTATATGTGGAATCTAAAATATGGCACAGATGAACCTATCTACAAAACAGAAACAGACTCACAGACATAGAGAACAGACTTATGGTTGCCAAGGGGGAGGGGGGAGAGGCTGGGATGGACTGGGAGTTTGGGGTTGGTAGACACAAACTATTACATTTAGAATGGATAAGCAGTGAGGTTCTACTGCATAGCACAGGGAACTGTATCCAGTCTTTTGGAATAGAACATGATTGGAAGATAGTATGAGAAAAAGAATCTATATCTATCTATCTATCTATCTATCTATCTATTGATACACACACACACACACACACACACACACACATATGACTGGGTTACCATTCTGTACAGCAGAAATTGACCCAACACTGTAAATCAATGATACATTAATAAAAAAAATTTGATTTTGAAAAAGCAAGTGAGCAGGGTTGGATTGGCTGGTGAGGATTGTTTGTAACCGTATTGAATCAGGTGGTCAGGACAAGATTCCTTGAAAAGTTACAAAGCGAACAAAACTTACAGAAGGAAAATGGATCAAAGAGAACTCTGGAGCATATATTTCTAGGTGAAAAATAGCTGCAATAAATGCCACAAGGCAGAAGGAGGAAGCCTGGCCTCTGTGTCTGGGGCAGAATGCAATAGCTAGGGAATTGGTTAGGGAAGCAGTGGGATACCAGACCATGCAATGCCTTGTAGTCCACTTTAAAGAGTTTAGCTTTGGAGTTCCCACTGTGGCTCAGCAGAAATGAATCTGACTAGTATCCACGAGGACGCAGGTTCGATCCCTGGCTTTGCTCAGTGGGTTAAGGATCCAGCATTGCCATGAGCTGTGGTGTAGTTTGCAGACTCAGCTAGGATCTGGTGTTGCTGTGGTTCTGACATAGGCCAGCAGCTACAGCTCCAATTTGACCCCTAACCTGGGAACCTCCATATGCCAAGGGTGCGGCCCTGTAAAGACATAAAAAAAAAAAAAAAAAGAGTTTAGCTTTTACTTCAGGTGAAAAGAGAAACAACTGCAAGGCTTTGAGTAGAATTTTGACATAGTCTAATTTTCTTTTGAAAGCAAGCAGAAGAGAATTTCCCCTGACTCTTCCCACTTCCTCTACCCATCTACTATTATTTTCACCAGCATAGTCTGCCCTGCCTTCCCTCTGTGTAAATCCAGTCCATTCACTTGTGCATTAGAACAAGTGCATATGGAAGCTTGTGAAAAGGTGGTTGGATCAATGGATTGGAGGTCCTGGTAGGCTCAAGATTTAGGATCTGGGGGAGAGATGGAGTGAGCTGGAAAGAGAAGAGGTGGTGATTGCAAGCATGAGATGCCTCAGGCTTCTAGGAAATTAATGAGCCCAGCAGGCGTGAGGCTCTTTGCTCCTGTCTTTGCTTTGAAAAACTTGCAGAGCTCAGTTAACAACAGGACCAAAAATTGTTTATTTTTAAAATCATTAAGTCTTGGGTGCGATATCCTGAAGCAGTATGGAATCATGACTAAGATATTAGCTTTGGTACTGTCCCACAGCCGAGAGATGATAGTGCTACCCCTTTCCTTAATTTTAAAAAACTATTGGAATGTGAGTGGCCAACAGAATGAGGTCACAAATAATCTCTACTTCTTCCCAGTCCATCTTGAATCCTGTACAACCTTTGTAACTCAAATATTAATTTTTAACCAGTAAATTGCTGCACTCTCCCCATAACTTTTGACATCTCCTGGTGCTTTCACACATCCTTTTTAAGAATTGCTGGTGTTGGGCAAGGTGCAGAGTGAGCTGGACTAGGTGACAGAGTCCTGTAAATGGGTCAATGATTCAGGGAAAACAGATTGTAATTTATAAAAATGAACAAAGGAGAAAGTCTTAAATTTCACATTCATTCATCATCTCACAAGTCCTCATAACCCAAAAAGACTGGAAGAGAAGGAATCTTCAGTCTTGCTTTGTGAGAATGGTCCTCAAGTAACGACTCCCCAATATCAGTATTACTTTTTCTTTGATAATATTACATTTTCTCCCCATTTTAGTTTTTTAGAACTTGGGGGGAGGTGGGGGGAGGGCATCAGATGTGAATAGAAAAGAAGTGATATCTGCCACAATTTTTGCCCTTGGCTCAAAATCCCAACAGAAGCCAGCTCCCATTACAGAGAGCCTTTCTCAAAAGGAAGAGAGTGAGGGATCTGTGCTTTGTCTGGGCTGGCAGGCAGCACCTGAGGGATAGTCACTGGTTCTTAATTGCCAGTGTCATCCAGTCTCATAGGAGACCATATGTGTAAATAGTACATATGAAAATGGTTTTTAAGGCATCAATCTTTCTCTCAAGGAATTTAAAACTATTTGCAATAAAAGTTATGTTGGGAAAAAGGAACACATTAGTAATTATTACAATTAAGATTAAATAACACAAGAGTTAGAAAAGTATGTGTAACTGGATTTACAGAGACAACTTCATGCTGTGGCAGGTGGCCTTTAAAGGAAAGGCTCCAATTCAGTGATGCAGAAAGAAGAAGAATGTAATCACAGGAAACTGTAGCGGGTCTGAGGTCTTGAGGCTTCACCCTTTCAGTAACATGCAGACTTATCTCTGAAAAGGGCAAGCCCCTTCTTCATTTTTCTCTTGTTACTACAAGAGGGGGGAGAGAAAAGTGAAAATTTGAAGGAAACACACTTCCTGGGGCCTAAGCAATATTCAGGTGTTTATGGAGATACATGAGGCAGTAGAAAGTCTTTATTTACTCCAGGATCTTGAAATAAAGTAGCCAAATAGAATACTTATTGAAATAAATGATTGCAAAATATATGTCAACCTTATTAGTGATTTCATTGCTCAGTAAACAATTTAGAGGTTAAAATTTCTCCAAAATATATGTCAACCTCATTAATGTAATGGTTCATATTTCTATAAACAATTTAGGAACTAAAATTTCTCACATCAACAGAATTTCTGAGTATTTATGATGATTGCTACACAGTCACAGCCAATCACCAATTAAAACGAATTATAGATGGATGGTTTCATTTTTAGCACTAGTTTATATTCAAAAAAACTTTATTTTAAAATTTATTTTTAGGATTTCCCTTGTGGTTCAGCGGGTTAAGAATCTGGTGTGCATCACTGCAGCGGCTTGGGTCACTGCTGTGGCACAGGTTTGATCCCTGTCCCCAAAATTTCCACATGCCACAGGCACAGACAAAAAAATATATATATACTTTTTTAACTAAGAGAAAATCTTTTTTCTAAGTGGGTATGGATGCATTGCAATGCACTTTATCTGATATGTGGTACAAGTCCTCCACAGTAACCTGCTGGACATCCAAGCTGAAGTGAAGCAATATCTTGTCTTCTTTTATTTGGTCTCAGTAGCTATGAAGCTCAGACAAAAAATTTAACCAGTTTTTGTGTCATGAATTTAAACTAGAAAATGATACTGCTCTCAGCAATTGTGAACAAGCATTGTTGCAGAAGCCCCAAAGTAAGGCATTTTAAACCACACCCCCCCCCAACAAAATGGTCCCAGGGCCTTCCACAAAAGGATGATAAAGGATTGTCCTCTAGCGCTGCCAGGGACTGGAGCCCTTGGGAATGAGAGGACCACACAGCATGAGCAGAGGGAATTAATTTTTTTAAATAAATTTTATTGGAGTATAGTTGATTTACAAATATGGTAGTTTCAGGTGTACAGCAAAGTAAATCAGTTATACATATACATATATCCATTCCTTTTCAGGGAACTCTACTCAATATTGTGGGATTAATTCTTGATCTTCTCTCAGACCTAGGAGTGAGAGGGCTATGCAAGGAAGGACCAGGCAGAACTTGAGAATGAATTACAGAGAAAACACTAGTTCCTTCATGGCAAGCACAGCATGAGTGGTGGGACCCACAGCATGCCTTTCCTTGGCTGCAGCCTCTCTCTCAGGGATTCCCTGTGCTCTCATTCAAGAGTTCTTGTGTGTGTGTGTGTGTGTTTTTGCCATTTCTTGGGCCGCTCCCATGGCACATGGAGGTTCCCAGGCTAGGGGTCCAATCGGAGCTGTAGCCACCGGCCTACGCCAGAGCCACAGCAACGCGGGATCCAAGCTGCGTCTGCAACCTACACCACAGCTCATGGCAATGCTGGATCCTTAACCCACTGAGCAAGGCCAGGGATCAAACCTGCAACCTCATGGTTCCTAGTCAGATTCGTTAACCACTGTGCCACGACGGGAACTCCTCATTCAAGAGTTCTTGCCCAGGATGCACTGGGGCCGAGGCTAGGTAAATGCAAGAAAGGAAGAAAGAGGCAACACCTACAGCTACTAGTCTTCAGGATGCTCACTCTGTTGTCCTTGCTCGAACCTCTGCTTCCAGATCCAAAATGGTCTGCCCTGGACCTTCTTCTAGAAAACTGGGAGATACGACTGCTCCCTTGCCAAAGGTCAGGCACCTCCTTAGGCTCTCAGGAAGCCCTCTCTGCTACTTGCCTGTACTTCCTCAGAAACTCATCCCAGCACTAATAAGAGGGGACACTACACAGAAAGATGTTGCTTGGGTCTTGGTGACCAGAGTTTGGGTATAACTGAATCTCACTTATTTTCTTAAAATTGCCTCATCATAAATTCATCTATAGGCACTGACTGAACAGTAAATATTCCCAGAAGCCTCCCTGGATGTAGTAGGTTTTTCTGATTCTCATCATTAGTTAAGTTTGAAAAAGGCAAATTTATACTGTTCTCAGGAAAAGACATATGCAGAGATATATAGGTAGCATAATGGCAACCTGAATATGGCTGAGTTAACATTTTAACTCTGAATTTTCTGCAAATCAGAGTCTCTGCACCACAGTCACCTCTTTCTTTTCCCTCATTGCTTTACTATCCTTCATTCTCTCTTCCCTCCAGATGCATACTCATTTGTTAAACCTATTTCCTCACCATCAGTAAACTTCCTTCTGCCTTCCACCCCAAAATATGCATGTGCCACACAACCTGACATTTTTAGGGCAGTCCCAAATATAAATATTTATTCATTTACTCCATGAATACTAATGTATGTGAGCCTTCATGTAAATGAAAACACATCCCTAATATGTCCTCAACCTGATTCCCAGATTTTCACCTGGCATGTTATCTGCACATTCTGAAACATTGAAGCCAAAGCAGCCTATCCAATAGACAGACTCCCATGGGCATACCTCTGTCTCCCACATGCTCCTTTTCCCACTGAGTGGCTGCAGCAACGCTTTCTGTCTTGGTCACGTCCAGGAGCACCGTCTCCAGCCTGTCTGACATCTGCTTCCTCAGCTGCTGGGCCCCCTGCTCTGTCAGACATGCAGCCAGGACCTTCAAGCCCCGCAGGTCCAGCTGCCTGGCCAGCAGATTCCCAAAGCCTGAGTCACAGCCCATGATGAAGACATACTTGTTCCCAAGGCAGCTCATCACCTGCTGCTACTGGTACCAGCACAAGAGGTAGTACAAGCTCACAAGCACTGCCAGGTACAGCCACATGGCAAGAATCTGTCCTACCCTTCCGAAAGAAAATTCTTCCAGACTCAAACAGTTTAAGGTTATGTTTACTTTGCTCTTTGATTATTTTCTGATTTACCTAAATTGATCTGCTCAGTTTATTAACAAGACTCCTATAAAGATTAACCTTCAAAATAGTTCTGAAAGGGAGTTCCCGTTGTGGCTCAGTGGTTAGCGAATCTGACTAGGAACCATGAGGTTGTGGGTTTGATCCCTGGCCTTGCTCAGTGGGTTAAGGATCCGGCGTTATCATGAGCTGTGGTGTAGGTTGCAGACACAGCTCAAATCCCGCGTTGCTGTGGCTCTGGCATAGGCCGATGGCTACAGCTCCGATTGGACCCCAGCCTGGGAACTTCCATATGCCACGGGTGTGGCCCTAGAAAAGACAAAAAAAAGACAAAATAATAATAATAATTCTGAAAGTTAGTTATTTAAGAGGTTTTTGAGGAACGTATTTGAAAAATTGGAAAGCAGGATGAGTCTGTCAGGTTTAGGAATTAATATTGAGCTCCCTGTTCTGGTCATGTTGCTTTAAAAAGGAGTGTTTGATGGAGTTCCCATCATGATGCAGTGGTTGATGAATCCGACTAGGAACCAAAAAGAAAAAGGGGGGGGGAGAGAGAGTGTTTGGCAAAAATTTGGATGTATTTGGTAGAGAGGAGATCCAGTATTAGCAGCTTTGCATTTGGAAATAGATGAATCTTGATTCTTCAAAACTGAATTTGTCAAAATAAAAAGTGTTGCTATTCAAGATTTCCAGGCTGCAAATTTTTTCCTTCTTTTTTCTCTGCTCTTTTATGCATTTTTAAAAGTTTTATGAACATGTAGTGAATTTACAATGTCCTGGTAATTTCTGCTGTTCAACCAAGTAATTCAGTTATACGTATACACATACCCCATTCTTTTTGTTATTTTCCCATATAGGTTATCACAGACTATTGAATAGGGTTCCCAGTGCTATACAGCAGGTTCCTGTTTACCATCCACCCCATATACAATAGTGTGCATATGCCAAATCCAAACCCCAATCCATCCCTCTCCGCCTCCTTTCCCCTTTGTTAACCGCAAGTTTGTTTAAGTTTGTGAGTCTGTTTCTGTTTTGTAAATAAGTTCATGTGTATCATTTTTTAAGATTCCACATATAAGTAAAATATAAGTTATATGTGGAATATATGATATTTTTCTTTTTCTGTCTGATTTCACTTAGCATGATAATCCATAGGTCCATCCATGTTACTGCAAATGGCATTACTTCATTTTTTTATTATAGTTGATTTGCAGTATTGTGTCCATTTCTGCTGTACAGCATAATGACCCAGCCATACATATATATGCATTCTTTTTTATGGCTGAATATTATTCCATTGTATGAATGTGCCATATCTTCTTTATCCATTCTTTGTCAATGGTATTTATGTTGCTTCCATGTCTTGGCTATTGTAAATAGTGCTGAACATTGGCGTGCACGTATATTTTCAAATTATGATTTTCTCCAGATACATACTCAGGAGTAGGATTACTGGATCACATGGTAGTTCTATTTTTTTTTTTATAACAATCAAGCAAAGTCTTTATTAAAGGAAAGCAAATAGCTCCCAGGGTTGCTGGGAGGAGGGAGAAGAACCCCCTTCTTTATTGTCCTATAGGGATTTTTATTTCTTAAAGGTGGGGAGGGGCACCAATGTAGGGTCCAGAAAGATGTGGTTTTCTCCCATTGGCCTTGCTCAATTACCTGTATTGGTCCTTGTCCAGTAGGGGGTTTAGGGTTAGAAATGTCCCTTGAGTTTTATGGTTTCTTTGTCCTTTTCTTCCCTTAGATTAAGTCACCTTTCCTCTCATTTATTTTCTGTCAGTTGAGGCATGGGTAGAGATTCACATTTCCTATAGTAAACATAGTCTGTGGGGAATGCACAATTTGCTATAATAAAACAAGGCCTGTGGAGGTGTTATTCCCTGGAGCCCTTAAGCCACAAAGGTTAATCAATATCCATATCAAATGAATGTATCAGAGCCCAAGCTCCTGCACTGACTACCTGAGTTAATATTCTATCTCATTACGAAATATTTTCTTTCAGCGCAGCCAGCTTCCTCTTTATTGTCAGAAATCTGTATCCTCTGGTCACTAAAGTATCTAAACCTTTATTTTTTTTCACTTAGACCCACAAACTTTTGCCCTGATTGTATTGCATACTATCCTTAACAGTTCCCAGACCCCCCACCCTGCCCCAAATGGCTCTGTCTCTTTCCTGGGCCTTTAGGAGAGCCTCAAGGCCCCAGGTCATCCCAGCTCCCAGACCCCCTCTGTCCCATGCCCTCACCTACAAATCAGAGCCTTGTAGACCCCTCCCAGATCTGTGTTTGGATGTTTTTTGTTTTTTGTTTGTCTTTTTCTAGAGCCAAACCTGCGGCATATGGAGGTTCCCAGGCTAGGGGTCTAATCGGAGCTGTAGTCCCTGGCCTACACCAGAGCCACAGCAATGCGGGAACTGAGCCACGTCTGTGACCTATGCCACAGCTCACGGCAACGCTGGATCCTTAATCCACTGAGCAAGGGATCAAACCTGCAACCTCATGATTCCTAGTCAGATTCGCTAACCACTGAGCCACGACAGGAACTCCTGTGTTTGAATTTATGTCCCAGGCCTTCAGACCACCTTCTCAGAGCATCACTGTTGTCAGTGTCTGCAGCTCCCAGCTCTTAGGAGCTCTGGTGGTACTTGTCTTCCCTCCACCTGCTCCCAGACCAATAGTTCTATTTTTAGCTTTTTGAGGAACCCCCATACTGTCTTCCATAGTGGTTGTTGTATCAGTTTATATTCCGACCATCAGTGTAGGAGGGTTCCCTTTTCTCCACACCCTCTTCTGCATTTACTGTTTGTAAACTTTCTGATGATGGCCCTTCTGGCTGGTATGAGGTGATATTGCATTGAAAATTTGATTTGCATTTTTCTAATAATTGGCAGTGCTGATCACCTTTTCATGTGTTTCTTGGCCATCTGTATATCTTCTTTGGAGAAATGTCTGTTTAGATCTTCTGCCCAGTTTTTGATTGAGTCATTTTTTTGATATCGAGTTACTTGTGTTCTTGTATGTTTTAGGGAGTAATCCTTTGTTAGTTGCTTTGTTTGTAGATATTTTCCCATTCTGTGAATTGTCTTTTCGTTTCGTTTATGGTTTCCTTTGCTGTGCAAAAACTTTTAAGTTTAATTAGATCCCATTTGTTTATCTTGGTTTTTATTTCCATAACTCTGGGAAGTGGATCTGAAAAGATACTACTGTGATTTATGTCAAAGAGCATTTTGTGTATGTTTTCTTCTAAGAGTTTTATAGTATCCAGTCTTATATTTAGGTCTTTAATCCATTTGGAGTTTATTTTTGTGTATGGTATTAGAGAATGTTCTAATTTCATTCTTTTTACGTGTAGCTGTCCAGTTTTCCCAGAACCATTTATTGAAGAGTCTGTCTTTTCTCCATTGTATATTCTTGCTCCTTTGTTGAAGATTAGTTGACCATAAGTGTGGGGGTTTATTTCTGGACTTTTTATCCTTTTCCATTGATCTATATTTCTGTTTTATGCCAGTCCATTACTGTTTTGATAACTGTAGCTTTGTAATATATTCTCTCTCCTTTTTTTCCTTTTGTCTTTTTGTCTTTTTGCCTTTTCTAGGGCCGCTCCCACAGCATATGGAGGTTCCCAGGCCAGGGGTCTAATCGGAGCTGTAGCTGCCAGCCTACACCAGAGCCACAGCAATGTGGGATCAGAGCCAAGTCTGCGACCTACACCACAGCTTACAGCAACACCAGATCCTTAACCCACTGAGCAAGGCCAGGGATTGAACCCAAAAACATCATGTTTTCTAGTCAGATTCGTCAACCACTGTGCCATGACAGGAACTCCTGTAGTATATTCTGAAGTCAGGGAGCTTTATTCCTCCAGCTTCATTTTTCTTTCTTAGGATTACTTTGGCTATTTGAGGTCTTTTGTGGTTCTATAGAAATTTTAAAATTTCTTGTTCTAGTTCTCTGAAAAATTCCATTGGTAATTTGATAGGGATTTCACTGAATCTGTAGATCGCCTTAGGTAATATAGTCATTTTGTTGATATTTATTCTTCCAATCTAAGAACATGGTATATCCTTCCATTTATTTGTTCATCTTTGATTTCTTTCATCAATGTCTTATAGTTCTCAGAATACTGTCTTTCATCTCCTTAGGTAAGTTTATTCCTAGGTATTTTATTCTTTTTGATGTGGTGGTAAATGGGATTATTTCCTTAATTTCTCTTTCTGATCTTGCATTGTTGGTGTATATAAATGCAAGAGATTTCTGTGTATTAATTTTGTATCCTCCAACTTTAATGAATTCATTGAGTTCTAGTAGTTTTCTTATAGCATCTTTAGGATTTTCTATGTGCAGTATCATGTCTTCTGCGAACAGCAAGAGTTTTACTTCTTTTCCAAATTGGATTCCTTTTATTTCTTTTTCTTCTCTGATTGCTGTGGCTAGGACTTCCAAACTATGTTAAATAACAGTGAGTCTAATAAATCTCTATTATGTGTTTCCATTTTTTCTTATTATAAATTGTGTTGTTGTGCAAATTGATGAAAAAACTCACAGCCACAAAATTTCTGTGTCAAAGTTATGGATAGTTTTTTAGATTTTGGATGTGTTTTGCTGTATTACTTTACAGAGATTACAAGTTAATGTACTGTATCAAAAAAGTATAAATATTATTGAACAATGGGCAGAGGATGGGAACACTGAAGAGAGACTAGAAAGGAAAGCTTCTGTTGGAAAGCTTAAGTCAATCTATATAATAAAGGCCTAGAATGGAGGGAATGGAAGAAGGAGTAGAGAAGGAAGAAGGCACTTGTTGAGTAAGAGGAGGTGTTGCTGAGGATAAGAAACTAAAAAGCTATCAGAAAGACTTAAGAGAGAAGCAATAATTGATGGGACTAACTCACTGAGAGGATTAGAAGGAAAGAAACATAACCTTGGAAGAGAAGCCATTTAGAATGAATAAGGAGGCATAAGGCAGGAACCTGAGGTAATGCCACCCTTAAGTTCTGGAATTCTTGGTGGAAAAGACTATAATTCCTAATCCTATATATCTGGAGTAAACCAAAATTCAAAAAGATGCATGTATTCCAATGTTCATTGCAACACTATTTACAATAGCCAATACATGGAAGCAACCTAAATATCCTTCAAAAGAGGAGTGGATAAAGGAAATGTGGTATATTTATATGATAGAATACTACTCAGCCATAAAAATGAATGAAATAATGTCATTTTCAGCAACATGAATGGACCTAGAGGTTATCATACTAGGTGAAGTAAGCCAGACAGAGAAAAATAAACATCATATGATATTACTTGTATGTGGAATCTAAAAAAATGATACAAATGAACTTACAAAACAGAAATAGGCTTACAACATTGAACACAAACTTAGATTTACCAAAAGGGAAGGGAGGAGGGATAAATTAGGAGTTTGGGAGTAACATAAACACACTACTATATATAAAACAGTTAACCAACAAGGATCTACTACATAGCATGGAGAACTATACTTAATATTTTTAATAACCTATATTACTAGGTTATTAAAAATAAAAATCTGAAAATATATATATATATCTGAATTGCTTTGCTGTACACCTGAAAATAACACAACATTGTAAATCAACTGTATGTCATTTAAAAATAAATAATAAAATAAAATTAAGCTTTTTTAAAGAAGAATTCCTTCTTAAAATTCCTTTGAGAAAAAAGAAGGAAAGGGTGAATCAGAGTACTGAGGGGAGTCAAAGAGTATAGCTGCTAAGGAATCTGAGAATAAGTTGATTAGGGACATGAAAATTACTGTGGAGCTGGGTAGTAACCAACCCCCATATTGACCCAATATCAGATTTCATGGCTCTTCATGTGCATTATTCTCAGGTTTTTTACTCCACTATTTTTGGTTCTCATTTTGCTTACATCACCCCATCCCCCAAGTTGGTGTTGCTTAGTAACAAGAGGGAAATTTGCAACTAGGAAGAGTTCCCCTCACTAGGAAAGGAAGAGTGGGATAATAAATCAGCTTCCCCAGCCTTTTAGTGTACTGCACAAATGTACCACATTGGTTTCATGCCACCCAGACCAGCAAAGCTGACATATATAGAGATAGCTAGGAGCAAAGAAGAAAAGCAGGGGCTACCAGTGGCAGCCACACAACAGAAGCAATCATGGTCCACAGTGACCTGCTCTCCGTAAAAACCTAGCAGTTTTCCTCACAGACACCACCACCCCCCGCCCGGAGATTTCATCAGCTTTTATCCTCCTGATCCTAGTACCACCACTTGACTCAAGTCACAGCACACTCCAGAGTACCCCCACCTGCAGGTAAAAAGTCTCTCTTTACTAAAGTCAGACTACAAAGTCTAGAAGAGATGACTGCT
The DNA here is from genome assembly GCF_016906955.1 of Phacochoerus africanus. Classification (NCBI taxonomy): domain Eukaryota; kingdom Metazoa; phylum Chordata; class Mammalia; order Artiodactyla; family Suidae; genus Phacochoerus; species Phacochoerus africanus. The sequence continues at coordinate 25,803,783 of NC_062550.1, read as the reverse complement.
TCTTCAAATGCACACACAAGACCATAAGGATCACAAAAAATCAGGGAAGCATGACTCCACCATAGGATTACAGTAAACCTCCAGTAACTGGCCCAAAGAAATGCAGATGCAGGAATTACCCAACAAATAATTCAAAAGAGTTGTTCTAAAGATATTCAGATTGCTGCACAAGAACATAGATAAACGATTTAGTGATATTAGAAAAATAATACAAGAACAAAATGAGAAGTTCAACAAAGAAATAACATAAAAAGGAACAAAACAAAATTTGAAGCTGAGGAATATGATGATTGAACTAAATAATTTGATAGAGAGCTCCAGTAACAGACTTAAGCTAAAGAAAAAATAGATAATATTCAAGAGGAATCAATTGAAATTTTCCAGGGAAGCGGAAGTGGCTCAGTGGAAACAAATCTGACCAGTATTCTTGAGGATGCAGGTTCGATCCCTGGCCTTGCTTAGCGGGTTAAGGATCCAGCATTGCCATGAGCTGTGGTGTAGGTCACAAGATGCAGCTTGGATCCCGTGTTATTGTGGCTGTGGCAGAGGCTGGCAGCTACAGCTCTGATTCAACCCCTAGCCTGGGAACCTCCATATGCTGTGGGCAGAGCCCTAGAAAGACAAAAAAAAAAAAAAAGATATTTTCCAGAGAAGCAAAAAGAAAAAATATGTTTTAACCTCTGGACAAGCCTCACTCACCAGCAGGCAGACTTGAACTCTAGAATGGTAGCCATCCACACCAAACCAGCCCACCCACAAGTAGGCCAGCATCAGTTCTTTGGCTGGGCCCCAGCCTTGCATGCCAGTGATAGCCTCAGAACCAGCCTTACCCACCATTGGGTGTACAACAAGCCCAAGACAACAACAGCCCCACATCCTGAGGGCCCAAGGCAGAGTCTGGCAACCAACCAGATGAGAGGCCAGCCAAGCCTACCAGACTGCCCACAGTAGTCAGCCCACCGCAACAAGAGGACCCATGTGGTCCACATGGGAAGCATCCCTAGAGCATGTAGCTCTGGTGACAAGAAGAAAGTATGTTGCTGGGATACATAGGACCTCTCTTACAAAATACTATTTCTGCAAGGTCAGGAAATATAACCAACCTACCAGATATATAAAATCAAAAACAGCAAATTAGGCAAGATGAGGGAACAAGATAAAACCCGAGAAAAAGAAGAACTAAGTGAATGGAGATAGGCAGTCTTCCCAAGAAAGGGTTCAAAGTAATGTTCATAAGTAATGATCATAATCAGATAAAGCAGGAAAATAGATGCACAGAGCAAGAATTTAGAAGTTTAGAAGTTTTTAAGAGTTAGAAAATATAAAGAACAACCAAACATATATGAAGAGTATAATAACAAATGAAAAATACACTAGAAGGAATCAATAGTAGACTAAATGATGCAGAGGAACAAATCAGCAAGCTGGAAAACAGAGTAGTGGAAATCAGTGACACTGAACAGAAAAAGGGAAAAGAATAAAAAGAAAGGACAATTTAAAAGGCATCTAGGACAAGATCAAACATATGAATATTCACATTATAGGGTTCCCAGAAGGAGAAGAAAGAAAAGGGGATAGAGAAACATTTGAAGACATAATGGGAAATTTCCCTAACCTGGGAAAGGAAACAGACCTCCAAGTCCAGAAAGCACAGAGAGTCCCAAACAGGATCACTCCAAAGAGGAATACCTCAAGACATATTGTGGTTAAAATGGCAAAAATTAAAGAGAAGATTAAAAGCAGCAAAGGAAAACCAACAAGTTACATACAAGGAAATTCCCCTCATGCTATAAACTGACTTTTCAGCAGAAACCCCGCAGGCCAGAAGGGAGTGGCACATGATATATTCAAAATGATGCAAGGCATAAACCTACAACTAAGAATATTCCACCTAGCAAGGCTGTCACTCATATTTGATGGACAGATGAAAAGTTTTACAGATAAGCAAAAGCTAAAAGAGTTTAGCACCATCAAACCAGCCTTACAAGAAATATTACAGGGATTTCTCTCAGTGAAAAGAAAGGCCACAACTATAAATATAAAGTTATGAAAGGAAAAAGTTTATCAGTAAAAGAAATTTGCAGTAAATGTAGTAAATCTTCCATATACTGAGCTAGTAAGAAGATTAAGAGACAAAAGTAATATAATCATTTATATCTACAATAAGCAGTTATGGGATTCACAAAACAAGTGTAAAAACAATGTCAAAAACAGTATTCTTGAGAGGGTGAAAATGTAAATGTACAGTTCTTAAAGTGCATTTGAAATTAAGAGATTAGCAACTTAAAAATAATCGTGTGTGTGTGTGTATATATGTGTACACGTGTATATATATACAAATACAATTCCATATAGAAACCTCTTATTAACCACAAACCAAAAATCTATAGTAGGGAGCTCCATATGCTGTGGGAGCGGCCCAAGAAAATGCAAAAAAAAAATCTGTAGTAGGTACACACATTTTAAAAAAAAGGAGAAAGGAATTCAAAAATAGCACTAAAGATAGTCATCAAATCACAAGAGAAGAGAACAAAAGAAGAAAGGAACAAAAAAGATCTACAAAAACAACCCTAAAACAACTAACGAAGTGCAAATAAGAATATACATATTAATAATTACTTTAAATGTAGCTGGACTAAATAATAAATGCTCCAATAAAAAGACATAGAGTGGCTGAGTGGATATGAAAACAAGATCCATGTATATGCTGCTCACAAGAGACTCACTTCATACCTTAAGACAAACACAGACTGAAAGGAGATGGAAAAAGATATTCCATGAAAATAGAAATCAAAATAAAGCTGGAGTAACAATACTCATATCAGACAAAAGAGACTTTAAAATAAAGACTGTTATAAGAGACAAAGAAGGACATTACACAGTGATCAGGGGATCAATCCAAGAAGATATAGCAGTAGTAAATATATATTCACCCAACATAGGATCACCTAAATATATAAAGCAAATATTAAGTCAAAGGGAAAAATTGACAGTAACACAGTAATAGTAGGGGACATTAACACCCACTTACATCAATGGACAGATCATCCAGACAGAAAATAAGGAAACAGTAGTTTTAAATAACATTAGATCAAGTGGACTTAATTGATATCTATAAGACATTTCATCCCAAAACATTAGAATACACATTCTTTTCAAGTGCACAAGGAACATTCTCCAGGATAGATCACATGTTAGGCCACAAAACAAGTATAGTTAAATTTAAGAAAATTGAAATCATATCAGGCATCTTTTCCACAATTTTATGAGACTAGAAATCATCTACAAGAAAAAAAACTGCGGAAAAACACAAACACATGGAGGCTAAACAGTATGCTGCTAACTAACCAATAGGTCACTGAAGAAATCAAAGAGGAAATCAAAGAATACCTGAAGACAAATGAAAACAAAAACTCAGTAATATAAATTCTATGGGACACAGAAAAAATAGTTCCAGGAGTGAAGTTTATAGACTATAAGCCTACCTCAGAACAGAAGAAAAACTCAGATAAACAACCTAACCTTACCATAAAGCAAATAGAGAAAGAACAAACAAAACCCAAATTTAGTAGAAGGAAAAAATAATAAAAATAAGAGTGGAAATAAATAAAGACTAAAAAATAAAAAAGATCAGGCAGGGTTTCCTACTGTAGGGCAGTAGATTAATGACCTGGCTCACCTCTATGGCATTGCCAGTTCAATTCCCAGCCCATCACAGTGGGTTAAGTATCTAGTGTTGCCACAGCTGTGGCATAGATGTGGCTTGGATTTGACCCCTGGCTCAGGAGATTCCATATGCTGCAGGTGCGGCCAAGAAAGAAAAAAAAAATCAATGAAACGAAGAGCTGGTTCTTTGAAAATATAAACAAAATTGGTAAACTTTTAGCCAGACACATCAAGAATAAAAAAGATGAATTCCTCTTGTGGCTCAATGAGATAAGAACCCAATACAGTATCCATGAGGATGCAGATTTGATCCCTGACTTCACTCAGTGGATTAAGGATCTGGTATTGCTGCAAGCTGTGGTGTAGGTCACAGATGCAGCTTGGATCCCACATTGCTGTGGCTGTGGCATAGGCCTGCAGCTGCAGCTCCAGTTCTTCCCCTAGCCCAGGAACTTCCATGTGCTGCTGGTGCAGCCTTAAAAAGAAAAAAGAAAGAATAAAGAGGGCTCAAATAAATAGAATCAAATTTAAAAGAAGCTACAACAGACACCATAAAGCATGATAAGAGATTATTATGATTATATGCCAGTAAAATGGACAGCCTATAAGAATCAGACAATTTCCTAGAAATTTAAAACCTCTCAAGACTAAATCAAGAAGAAATAGAAATTTTTAACAGACTGATCATCAGGAGTGAAATTGAATCAGTAATAATAATAATAAAACCCTCCCTCAAAAGAAAAGTCTGGAACCAGCTGACTTCACAGGTGAATTCTACCAAACATTTATAGAAGAAATAACACCTATATTTCTCAAGCCATTCTAAAAAATTTAAGAAGAAGGAAAGCTTCCAAATGTCTTCCACAAAGCCAATATCACTGTAATAATTAAACCAAACAAAGACACCACAAAAAGCAAAAATGACAGGCCAATCATTGATGAACATAGATGCAAAAAATCCTGGAGAATATGTCAGCAAACCAATTTCAACAATACATTAAAAGGAGTATATACCATGAACAAATGGGATTTATCTGAGTGATGCAAAGATAGTTCAATATCTGCAAATCAATCTATGTGATATATACCACATTAACAAAATTAAGACTAAGTAACATCATCGTAATGAATGCATAAAAAGCTTTTGACAAAATTCAACATCCATCTAGAGAGATTAAAACTCTCTAGAAAGCAAATATAGAGGGAACAAATCTTAGCATATATATTTATATATTTCTGGCAATATTTATCATAAATTTCAACATGTAGAATTCTAGTATTAGCTGTTGCCAAACTGTTCCAGAAACCGTGTAAAATGATGCCATTTCCTCTTATACTTAAAATTATTATTTAAAAACTGCCACTCAGAGGTTCTAAAAGATATATCATTGCTTTAGTTTGCTTTGATAATTTTTAAGTCTAGGGATATTTTATACATTTATTAGCAATCGATGTTTCTATTTTGTGCTATTAAAATCCTTTGCCTATTTTTCTATCAGATTTTTGATTACTGATTTGTAATCATTCTTTTTATTTTATTTTTTATATTGAGTATATATTAATATGTATTCAGGTTTTATTTATTTATTTTTATTGAAGTATAGTAATTTTACAAGGCTATGATAATTTCTGCTGTACAATAAAGTAGCCCAGTCATACATATTCACATATTCATTCTCTCTGATTCTTTTCCCACATAGATTATCATAGAATGCTGGGTAGAGTTCTCTATGCTATACAGCAGATCCCCACTGGTGAAACGTTCCATATACCCCAGTGTGCATATGCAATCTCAAACCTGTAATCCTTCCCTCCGACTCTCCACCTGTCCCCTTTGGTAACCGTAAGTTTTTCAGTCTGTGAGTCTGTTTCTGTTCTGCAAATAAATTCATTCATATCCTTTTTTTTTTAAGATTCCACTTAAAAGTGGAAAAGTTCTGATTAACTTCACTTAGTATGAATAGTTTCTAGGTCCACCCATGTTGCTACCAATGGCATTATTTCATTCTTCTTTATGGTTGAGTAATATTGCATTGTATATATGTACCACATCTTCTTTATCCAGTCCTCTGCTAATGGACGTTTATTCCTCTATGGCTTGGCTGTTGTAAATAGTGCTGCAGTGAACATTGGAGCACATGTATCTTTTCAAATTATGGTTTTCTCTGAATAGATGCCCAGGAGTGGAATTGCCAGATCATGTGATATTTTTCATTTTTTTGAGGAACCTCCATATTGTTTTCTATAATGCTTGCACACAATGGGGACTCCCTCACATATCTTTTTTTTTTAATTTTCTTATTATAGTTGATTTACAATGTTCTGTCAATTTCTGCTATACAGCAAAGTGACCCAGTTATACATACATAAACCTTTTTTTCTTATTATCCTCCATCATGTTTCATCACAAGTGATCAGATATAGTTCCTTGGGCTGCACAGCAGAATCTCATTGCTTATCCCTTCCAAATGCAATAGTTTGCATCCACATATTGTCTTTTTTTTTTTTTTTTGTCTTTTTAGGGCCACACTCGCAGCATATGGAGGTTCCCAGGCTAGAAGCTGAACCAGAGCTGTAGCAACTTAGCAACTGGCCTATGCCACAGCCACAGCAATGCCAGATCCGACCACGTCTGTGACCTATACCACAGCTCATGGCAATGTCGAATCCTTAACCCACTGAGCAAGACCAGGGATCGAACCTTCGTTCTCTGGATACCAGTCAGATTCATTTCCACTGAGCCACTACGGGAACTGCACACAAATCTTTTCTAATTATGGTTTTCTTTTGATAGATTCCCAGGAGTGGGAATGCTGGGTCATATGGTAGTTCTATATTTAATTTTTTGAGGATCCTCCATACTGTTCTCCATAGTGGTTGTACCAATTTACATTCCCACCAACAATGTAAGAGGGTCTCCTTCTTTCCACAGCCTCTCCAGCATTTATTGTTTGTAGACTTTGATAATGGCCATTCTGCCTGGCGTGAGATGGTACCTCATAGTAGTTTCGATTTGCATTTCTCTAATAATTAGTGATGTTGAACATTTTTCATGTGTTTCTTGCCCATCTGTGTGTCTTCTTTTTTTTCTAATTATTATTTTCTATTACTCAATGAATTTATTACATTTATAGTTGTACAGTGATCATCACAATCCAGTTTTATAGGATTTCCATCCCACAACCCAAGCATATCCCCCCACCCCCCAAACTGTCTCCTTTGGAGACCATAAATTTTTCAAAGTCTGTGAGTCAATATCTGTTCTGCAAAGAAGTTCATTCTGTCCTTTTTTCAGATTCCACATGTCAGTGAAGGCATTTGATGTTGGTGTCTCATTGTATGGCTGACTTCACTTAGCATGATAATCTCTAGGTCCATCCATGTTGCTAAAAATGCTGGTACTTCGTTCCTTTTAATGGCTGAGTAATATTCCATTGTGTATACGTAGCACATCTTCTTGATCCACTCCTCTGTCAATGGACATTTAGGTTGTTTCCATGTCTTGGCTATTGCAAATAGTGCTGCAGTGAACATTGGAGTACATGTGTCTTTGCGAGTCATGGTTTCCTCTGGATAGATGCCCAGGAGTGGGATTGCTGGATCAAATGGTAATTCTATGTTTAGTTTTCTGAAGCATCTCCATACTGCTTTCCACAGAGGTTGCACCAATTTACAATCCCACCAACAGTGTACTAGGGTTCCTTTTTCTCCACACCCTCTCCAGCACTTATTGTTTGTAGACTTTTTGATGATGGCCGTTCTGGCTGGTGGAAGGTGGTACCTCATGGTGGTTTTGATTTGCATTTCTCTAATAATAAGTGATATCAAACATCTTTTCATGTGTTTTGGCCAGCGGTATGTCTTCTTTGGAGAACTGTCTGTTTAGATCTTCTGCCCATTTTTGGATGGGGTTGTTTGTTTTTTTGGTATGGAGCTGCAGAAGGTGTTTATAAATTTTGGAGATTAGTCTCTTGTCAGTTGATTCACTTGCAAAGATTTGCTCCCATTCTGTGGGTTGTCTTTTCGTTTTGTTTAGGGTTTTCTTTGCTGGGCAGAAACTTTTAAGTTTAATTAAGTCCCATTTGTTTATTTTGTTTTTACTGTCATTACTCTAAGAGGTGGATCTGAGAAGATGTTGCTGTCGTTTAGGTCGGAGAGTGTTTGGCCTAAGTTTTCCTCTAAGAGTTTTATAGTATCTGGTCTTATATCTAGGTCTTGAATCCATTTTGAGTTTCTTTTTGTGTATGGTGTTAGGGAGTGTTCTCATTTCATTCTTTTCCATGTGGCTGTCCAGTTTTCCCAGCACCACTTACTGAACAAGCTGTCCTTTCTCCATTGTATATTCTTGCCTCCTTTGTCATAGATGAGTTGGCCGTAGGTGTGTGGGTTGAATTCTGGGCTTTCTGTCCTGTTCCACTGATGTATATTTCTGTCTTTGTGCCAGTACCATACGGTTTTGATGATTGTTGCTTTGTAGTATAGTTTGAAGTCTAGGAGCCTGATTCCTCCAGCTCCATTTTTCTTTTTCAGGATGTCTTTGGATATTCTGGGTCTTTTGTGCTTCTAAACAAACTTTAAAATATTCAAGTTCTGTGAAAAATGTCCTTGGTAATTTGATAGGGTTTGCATTGAATCTGTAGATTGCCTTAGGTAGTATAGTCATTTTGATAATATTAACCCTTCCAAGAAATGTGCCAGTAAATTACTGTTTTGATAAGTGTAGCTTTGTAGTATAGTCTGAAGTCAGAGAGCCTGATTCCTCCAGCTCCATTTTTCTTTCTCAGGATTGCTTTGGCTATTCGGGGTCTTTTGTGTTTCCAGACAAACTTTAAAATATTTTGTTCTCTATGAAAAATGCCATTGGTAATTTGATAGGGATTGCATTGAAGCTGTAGATTGCCTTGGGTAGTATAGTCATTTTGACAGTAACGATTTTTCCAATCCAAGAGCATGGTATATCTTGCCATCTGTTTTCTTTCATCATTGTCTTATAGTTGTCAGAGTACAGGTCTTTTGTCTCTAATTTAGGTTGGTTTATTCCTTTCTGACCTTTCATTGTTAGTATATAGAAATGCAGTCTATTTCTGTGTATTAATTTTGTATCCTACAACTTTACCAAATTCATTGATGAACTCTAATAGTTCTCTAATAGCATCTTTAGGATTTTCTAGGTACAGTATCACTCTGCAAACAGTGATAGTTTTACTTCTTCCTTTCCAATTTGGCTTCCTTTTACTTCTTTTTCTTCTCTGATTTCTGTGTCTAGGACTTCCAAAACTATGTTGAATAGAAGTGGCAAGAGTGAACATCCTTGTCTTGTTCCTGATCTTAGCAGGAATTCTTTCAGCATTTCACCTTGAGAATGATGTTAGCTGTGGGTTTGTCTATAATCACTCTTTTAAAATAATAGATATCATCTTATATGTTGCAAATTTCTACATTTCATCTTTTAACTTAAGGTACATTTTATAACAGAATTTTTTCATTTATATGTTATTAAGTCTCTTAATTGCCTTTGTAACTTTTGAATTTCTGTAATGTTTAAAAAGGCTTTCCCTGATCAAAATATTTTAAAATGTCTTTAGATATCTTCCCCTAATACTGACCTAAAACAAATGGACTGATTGGATTGTGATGATCATTGTACAACTATAAATGTAATAAATTCATTGAATAATAAAAAAATAATAAGAAAAAAATAAAACAAATGGACTGCCAAGATATTTCTCTGGCAAAAAAAAAAAAAAAAAAGGATATTTGGGATCAGAAGAAAGTTGTAACTCAGGGTCTGCAAATATAGAAAACTACATGCAAGTCCCCACATGTCAAGGGAGGATAACACTTTTTATAGAGAGAAAATAAGTTGGAAGGGCTACAGTAAACAAAGAGTTTATAGCTTTTCATTGGTTGAGTCTTTACTAGGAGAAGGAGTATTTCTTCTTCCTATTGGGCTCTGCTATTGTCACAGGGCATGAAAACTCCCCATTCTGGTCTCTTGCCTCTGTTTAATTTTTTTACATTTTTCTCTTTTGATCAGAATTTTCCTCTGAAAACATCACTGATCAAGAGTCATGTTTTCCAGTTTCTGCAGCTTTTGTGTCCCTCATCTCTGAGAAGAACTTTTCCTGGGTGTAGAGTCTCATGTTGGAGGTAAAATGCACATATATGAAACCTATTGAAGTCAAATATGAGTAACAAGGAGAGGTAGGAGGGAAAACTCTTAGGCACTTTTTACCTAAACTCCATGTTATCAAGAAAATAGACATTGGAAAGCATCTGAAACCTTGTGTCATCATCAAAGGTTTGGCAGTAAGCTTCCAATAGGTCTGACCCAGATATCTTGGGAAAGCTGTCTCATCAGATGTCATCTGCTTCAATTCCAGGATATCTTTACTTTCAGGTCACAGATGACATGCAGGTCCAATCAGGGTTTGGTGTTTTATTGAGGTGTGTCACATGAATGTGAGAGTTTCTTCCTTAATGTTTGATGGCACAGGATTGGTTAACAGTAAAGGGCCTCTCACTCTTTGCAACTTGTGATGCTTAAAGTCTTTGTCTCCTGAGAGTCCACTGTGAAAAGACTGCTCCACCAAAATATGGTTATTTTTAATAGAATCAATTAGGCCTTTGCAATACTGGAGTATCTCTCCTTTTATCAGTTGTGTGTCAAAATAAGCAGGAGACAAAAGCATTGGGCATCCTGTGACTATTTTAAAGGGTGAGAGTTTATGAGTTCCAAAAGGTGGATCTTAGATATAAAAGGACCAATAGCAGTGCTTTTGGCTAAGGTATTTGGTGGGCTTCTACAAATTTTGCCAAATGAATCTTAATAATATTGTTGGTGCACTCAACAAAACCAGAGGATTGAGGGTAGTAAAAGCAGTAAAAGTGCTGTAAAACTGGCCAAACAGTGCAAACTTGTCAAAGTGCCTGGCCAGTGAAATAGGCTCATCAGTCACTATGAAGTTCAAGAGGAGTTCCCCAGGTAGGGATAATCTTTTCCAAATGGAATTTATTCACAGAAGAGGCAGTAGCCTGCTTGAAAGGGAAGGCTTCAGTCCAGTGTGAAAACATATAGATCATGACTAAGACATATTTATATCCATTAGACATAGGAAGTTGTAGGAAGTCCATTTGCCAGATCTCACATGGTCCATTAGGCCATTTAAAATGTCAGAGAGCAAGCCAAGCACACAGTTAAGTGGGTACTAAACCCTGTCCACCAGCAGGCTGGCACCAGCCTCAAGTCCCCCCGGCCATGCAGCCAGCCCTGCCTCCAACATGCCCACAGTAGTCAGCTCTTCCACAGCAGGAGCCCATGCAGCCACACAGGGACACCCTTAGAGCATGTAGCTCTGGCCCTCAAAGGACATCTCCCTACGAAAGGCCACTTCTCCAAGCTTGAGAAATGTAACCAACCTACTCAATACTTAGGAATAAAAACAGAGAATTAGGAAAGATGAGAAAGCAGAGGAGTATGTTCCAAATGAGAGAAGAAGACAAAACCACAGAAGGATTAAGCAAAGTGGAGTTAAGTCATCTACCCAGTAAAGACTTTAAGATAATGATCATAAAGATGTTCAACTAACTTGGAAAAAGAATGAATAAACAATTGAGAAGTTTAACAAAGAGTTAGAAAATATAAGAACCAGACAGAGCTGAATAATATAATAATTAAAACTAAAAATACGCTAGAAGGAATCAATAGTAGATTATATAATACAAAGGAATGGATCAGTGAACTTGAAAACAGAGTAGAGGAAATCACCCAAGCTGACAGAAAACATGTCTACTTTCAGCATAAATATTGGACTCTTTGTCCTTGGCTAGGCTAAAGTACAGGCCTGTGTAAGAACATACAATTAAGCTTACTGGGCCAAAGCTGCCATTAGATAGATATTGCCTTAATAACATCAAAACGAGTTGCAGTAGCATACCAAGCACAATATTTGCCATTGTCACCTTTTAAGAAAGAACCGTCAATGAACCATAAGAAGTCAATGTTAGGGAGTTCCCGTCATGGCCCAGTGGTTAACGAATCCGACTAGGAACCATGAGGTTGCGGGTTCGGTCCCTGGCCTTGCTCAGTGGGTTAACGATCCGGCGTTGCCGTGAGCTGTGGTGTAGGTTGCAGACGCGGCTCGGATCCCGCGTTGCTGTGGCTCTGGCGTAGGCCGGTGGCTACAGCTCCGATTCAACCCCTAGCCTGGGAACCTCCATATGCCGCGGGAGCGGCCCAAGAAATAGCAACAACAACAAAAAGACAAAAAAAGAAAAAAAAAAGTGGTCCATAATGATTTTTCTGATGATCTTAAACAAAAGGGCAGTGGCTGTAATGGCTCTAGGGCAAGAGGGGGAGAGGATCCCCATGCCAAGGGTTCAGTTGTTGGTTATAATACCCAAAAGGATCAATGGTGATCCAGTTTTTTAGAGTGAGTACCTCAAGGGCATTCCATTCCTTTTCAAATACAGAAATGGAAAAGAGAATCTGATCATTGTATAACTAAGGGCACTGGACCTTTAAGGCCTTGAAAAGCTCTTTTGTCCAGTTTTTTCCCATAAAATTGTGTTTGTTATTGTTTAGTAAAACATGCAGAGGTTTGACCATAAGAGAGAAATTTAGAATCCAATTTCAGCAGTAACCAACTAGCTAGAGAAACCTTGCTTAGTTTGGGGTTAAGACCATGAAATCTGTCTGGTTCTAGGTGTAGCCCTTGTTCTTAAAGCCCTATCAAACCTGGGTTTTGGCAAATAGAAAATTTTATTTGATGACCTTTCATCAGAGATGAAACAAATGAAAGATGTCTAAGTATCATTTAATTCATCTGCTGGTTTACTTTGATGACTATCTGTCAAATTCTAGAATTATTTTTCCTTTTGGGAAAAAGAAGTTCTGGCATATTTCTAAGAATTCTCAGATATGGAAGGAAAGTCAGAATGGATAGAGGCAGAGTTACTAAGGAAAAAAGGGTTTGTCTCTCTCAAAGGGCATAAATAAAAGGAATAGGTTCAGGAGTTCCCGTCGTGGCACAGTAGTTAACGAATCTGACTAAGAACCATGAGGTTGCGGGTTCGATCCCTGGCCTTGCTCAGTGGGTTAAGGGTCTGGTGTTGCCGTGAGCTGTGATGTAGGTTGCAGACGCTGCTTGGATCCTGGGTTGCTGTGGCTCTGGAGTAGGCCGGTGGCTATGGTCTGATTGGACCCCTAGCCAGAGAACCTCCATATGCCACAGGAACAGCCCTAAAAAAGACAAAAAAAAAAAGGAATAGGTTCAGAGACAGGAACCTCTTGAGGTTCATTAGAGATCCCCACTATTTGAATTGTTTAGTTCTCTGAGGCAGGGGCTGTTTGGGGGGGGGGGCGTTAACTCAATGAATTTTATTTACATTTATAGTGTACAATGGTCATCACAACCCAATTTTATAGCATTTCCATCCCAAACCCCCAGCCCACCCACCCCCCACGCCCAACCTGTCTCCTTTGGAAACTGTAACTTTTTCAAAGTCTGTGAGTCAGTATCTGTTATGCAAAGTCCATTGTGTCCTTTTTTTAGAATCCACATGTTAAGTGATAGCATATGACATTGGTGTCTCATTGTCTGACTGACGCAGGGGCTGTTTTATAGTAATAAGTTTGATCGCCAAGAGTGTGGCTCCAGTGTCAGTTAGGACTGGAAGAGATTCATCCCCAATCTGGAGAAATGTTTCCCAAATTTGATTAAAAGGGAGGATTGGGATGAGTCCCTGTAGTTTCTTGGAGCCCCATCATTAAGAACTGAGGAGAAGTTAGAAAGGCTGGTTAGAGGGCTGAAGTTGCCTAAAGTGCTTAAATTGGAACAATCTCTTTCCCAATGTCCTGGATCTTTGCAATAATAGCAGAAATTAGGAGAGTTTTGGTTTTATTTAGGAGCCTTCATTTGCTTGAGTTAAAGACTAAGAATTTTGGTGGTGTTCCTTGGAGATGACTCATCTAGAGTGTAAGAAGGTTGGATTGCCAGATTAACTAAATCTGGAATGGACATGGTTTCTGATTCCATCCTGGTTCTTTTTGCTAAAAGGAAATCTCCTGGTTCATCCCATTAATAAACATAGAGTTAAAAGCTACTTGGATGTAAACAACATCTGAAGGAAGAACAGAATTTTCTTCAAAAACTGAAGAAAACTGAAATTTTCTTTAAAAACCATCTGATGTTGATTATAATAGTTATGATCAGGTTCATCAGATTTTTGTATGCAAGCCTGAATTTGGTTCCAATCAACTGGCTTTGGAAAAGCCCTAGGAATTACTCTGTGAAGTCTGAGCCTGACCATGTAAAAAGCAAGCTAGTCTTCTACTTGTAATTCTAGAGACTTTCCCAATTAGTGATTTTCATCCAGTGTTGGGCCTGGCCTTCACCAACAAGCATATGAACTAGTTGATGTCAGTCAGAGAAACCAAGTTGATATGGTTGAATGACTATATTAAATTCCTCAGTAAATCTGTGAGGATTTCAGTTACTTTGGGAAAATCTTTGATAATGGCTTACAGTTCAACTTTGTTCAGGGAATATAAGAAATTAATGGTTTGCCCTCTGGAGCCCTTTAATTTTGGGGGGTTCCCGTCATGGCTTAGCAGTAACAAACCAGACTGGTATCCATGAGGATGCAGGTTCGATCCCTAGCCTTGCTCAATGGGTTAAGAATACAGCATTGCCGTGAGCTGTGGTGTAGGTCACAGACATGGCTCAGATCATGTGTTGCTGTGGCTGTGATGTAGGCTGGAAGCTACAGCTCCAATTTGACACCCATCCTGAGAACTTCCATATGGCGGGGGTGGGGGCAAAAAAAAAAAAAAAAAGCTTTCAATTCAGTTTGCAGGCTAATCCTGGCCAATTCGAAGGAAACACTTTGGTCCCAGAGAAGCCAAGCCAAAGGCTTTTCATCCAGTGTCCAGAGAAGAGCCTCTTCCAAAGGAATAGGCCAAAGTTTGAAAAACTAGCACAATTTCAGTGAATCAGGCTCTGTTCCTAAAGGAATGAGCCAAAGGTATTTTCAACTAGCTTCTGTTGTAGCAGTCTGACCTAAAAATTGGGCCAAAGTGTCAAAAACAGTAATTGCATATAGAACAAGACCTTTACCAGAAAGACAAAACCTAAAATATATCCCAAATAAAACCTGAAGAGCTTCAAACACAAAGAAGGCAATGAATGTGGGTCCAAGAGAAAGATTTAACTTCAACCTCCAGAGTCAGCAAGAAATGCAGGGAGTACAATGGGCTCAATTTTTTTTTTTTTTTTTGTCTTGCTATTTCTTGGGCTGCTCCCACAGCATATGGAGGTTCCCAGGCTAGGGGTCGAATCTGAGCTATATCCACCGGCCTGCACCAGAGCCACAGCAACTTGGGATTCGAGCCGTGTCTGCAACCTATACCACAGCTCACGGCAACACCGGATCCTTAACCCACTGAGCAAGGCCAGGGATTGAA
Organism: Phacochoerus africanus; assembly: GCF_016906955.1. Lineage (NCBI taxonomy): Eukaryota > Metazoa > Chordata > Mammalia > Artiodactyla > Suidae > Phacochoerus > Phacochoerus africanus. The sequence goes on along the minus strand of NC_062550.1, from coordinate 25,788,653 downwards.
CCTGCAACCTCATGGTTCCTAGTCGGATTCATTAACCACTGAGCCACAACGGGAACTCCATGGGCTCAATTTTTGGATACTACACTTGTTTGCTCACAAGCCCTGAAGGCTTCAAAGATCTTCTCTGGTTCTTGTGTGGGCCCCCAAATATTGAACTAAAACAAATAGACTGTAAGGTACGTCTATGGCAAAGATGGATTTATTCATGATCAGCAGAGAGTTGCAATTTGGGGACTGCAACCATAGCAAGCCATGTGCGAGTCCCCAAAAGTTAAAGGAAGAAGAGTATTTTTATAGAGAGAAAAGGATTTTGGGGGGGCTATTTTAAACAAAGAGTCCATGGCTCTTCATTGTTGAATCTTTGCTTGGAAAGAAGAGGTCTTTCTTGTTCCTGTTGGGCTCTGTTATTATCATAGGGCATGAGAGCGCCATATTCTCATCTCCCACCTCTATTTAACTGAGGTTTTTGTTTATTAATTTTTACATTATATATTTTTAATGTTTAATTATAAATTTTTAATAGTTCATCTGGAATTCGTATGTGATATAATAAGGATCTTTTACTTCTTTCCAGTTGGATCCAGTTAGGAGATAGAACCCACACAGTTAATAGAAGGAAGTATTAAGCTGTCATAGAAAACACTATAAGTGTCTGTAAGTGCATTAAGATAATTTTAGAGCGGAGTTCCCATTGTGGCACAGCGGAAATGAATCTGACTAGGAACGATGAGGTTGCAGGTTCAATCCCTGGCCTTGTTCGTTGGGTTAAGGATCCGACATTGCCCTAAGCTATGGTGTAGGTCGAAGACGTGGCTCGGATCCCACGTTGCTGTGGCTCTGGCGTAGGCCAGCAGCTACAGCTCCAATTAGATCCCTAACCTGGGAACCTCCATATGCCGCGGGTGTGGCCCTAAAAAGAGAAGAAGAAAAAAAAAGATAATTTTAAAGGATAGCCTGGGCTGGGAGAGAATACCCAAGGAAGGATAAACTTGGAAGCAGGGCTCTTTCCCCAAGGCTGAAACTCAGGCATGGCTGGAGAAGGTGTGGTTGCAGCCCACTAGGTGGCAGATTTCTTTAGTTTGCTCAGGCCAGAACTGGCCCACCCTCACCAGGTGAGCAGGAGTATACATTGTCTACTTCCAGAAGAGAAGTAGAAACAAACCTCAGAGGGCAGGCAAACAGTGGGTGGTTCAAGTAGACAGAGAGAGTAGGGATGCTATGGCCATAGGTTAAGGCCTGGGACAAGAGCTGTCTGCATTGAAAAATAAACAAATAGGTACAGCAGAAAAAATAAATAAATAAATAATAAATAAATAAATAAATAAAAGAAAAAGAAATAGGACCTAGTTAGACTTAAAAACTTTTGCATAACAAAGGAAACATCAACAAACTGAAAAGAACCGTACTAAATGGGAGAAAATATTTGCTAATTATAAGACCAATAAGGGGTTAATACCCAAAATATGTGAATAGCTCATACAACTCAACATCAGAAAAAAAGACACTACCCATCAATATTACTGTGAACTATTGACTCTGAAAATGGAGACCGACTTAATTGTTCTTTTTGGGAAAATAATCAAATATATCTGGGAGATATCTCACAGAATTTCAGTATTTAATGACTGAAAATTCTAAGTTTAATTTTCTGCTAAATTGAGTTTAGAGTCTTTCTCACCTGCATTTTCATAATGTTCTGAATGGTTTGGGGGCATATATTATGATACTAAAGAATGGATTGTAAAATATTGCAGTGAATAAAAAGTTTTATCCTCAAACAACCCAACTAATAAATGAGCAGGAGGAGTTCCCTTGTGGCGCAGCAAGTTAAGGATCCAGCATTATCACTGCAGCATCCTTGGTCGCTGTTGTGGCATGGTTTTAGTCCGTGGCCCAGGAATTTCCACATGCCACGGGTACAGCCAAAAACATGAGCAGGAGACCTGAATAGGCATTTTTCCAAAGAAGACATACAGATGGTCAACAGACACGTGGAAAGATATTCAACATTGTTAATCATCAGGTAAATGTAAATTAAAACCACAATGAGATATCACCTCACCCAGGTCAGAATGGCTATCATCAAAACATAACACAAGTAACAAATGTTGGTGAAGATGTGGAGAAAAAGAAACCTTGATACACTATTGGTGGGAATGTAAATTGTTACAAACACTTTAAAACAGAATGGCAGTTTCTCAAAAACTAAAAATAGAACTACCAAATGTTCAAGGCAGCATTATTTGCAATTGCCAATAAATGGAAGCAACTTAAGTGTCCATCAACAGATGAAAGGATAAAGATATTGTGTATAATGAAATACTACTCAGCCATAAAAAAGAATGAAGTTTTGCCATTTGCAAAAACATGGATAGATTTGGAGGGTATTATGCCAAGTGAAGTAAGTCTGATGGAGAAAGAAAAATACTGTGTGCTATCTCTTATATATGGAATCTAAAAATTAAAACATATTAGTGAATATAACAGAACAGAAACAAGCTCACAGATATAGAGAATAAACTAGTGGGTTACCAGTGGGGAGAGGGAAAGGGAAGCGGCAGAATAGGGGTAGGGGATTAAGAGGTACAAATTTTATGTATAAAATAAATAAGCTACAAGGATGTATTGTACAGCACAGGGAATATAGCCAATATTTTGTAACTATAAATGGTGTATAACCTTTAAAAATTGTGAATCGCTATATGGTACTTCTGTTACTTATGTAATATGGAACACCAACTATTGCCCTAAGCTATGGTGTAGGTCGAAGACGTGGCTCGGATGCCTTGTTGCCGTGGCTCTGGTGTAGGCTGGCGGCTACAGCTCCGATTAGACTCCTAGCCTAAGAACCTCCATGTGCCTCGGGTGCAGCCCTAGAAAAGACCAAACAAAAATTAATTTAAAAAATAAATAAATAATCATGCTGAGGCAGCAGGAATAAACTGGGCAAAATAGGAAAAATGGACCCTATAAGGAGAATATGGGATCTGGGTAGCTGAAGGACCCTTTGCTGAGCACCTAAAGAGACATGGGTTTGCCACTTGGAGTAGAAAGTGGGGCTGAGTTAAATCAGTCTGCATAATGGATAGAGTTCCCTTCCTTGGCTCAGCAGTTAATGAACCCAACTATGACCCATGAGGATGGGGGTTCACTCCCTGGCCTCACTCAGTGGATTAAGGATCCCCCATTGCCATGAACTGTGGTGTAGTTCACAGACACAGCTGGGATCCCGCATTGCTGTGGCTATGGTGTAGGCCATCAGCTGCAGCTCTGATTCAACCCCCAGCCTAGGAACCTCCATATGCCATGGGTGCGGCCCTAAAAATCAAAAACAAAAAAAAATTAAAAATTAAAAAAATTAGTCTGCATGATGGAGAAGTTGATATTTCCAGGGGAAAACCCAGAGCAATGGGAAGAAGTCTAGAGGCCAGACACAGGAGGAAGAGCTTCAGGGAGAGAAGCCCCTGTGATGAAGGGAGAAGGGAAGAGGTTTGGGGGAATTAAACCAGCCAATTATAGATTTTTAAATTGCTTGCTTTGAGACACACTTCTCCCCTATAACATCCTCAGTAAAAGCCATGTTGCCCACCACTACTCTTTTGTAAGTAGATTCTTTGGGGGAAAATTGAAGAGATTTTGAGTTCTGCTTCAGGGTTTATGTGGGGCAAAAGCAGACATAGCTACCAGAGCTAGAGTACAAGAGACCACTACCTCTGGGTTAATCAACAAAAGCAACTCCTTCTTAATATATCCTATATGTTAAACACTAGGGGCTGTATATGTATTTTTGTTCCTCTTTAAACAAGTTTCCCTCATGGCATAGCAGGTTAAGGATCCAGTGTTGTCACTGTAGTGGCTCGGGTCCATGAACCACTGGTAGCAAGAAGTGGATTTCTATTCAGAAGAAGCAGGAATAGGAGTTCCTGCGTGGCTTAATAGGTTAAGGAATGGCAGTGTCACTCCCAAACACTGTGGTACGGGTTCCACCCCTGGCTCACATGCCTTGGGTGTGGCCAAAAAACAAAAACCAAAACAAAGTAAGTAAACAAGCTTAAATCATTGTACAAGGCCAAAGTTTATGCTATGGGTACCACAGGGAGCAAACTAAGAAGGAAGGAGCTTGGGTTAAAAGAGTCAGAAAGTCTTCCAAGAGGCCCATGAAAGAAAAGGGAGAAGAAAATGATCCAGAGGAAATAGTGTGAGCAAAAATGGGCGTAAGTGTGGACTGGCATTTACAGAAGAATTGGGGAGACCAGTCTCTTTGAAAAGAAGGTTGCTAAGGAGTAGGGAATCATGTGAAGGAAGATGGATAAAGGTTTCAGGATCTTCAGCCAACAGGGTTAGAGAAGGAAAAAACACCTGCTACAGCCTATTCCCCAGAAGCGGCAGTGCCTCCCTTCAGTGCCAGGATTCAACTTCTTGGTCCCAGAGTATCCCAGAACCTGAGATTCCCCTAACGCTTTCATGCCCTGTAGCTTGGCTTCAGTCTCTTATCCCTTAACTCACCCTGGCTGCTGGTGGTGTTGCCAGGACAGCTCAGGGGAAACTCTCAGACTGGCAGAAGCATCAGGTCAAAATACTTTTCAAGCAATGTATGCCTCCACTTTTTAATTATAATTATTTGCATATGCAAGAAAATATGTGTAATGTTATAGCAAGTAACGAAGCAAAATAACTAAGCAGCTATGAGCCTTCCACCAATCTGAGAGCTAGAATATTACAATATTATTGATTTTCCTTGTGAGTCCCTCCCACCACAAGCTCTCACCTTCTACAGCAGTAACCACCGTCTTGAACTTTATCTTTTCCCCTCTTTTTCTTCATAGGTTTACTATATGTGTATGTGTATTAATAGACAACATATTCTCTAATTTTTCTCATTTTTAAATATTTTTATCTTTTCATACCACAGTCTTTTGTACTTGCCTTTATCACTTAACCTTATATTTCTAAGATTAATCAATGTTAATGTTGGATAATATAATTCATTCATTTTCACTGCTAAACAGTTTTCTATCATATGACTATACTGCAACGTATGTCTCCATTCTTCTCTTGATGGACACTTTCTGTCTTTTTACAAATTTATGGTGGGAGGAAATTCCCATGTGGGGCAGTGGGGTTAAGGATCTGGCATTGCTGCAGCTGTGGCACAGGTTGCATCTGCAGCATAAGTTCAGTCCCTGGCCCAGGAACTTCCACATGCCAAAAAAAAAATTGTCATGGGGTTTTTAAAATATAAAAGTAAGATATATTTATTGTAAATAATTAGAAAAAAACAGAAGAATGATAAAATTGTTTGATATCTCACTGTTAGCATCTTAATTTATATGTTTTCAGTCATTTTGGCCCATATTTTTGGCAAAATATGGATCATAGTAAACATATCTACATTTTACTTAAGCACGTCATGAACATCTTCCCATTCACTAAGCATCATCCTCCACAGCTTAATTTTTAATGCCTGTTTTTCACTCTATCATAGATAATGAATGCCTGAAGTCTTTGAGCAAAAGAATTGAAGTTGTCATGAAGAAGTATTCTGAAAAGAAGGTTGGGGCAGAGGAAGCAGGTGTGGAAGGCCCATTCAGAAGCCAGTGTAGTCTTCCGTGCCAGGCTGCCTTCCCAGTGGGAGCTCAGGAAGAGACTCTTAAGAAATGCAGATAGGTCCTAGCCCTCAAGGGCAGCACAGCAGATGCACCCAGGAAGATGTATATGCAAAGCACCACATTGAGTGGAGCCAGGAATAAGTACTGTTGAGAACTTAGAAGAGGGTGGGAGCAGGGGCAGACATGGCCTCCCAGAGGAAGGGGAAGCGGGTGGCCCATGGGGCAAGGGGATTCAGCAAGTATAGGCTCACTTGAAAAAGGATGACATTCACTCAGGCCTCCTCCTTTCTGTCCATCATCTTTTTTTGGGGGGGGGCCACACCCAAGGCATATGGAGGTTCCCAGGCCAGGGGTCAAATCTGAATTATAGCTCCTGGCCTACACCACAGCCTCAGCCACGCAGGATCTGTGCCGTGTTTATAATCTACACCATGGCTCATTGAGCGAGGCCAGAGATCAAACCCACATCTTCATGTATACTAGTTGGGTTCATTAACCACTGAGCCACAATGGGAACTCCCTGTCCATCATGTATTAGTGTTCATTTTCTGTCCTTTCAAATGAGAGTAGAAATTCTCTTCCCTATTCCCCTTTCTATGCGGAAACTCCGTTTGCACTTACTTTCTCCTGACTCTCAGGAAAAAACAAAACAAAAAGATAGCCCAGGAGTCGTGGCTCAGTGGTTAACGAATCCGACTAGGAACCATGAGGTTGCGGATTCGATCCCTGGCCTTGCTCAATGCCGTGAGCTGTGGTGTAGGTTGCAGACGCGGCGTGGATCCTGTGTTGCTATGGCTCTGGTGTAGGCCAGTGGCTATGGCTCTGATTTGACCCCTAGCCTGGGAACCTCCATATGCCGCGGGAGCGGCCCAAGAAAAGGCAAAAAGACAAAAAAACAAACAAACAAAAAAACAGCCCAAAGAAACTCCAGCATCAGGGAGAGTTACTCAGCATGATTATTAACTGATTTCAAATCCTTGAAAATGACTTTAACAACTTCACATTTGATTCACCACCCACTTCATGCTTTGTCAGTTGTTGCTTATAAGATATTTCTCTTTAAAACTTACACACAGGAGTTCCCATCGTGGCGCAGTGGTTAACGAATCCAACTAGGAACCATGAGGTTGCAGGTTTGGTCCCTGCCCTTGCTTAGTGGGTTAACGATCTGGCGTTACTGTGAGCTGTGGTGTAGGTTGCAGACACGGCTCGGATCCCGCGTTGCTGTGGCTCTGGCGTAGGCCGATGGCTACAGCTCCGATTAGACCCCTAGCCTGGGAACCTCCATATGCCGTGGGAGCGGCCCAAAGAAATAGCAAAAAGACAAAAAAAAAAAAAAAAACTTACACACATACACACACAGTTTCTTTGGCAGCAAATTTCTGCTTCGCTTTCATGGCCTAGCTCATTTATTTTTTTATATTCTCTGAGAAACCTTCCCCCAGATCTTTCCTTTCCTCCTGCCCCTCCAAATTAACAGCTCCTTTCTCTGATCTGCACTGTCCCAGTACCAGCCATTGTCACACCACACAAGGTGGTAGTTGCTTGTGTAGTCTCAACAATATATTCACCAAAAGCAGGGATCCTACCTCCTTGCCTCTGTGGCCCCAGTGCCTGGCTTAAAGGAACTCAGTATTGTTAAATGGATACCATTTCAAAAATACAAAAGCAAAAGGAATATAAGAAAAGTTTAGGAATGTCAAATTTCCACAGACATAGGCTAAAGAGACCTGATCTCTGGGTAACTTTTTTACATAATCACACCAGAAGTTTTTCATGACACTATTTTCCATCCAATTGCCTCTTTGTCCTGCATGTTCCACATAAAACCACCGTCTTATTACCACTTCCACCCACGCCAAAAACTTGCAACACATCTCAATGAACAACTTTTCATATCTGCAGAACTCTCAAGTGCCTGTCTCCTCTTTGTCACTCAATGAATATTTATTAGGCAACTATTATACTCAAGAAACAATCTCTCTTGACATCCCCTGTGGCCCCCTTGAGACCCATTGCTAGAGACAAAGGCACTATTATGAACATTTACCCAGCCACTGAATAATGATAGATGAGGGTGCATCCAGCTTTGCTTCTGCAACTCATGCTCTCAAAGTCATTACAAGCTGTACTTCCTGTGCCACAGCTTTCTCTGTGCCTTTGAAACTTTTATAACTTGGAATATCAGCATGTTACAAGCCATCTAGAAACAGCTTTCAAAAGTAAGGCTATTAAAGTTTAGGAAAACTGTGTTGTACATGATATATTCTCATTTCAGCTCCTATAGCTAATAAGAAATGACTACAATACATAAGAAAGTGTATCCTTAGAACAGGAGAACTGAAGAACTCGTCTGCTGTTACAAAACGCATCATTCTCCTTAAAACTAAATTAGATTGAAATAGAGGTTGAGTTTCTGGAGTTCCCATCGTAACTCAGTGAAAACAAATCTGACTAACATCCATAGGGATGCAGGTTCGATCCCTGGCCTTGCTCAGTGGGTTAAGGATATGATGTTGCCATGAGCTGTGGTGTAGGTTATAGATGCGGCTTGGATCCAGGGTTGCTGTGGCTGTGGTATAGGCCATCGGCTATAGTTCCAATTAGACCCCTAGCCTGGGAACCTCCATATGCTGCGGGTGTGGCCCTAAAAAGACAAAGAAAAAAAAAAGTTGAGTTTCTCACTCAGAAAGTTTACAAAGTTGGTTCTATGTAGAGAACGGGCTAGTGTGAGGTGGGGGGAGCCTGGGGATCCACAGAGGAAGGAGACCTCCTCAAAGGAGACTTGGGAAGATGTGATGCTAAGGAGATGACTCACAAAGAAGGGCTGGTCAAGAGGCAAATACTAAAGCAAGGCCAGGTGAAGTCAGAGCTGACTAGCATCCATTAATTTTTCAATTTGGAGGTTATAAGAGCAGTTGTGCTGGAAAAGGAAAGAGCTAAAATTGGACTAGATTAAGGAGGATATGAGGGTAAAAGCAGAGAGAGTAGAAACTACTCTTGAAGAATTTGAATTCAAAAGGAAGAGCAAGACAGAGCAGTAGTTAGAAAGAGATACTAGGGTACAAAATGGGTTTATTCAAGATGGCAAAGACAGATGTATTTGAGCTTGAGGAAAGAGCCAGCGACTGGGTGGTTGAGGATGTAGACTAGAGAAGGAATAATCTCTGGAATAGATGCGAGAAGGGATTGGATTCAGAACACAAGAGAAGGGATTAGCTTTGCATAGGAGGAAAAATTCTTATTCCATAAAACTGCAGGAGAGGAAATTATGTTGGTCAGTGGGGAACACAGGAAGCAGAGAGATTTCTCGTCTGGTACCCTTACTTTTCTCTCAGTATAAGTAGATTGTGGGGTCAGGGCATTGAGAACTATGGGGAATGCTTGAAATAACTCCCAGGGAAATGGGAGACAGCTGGTTAGAAGCACAGAAGCTGCTGTAATAAGCCCAGTCTTAGCCTGCAAGCTCCATATTATAGTAGCAAGAGATTGACTAAAGCAATGAACCACGTGTCTGTTCCCTTTTGGGAAGAAAGTGAAGGCAAGAACAGATTCGTAGATTGCAGGAAATGGAGGAAAGAGTCAATGGACCTGTAGCCTACATGAGACCAAAGAACAGAAACTTGGGAGGACAAAAAGGAGAGACTTAGAAACACAGGACTATGTGATCAGAAAGTAGGTCCTGGAGTTTAAGACTTCAGAGGAGAAGTGGCTCTGAGTGTGAAAAATTGAGAATGAGGTTAGGATCTGTATCTGCCTGAAATGGAAGTGGCCACTAAAATTGGGAAGATCAAGAAAGTGCTAAACTATGGGAATTCCTATTGTGGCTCAGTGGTTAACGAATCTGACTAGGAACCATGAGGTTGTGGGTTCGGTCCCTGGCCTTGCTCAGTGGGTTAAGGACCCAGCGTTGCTGTGAGCTGTGGTGTAGGTTGCAGACATGGCTGGGATCCCACGTTGCTGTGGCTCTGGTGTAGGCTGGTGGCTACAGCTCCGATTAGACCCCTAGCCTGGGAACCTCCATATGCCACGGGAGCGGCCCTAGAAAAGGCAAAAAAAAAAAAAAAGAAAGTGCTAAACTAGGAGATTATTATATCATTTTATGAGCACTGAAGACACTGAGACTGATGGCAGAACTGAAGAAGAAAAGAAAACCAGGTAAAAGAACATAATGGATATGATGGACATTTGGTTTTTGACAGCTCAGCTTCTGTTTCTTCCTCTTTTAGTGGAGCACCTTGATTTCCTTTGAGAGAATCACCTCTCCTATGGTCTGCAGGCTAAGTGTTGAGTGTGCATCCCAGCACCTTTCCCTCCTCTACCCAGGGCAACAGTTAGGCCATCTGAAATTCCTCTCCCTGCCTCTCTCTCTCCCTCTCCGCCCCCTGCCCCCTCTCTCTCTCTCTCTCTCTCTCTCTCTCTCTCTCTCTCTCTCTCTCTCTCTCTCTCTCTGGAGCAGCATGGAACAGTACAAACTCTCTCTCTCTCTCTCTCTCTGGAGCAGTATGGAACACTACAAATGGAAAGGATGGTTAGGGCACATTTATTTCAAGAGTGGTGCCCTAACAAGCCTGACAAGGAGTTCTTGCTACTGAGACTCTTTCTCCAAGCCTGGCTCTTTAGCTTTCAATGCTAAACTCCACCCCCCAAAATTTTTTCCCGAAAATTGTCTTTTTGTTTTAGTTAACCAGAGTCTGTTTCTGCTGCTTACATCTAGACAACCCTAACTAAAACAATAAGGTGGCTATACATTCTGGTTTGTGTGGGGCAGTCCCAGCTAATGCCTGATGTCCTGTGTTGCGTCTGGTTTAACATTTATCCTGGATTTTTCCTTTTTTAATGGAATTTTATTAATGATTATCAAAATAATCCAGAGTTTGTAAGAAGGCTTCCACTTTGCACTTATACTTTTTACCATGCTTATCTAGAATAATAAAAGGTTTAATATGAAGAAAATTCTCAGTTTAACAGATAGTTAAATCTACAAGAAAAACATCATTTGGAGTTCCCATTGTGGCTCAGCAGCTTAAGAACCTGACAGGTATCCATGAGGATGTGGGTTCAGTCCCTGGCCTCGATCAGTGGGTTAATTATCCTTCTTTGCCACAAGCTGCAGCACAGGTTGCAGATGTAGCTCAGATCCCGAGTTGCTGTGGCTGTGGTGTAGGCTGGCAGCTGCAGCTCCAGTTTGACTCCTAGCCTGGGAACTTCCATATGCCACAGATGCAGCCCTAAAAAGACAAAAAAAAAAAAAAATGACATTAATGCATCTTTTTCCAGCCCTTTCCAGAGTGTCCAGTGATAAAACAAAATCCGAAGTGTGCTTGACACTGAGCAAACAGGGACAAACTAACTCCTTTAGATCTCAAATCGTCAGAGGAAAACTTCTGCACTGCTACCCCTAGTGGTCATTTGTAAATGAACCAGCCATTTGTGTTGTTACCTATGCTGTAGCCTGGGATATACACAAAGTCCTGAGCTAGAGGGATAAGTCTGTGGGGGCAGTGAAAAATATAGGTTACATTTACATGAAACATCTACAGAAAACAGACTAAGTGCTGGAATCTAAATGCTCTTGCTCACAGTGATTTAGTATGGTACAAATCTACAAGTATTTTTTTCTTCCAGTTTTATTGAGATGTAATTGACATACAGCACTGTTGAAGGTATACAACATAATGAATGATTTGACTTACATACATTATGAAATGATTACCACAATTGGTGTCCGTCATCTCATATAGATACAAAATTAAATAAATAAAAATATATTTTTCCTTGTGATGAGATCCCTCAGGATTTACTCTCTTAAGTCTCATATGTAACACAGAGCAGTGTTAATTATATTTATCATGTTATACATTATATCCCTAGAACTTACTTATCTTACAACTGAGAGTTTTTACCCCTTCCCCACACCCCCACCTCTGGTAATCTGACCTCTTATTCTATAAGTTTGTTTGTTTGTTTTTGAAGTATAACTGATCTACATCCCTGTGTTAGTTCCTGTTATACAACACAGTGACTCAGTATTTCTGTAAACTTAAAAATGATCACAAGTCTAGTTACAATCTGTCACCATACAAAGATAGTACATAATTATTGACTGTATTCGCCACACCATACATTTCATACCCCTAAGTATTTTGCAGATGGCATTTGTACCACTTAATCTCTTTTACCAAACCTACAACTATATTTATTTGATTGTTTGATAATGCTTTTTTATTTTGCAATTAAACCCTTAGCAGTAATGAGCTTTAAATTGCATATTTAATTTAAAATTAAGTGAAAAAGAAGTTCCTGTCGTGGTGCAGTGGTCAACGAATCTGACTAGGAACCATGAGGTTGTGGGTTCAGTCCCTGGCCTTGCTCAGTGGGTTAAGAATCCGGCGTTGTCATGAGCTGTGGTGTAGGTTGCAGACACAGCTCGCATCCCGCATTGCTGTGGCTCTGGTGTAGGCCGGCAGCTACAGCTCTGATTCGACCCCTAGCTTCCATATGCCGCGGGAGCGGCCCTAGAAATGGCAAAAAGACAAAAATAAATAAATAAATAAATAAATAAAATTAAGTAAGAAATTTCCAAGCAATACATGCTAGAGAGGGTATGGAGAATATACTATTGGTGGGAATATAAATTGGTAAAATCACTGTGGAGAACGGTATAGAGGTTCCTTAAAAGACTTAACATGACCCAGCAATCCCACTCCTGGGTGTATATCTGGATAAAATCATAATTTGAAAAGATACATGCACCCAAATGTTCATTGCAGCACTAGTCACAATAGACAAGACATGGAAGCAACCTAAATGTCCATTAACAGAAAGAAGATGTAGTACATATATATGGTGGACTAATACCCAGCCTTAAAAAAGAATAAAGTAATGCCATTTGCAGTAATATGGTTGGACCTAGAAATTACCATGCTAAGTGAAATCAGACAGAGAAAAGCAAATATCATATGATATCCTTTATGTGAAATCTAATAAATGTGATACAAAAGAACTTATTTATAAAACAGAAACAAATAGATTTGAAAATTAGACTTTTGGTTAGTATAGGGGAAACCATTGTGGGGAGGGGTAAATTTGGAGGATGGGTATAACATATACACACTACTGTATATAAAATAGGTAATTAACAAGGACCTACTGTATAGCACCAGAAATCTATTCAATATTCTGTAATAACCTATAGGGAAAAAAGAATGGATATGTGTGTGTGTGTGTATATATATATACACACACACACACATATATATATGAAACTGAATCATTTTGCTGTATGCCTAAAACTAATACAATAGTGTAAGTCAGCTATACTCCAATAAAATTTTTTTTTTTTTTTTGGTCTTTTTGCCATTTCTTGGGCCGCTCCTGGCGGCAAATGGAGGCTCCCAGGCTAGGGGTTGAATTGGAGCTGTAGCCACCGGCCTATGCCAGAGCCACAGCAACTCGGGATCTGAGCCACGTCTGCGACCTACACCACAGCTCACGGCAACACCAGACCCTTAACCCACTAAGCAAGGGCAGGGATCGAACCCGCCACCTCATGGTTCCTAGTCGGATTCGATAACTGCTTCGCCACAACGGGACTCCTCCAATAAAATTTTTAATAAATAGGCAATGGATTTCTATTTCTTTAGACAGTTTTTTTTTATATTTTTATTTTATTTTTTGTCTTTTTGTCTTTTCTAGGGCTGCACTCGTGGCATATGGAGGTTCCCAGGTTAGGGGTCTAATTGGAGCTGTAGCTGCCAGCCTACACCACAGCCACAACAACGCCAGATCCGAGCCATGTCTGCAACCTACACCACAGCTCATGGCAATGCCGGATCCTTAACCCACTGAGCAAGGGCAGGGACCGAACCCACAACCTCATGGTTCCTAATCGGATTTGTTTCCACTGCACCATGACGGGAACTCCATGCATGCTTTGATTTTTTTATCCAATTTTTAAAATAAAAGTAAAGTTTTTGAAGTTAATTCTTTCAAAGGTGAAAATTTTTGTGACATTGTAAATGTAGCTGAAAATTTAATTTAAAAGTTCAACATTGGGAGTTCCTGTTGTGGCTCAGTGGTTAACAAATCTGACTAGGAACCATGAGGTGGCGGGTTCGATCCCTGGCCTTGCTCAGTGTGTTAAGGATCTGGTGTTGCCTTGAGCTGTGGTGTAGGTTGCAGACACGGCTCGGATCCCGGGTTGCTGTGGCTCTGGTGTAGGCCAGCAGCTTCAGCTCCGATTAGACCCCTAGCCTGGGAACCTCCATATGCCGTGGGAGTGGCCTTAGAAAAGGCAAAAAGACAAAAAAAAAAAAAAAGTTCAACATTGGAGTCAAAGTTGCAGCGCAGCAGAAGAGAATCTGACTAGTATCTGTGAGGATGAGGGTTCAGTCCCTGGCCTCATTTAGTGAGTTGGGGATCCAGTATTACTATGAGCTGTGGTGTAGGTTGAAGATACAGCTTGGATCCCATTTTTTTTGTGGCTGGGTGTAGGCTGGCAGCAGTAGCTCCAATTTGACCCCTAGCCTGAGAACTTTAATATGATGCAGGTGCAACCTTAAAAGTAAATAAATATTAAATAAGTAAAAGTTCAACATTAAAGATAAAGTTAACTAGTTTAGGCAGTAATAATTACAAATACAAATCGATAGACTCTAGTATCATGATAAGAACAGTGTCCTCTCTAAATTAAAAATTATGGAGAAAAATGTACTTGATCTTGGTTGTAATGCACATAACATTAATAGTTGCTTCAAAATTGCGATCTTCTACCAATCAAGTTTGTAGCATCTATAAAATTTACAAATATTTTAATTTAGATAAAGAGTAACTCTGCCGCAATATTTTTGTGGCAAAATTGATGTTGAACAATAAATGATTTGTATAAAAATTAACCACATAAATAAGTCTCAGCAAATATCAAAGTCCTCTCCTGATAAAGTTCTCTGACCTGAAAACAGTTTTTCTACAAATAAATAACTAAATGGCTGCCAGAAAATCCTCATGTGTTTGAATATACAGCAATGAAAAGGAATGAACTATTTCCTTGTACCACACTACAGGCAAATCTTGTAAGCATAATGCTGATCAAAAGAGGCAAAATGTATAGGAATTGAAATAAGCAAAACAAGACCCTTTTTTTTTTTTTTTTTTGCTTTTTAGGGCCACACCTGCAGCATATGGAAGTTCCCAGGTGAGGTGTCTAATTGGAGCTGCAGTTGCCGGCCTATACCACAGCCACAGCATCATCAGATCCAAGCCCCATTTGAGACCTACACCACAGCTCACAGCAACACTGGATCCTTAACCCACTGAAGAGGCCAGGGATCAAACCTGCATCCTCATGGATCCTAGTCAGGTTCGCTATCCCCGAGCCATGATGGGAACTCAAGACCATATTTTTAAGACCATATTTTTTTAGGAATACAGTCATGATCTCACATGTATGTGGAATCTTGTAAAAAAAAAAAATTAAATTTAAAAAGGAACCCAAGGAGGATTTCCCATTGTGGTACAATGGACACGAATCCAACTAGGAGCCATGAGGTTGCAGGTTGGATCCCTGGCCTCACTCAGTGGGTTAAGGATCTAGCATTGCCATGAGCTGTGGTGTAGGTCACAGATGTGGCTTGGATTCTGTGTTGCTGTAGCTGTGTTGTAGGCCGGCAGCTGTAGCCCTGATTTGACCCCAGCCTGGGAACCTTCATGTGCCATGGGTGTGGCCCTAAAAAAAGCAAAAATAAAATAAAGTAAAAAGGAACCCATGGATTTTCCACCAAGGCACACTGGGTTAACAATCTGACTATAGCAGCTGAGGTTCCTGTGGAGGTGCAAGTTCAGTCCTTGGACTGGGTGCAGTGGGTTAAAGGATTCAGCATTGCCACAGTTGTGGTATAGGTCACAACTGTGGCTTGAATTGATCCCTGGCTAGGAAACTCCACATGCCTTGGGGCAGCCAAAAAGTTTTTAAAAAATAAATTAAAAATATAGAAATGGAAGTTCTCATTGTGGCTCAGTGGTAACGAACCCGACTAGGATCCATGAGGATGTGGGTTTGATCCCTGGCCTCGCTCAGTGGGCTAAGGATCCAGTGTTGCTATGAGCTGTGGTATAGGTCGAAGTCGCAGTTTGGATCACACGTTGCTATGGCTGTGGCATAGGCCAGCAGCTGTAGCTCCAATTTGACCCTTAGGCTGGGAACTTACACATGCCTCGGGTGCAGCCCTAAAAAAAAAAAATTTTATATATATATATATATATATATATATATATATATATATATATATACATATGTACTTTGAAAAAAAATTGAATATAGCTCTATTTAGTAGAATTTCCTCCAGAGATACTAGTTACTTAGCACCTACAAAGTATTTTCTCAGTTAAAAAAAGCTGTGAACTACAAAAGTGAGTCAGTTAATGTTTGTCAGCAATTTCAAATTCATTTATTGATTATATGCAATTTTATGAAAATTTTAAAATAACAAAACCCTGTTGAAAAAATGCATTCTTTAAAAAAAAGTTCCAGGAGACAACCTAAATGTCTATCAACTAATGAATGGATTAAGAAGATGTGGTATATATACATGATGGAATACTACTCAGGCAGCAACATGGATGGACCTAGAGACTCTCATACTAAGTGAAGTAAGTCAGAAAGAGAAAGACAAATACCATGTGATATCACTTATGTCTGGAATCTAATATATGGCACAAATGAATCTTTCCACAGAAAAGAAAATCATGGACATGGAGAACAGACTTGTGGTTGCCAAGGGGGAAGGAGTGGGATGGACTGGGATCTTGGGGTTAATAAATGCAGACTATTTCCTTTGAAATGGATAAGCAATGAGATCCTGCTATATAGCACTGGGAACCATATCTAGTTACTTATGATTGAACATGATAATGTGAGAAAAAATTATATATGTATATGTGACTGCACCCCTGCTGTACAGTAGAATATTAACAGAACAGTGTAAACCACCTATAATGGAAAAAAATAAAAATCATTAAAAAGAAAAAAAAATCCAGTGACTCATTAGAGACAGATACAGCTGATACACTGATTAAATAATGTGAATAAATATGAAAATTAAGAATTCTGGTTAGGCCATTTTAATGTTTAATCAATACAAGGAATATTTTATGCTTTAATAGTCAGATTTATATTACATTTAAAAATATTTTTGAGAATAAATTTGAAAACTAAGACTATTAATAAATTACCATTTATTACTCCTTTTGCACTTAGAAGCTATACAGGTGATAAGAGCATCAACCTGGCCCTTAAATCATGACAAAGGCTTTGGATAGTAATCTCCTCAACTCCTATCCCATCATCTACCCCAAATGTCTTTCTCCTATCCCTAAGAATGAGAAATCACCACACTAATTAGTAGACTCTTTTTTAGGCCTGCCAGGAATATGTTAAATATAAATATCCTCCCATCATGAATGCAATATAATTTATAGAAAACTCAAACTTTACAAAAATGTACAATGTGTAAAATCCACTGTAGGTCCAACCCCCTAACCAACATCTAGGACAAGCAACAACAATTGGGATTCTTTTTTTTAATGAAATATAGTTGATTTACAATGTTGTGTTCATTTCTGGTATACAGTAAAGTGATTAAGATATATACATTATAGGTACATATACTTTTTTCAGATTCTTTTCCACTATAGTTTATTACAAGATATTGAATATGGAGTTCCTGCTGTAGTGCAGCAGGATCAGTGGCATCTTTGGAGTGCTGGGACACAGATTCAATCCCTAGCCTGGCACGGGGGCTTAAGGATCCAGCCACAGTTGCAGCATAGGTCACATCTGAGGCTCAGATCCGATCCCTGACCTAGGAACTCCATATGCCATGGAGCAGCCAAAAGAAGAAAAAAAAAAATATATATATATATATGTATCAAGTATAGCTCTCTGTGCTGTACAGAAGGACCTTGCTGTTTATCTATTTTATATATAGCAGTTTGTATCTGCTAATCTGAAACTCCTAATTTATCCCTCCCATCCTCCCTCCCCTTTGGTAACCACAAATTTGTTTTCTGTGTCTATAAGTCTGTTTCTGTTTTGTAGATAGGCTCATTTGTGCCATATTTTTTTGATCCCACGTATAAAAGATATCATATGGTATTTGTTTTTCTCTGTCTGACTTATATCACTTAGTATGATAATCTCTAGGTCCATCCATGTTGCTGCAAATGACATTACTTCATTCTCTTTTATGGCTGAGTATTATTCCATTGTGTATATGTACCACATCTTCTTTTATCCATTCCTCTTTGATGGACATTTTAGTTTGCTTCCATGTCTTGGCTATTGTAACCTGTGCTGCAGTGAACTTTGGGGTGCACTATCTTTTCAAATTATGGTTTTCTCCAGATATATGCCCAGGAGTGGGATTGCTAGACCATATGGCACCTCTGTTTTTAGTCTTTCAAAGAATCTCCATACTGTCTCCTTAGTGGCTGCACCAGTGTACATTTCCACCAATGGTGTAGGAGGGTTGCTTTTTCTCCACATCCTTTCCAGCATTTATAATTTGTGAACTTTTTGATGATGGCCATTCTGACTGGTGTGAGGTGATATTTCACTGTAGTTTTGATTTAATTATTAGTGGTGTTGAGAATCTTTTCATGTACCTATTGGCTATCTGTATGTTTTCTTTGGAGAAATATCTCTTTAGGTCTTTTGCCATTTTTTGATTGGGTTGTTTAGTTTCTATTTGAGTTGTATAAGCTGTTTGTACTTTTTGGAAATTAAGCCCTTGTTGGTTGCATCATTTGCAAGTATTTTCTCCCATTTTGTAGGTTGTTTTTGTTTTGTTTATGGTTTCATTTGCTGTGCAAAAGTTTATAAGTGTGATTAGGTCTCATTATTTATTTTTGCTTTTATTTCTGTTGCCTTGGGAGACTGACCCAAGAAAACATTGCTACAATTTATGTCAGAGAATGTTTTGCCTATGTTCTCTTCTAGGAGTTTTATCATGTCGTACCTTATATTTAAGTCTTTTTTTTTCAGTTTTTAAATTATTTATTATTATTTTTTCCCACTGTACAGCAAGGGGGTCAGGTTATATTTAAGTCTTTAAGCCATTTTGAGCTTCTTTTTTTGTATAGTGTGAAGGAATGTTCTAACTTCATTGATCTACATGCAGCTGTCCAGCTTTCCCAACGCCAGTTGCTGAAGAGATTAATTCATTAACAGATCTCTGTTTTTATTTTTTACCCTGTCTAGCAGATCTAAATGAATATTCAGAGGCTTCCAGCATTAAAAAATAGTATAGTCAGAGTTCTTGTTGTGACACAGCAAAAGCAAATCTGACTAGGAGCCATGAGGTTGTGGGTTCGATCCCTGGCCTCGCTCAGTGGGTTAAGGGTCCGGCGTTGCCATTAGCTGTGGTGTAGATTGCAGACATGGCTTGGCTCTGGCATTGCTGTGGCTGTGGCGTAGGCTTTAGGCTACAGCTCAGATTAGACCCCTAGCCTGGGAACCTCCATGTGCCTCGGGTACAGCCCTAAAAAGACAAAAAAAAAAAAGTATAGTCTATGAGAGAAAACTCCTAAACATGCATAGATAGCTCTCACTCTTTTGTGTTGCAGTCAGCAATTTAAATTTTAACTCTTGCTGCTAGGATTGCTGACTTCTCAAGAAAACCTCCCTCCCAGAGCATCAGAAAAAGAGCGTTGACACCTCATATAATTTTATATTTCCTGTTTTTTGTGTCATTCAGCAAATATTTATTTAAAAATTACTAGGTGGAAGGAAGGTCATAGAGATTAAAATTTTATTGACACATGCAATGGTGCTTTCTTTCCCAAGGACTAAGGCGTTTTGTAAGCTCATGCTCTTCAGGCATTCCACACCTTACTTACATCAGTTGACAAGATAAACAGATGTGCCTATTAATGATCTACTTGAACAAACAGTGTTTTTAAAACAGTAAAATTTTGCCTCAGTAAAATTTCCCACAGTATCCACTAAAATGAGAACATAGAAGAGTAGATTAAAATTACTATTCTCTATTGAAAAAATGTGGTTCATTTTTTATATTCAACAAATGTTTTTACTGTTTGCTGTACACAAGGCATAGTAATAGGTGTTTAAAGAAGTTATTTTTACAGTTTGAGATTACAGGCTATGACTTCTTATTTATTTATTTATTTTGTCTTTTTGCCTTTTCTAGGGCTGCTCCCGAAGCATATGAAGGTTCCCAGGCTAGGGGTCGAATCGGAGCTGTAGCCGCCGACCTACACCAGAGCCACAGCAACATGGGATCCGAGCCGCGTCTGCAACCTACACCACAGCTCATGGCAACACCGGATCATTAACTCACTGAGCAAGGCCAGGGATTGAACCTGCAACCTCATGGTTCCTAGTCGGATTCGTTAACCACTGCGCCACGACGGGCACTCTGGCTATGACTTTATATTATTAAATATTTGAGTGCTATAAGATAGTAAAAATATTAACACCTGCATCTGTGTAACTAACACCAAACCTAAGAAATACAGTATCATTAATTTCATTCATGTTAACCATCAAGTGGATGGACGAATGGATGAATAGATAGAGAGAGATAGGCCAACTAACCATTGTATGTATATACTGTAGTTTATCCATTATCCTGTGAATGGACAGATAAGTTGTTTTCAATTTATCATTTTCAAACAATAGAGCAATGAAGATTCTTGTACAGGTCTTCATGTTTACATTTCATATTAATGATCTGTATCTGGGAGTGGAATTGTTGAGTCATAGGATAAAGCACTTCAGCCTCATCAGGTATTTTCCAAACTGCTTACCAAAGTGGTCTACAAATTTACCCTTGAACCAGAAGTGTAGGGTCGCCCATTAATCTGTAGTTTCACTCTTGGTGTTGGCTGGCTTTTCATTTTTTGGCAGTGTGATGAATGTGAGACTGTGACTTTACTTTGCATTTCCCCAAGCTAGTTAAAATGAGCATATTTTGAATGTTTATGGCCGTGCAGATTTTCTTTTCCTTTGTCCACTTTTCTCTTATAAATCTTGAGGATTTCTTTCTACTTCTTAACAGTAAAACTTCGTGGTTATCTTTGAAGCAAATATACTTCTCAATTGGCTTGTTTGACCTAGGTAAGGTGTGTATTTGATGTAGAGAAGTCCTCAATATTACTATAGTCAGACTTACTATTCTTCCTTTATGATTGTGTTTGTGTGTGTATGTGTGTGTCTTGTTTAAAGAGACTTCTCTTGGGAGTTCCCATCATGGCTCAGCAATAAAAAACATGACTAGTATCCATGAGGATGTGGGTTCAATCCATGGCCTCGCTCAGTGGATTAAGGATATGTCATTGATGTGAGCTGTGGTGTAGGTGGCAGACAAGGCTCAGATCTGGCATTGCTGTGGCTGTGGTGTAGGCCAGCAGCTACAGCTCCGATTAGACCGCTAGCCTGGCAACTTCCATATGCCCTGGATGCTGCCCTAAAAAGTAAAAAAAAAAAAAAAAAAGAGAGAGAGAGACTTCTCTTTCCTAAAGACATAAATATGTTTTGGTTTGGGTTGTATGTTTGTTTGGTCTTTTTTGTCTATTTATTGCCGCACCTACACCACAGCTCACGTCAATGCTGGATCCTTAACACACTGAGGGAGGCCAGGGATCGAACCTGCATCCTCATGGATGCTAATCAGGTTCACTAACCACTAACCCATGATGGGAACTTCCATAAATATGTTTTCAGTGTTTTATTTTGACAGTTTAAAATTTGCTTTTCACATCTAGGTCTTTATTTCTCTGGAATTCATTTTTGTGTGTAGGATGGGGTACGTATCTAATTTTATTATTCTCTATAAGAAAAAAACAGTTGTCCTCACAATTGCTGAATTGTTTCCCTACTACCTTGTTATGATATCACTATTATATCAAGTTTCTACATATGTCTCAGCTCTCCACTCTGTTCTTTACATCTGTTTGTCTATCTTTGCTTTGCATCTATTTGATTATATTATTACAGTTTATAATAGGTATTAATGCTGTGGAGGCAAGTTTCTCTCACATTGTTCATTAAAAGTCTCTTGGCTCTACATGCCTTTTTGCTCTTCCAATTAAATTTTAAAACCAGTCTCTCAATTTGAATAAAATTCTGTTGCAATTTTGATGGGATTGGATCACACTGAATTCATAAATTATTTGGGGGGAAATTGATATATCTTTTTTCTGGTATTGAGAATCTTTATTTATTTATTTGTCTTTTGTCCTTTTAGGGCCACACCTGCGGCATATGGAGGTTCCCAGGCTAGGGGTCTAATCGAAGCTATAGCTGCTGGCCTATGCCACAGCCACAGCAGTGCCAGCTCTGAGCCACGTCTGTGACCTACACCACAGCTCACGGCAACACCGGATTCTTAACCCAATGAGTCATGGCCAGGGATAGAACCCGCCACCTCATGGTTCCTAGGCAGATTCATTTCCACTGTGCCATGACAGGAACTCCAAGAATCCCTATTTATGAGTATTGTATGTTTTTACATTTGTTTAGGCCTTCTTTAATGTCTTGCAATAAAAGTTTATAATTTTCTATGTGAAGGTATTACACATCTTCTGTTAGATTTATTCCTAGATAACTTTTGTTATTGCTATTGTAAATGGTAACTTTTAAAATTTTTTATTATAATTGATTTACAGTATTCTGTCAATTTCTGCTGTACAGCAAAGTGAACCAGTTTCATATATACACACACACAAACATGCATTCTCTTTCTCATATTACCTTCTATCATGTTCTATCACAAGTGATTTGGTATAGTTTCCTGTGCTGTACAGCAGGACCTCTTTGCTTATCCATTCTACATGTAATAGTTTGCATCTACTAATCCCAAATCCCTAGTCATCCCACAGTCTCCCCAGCCCCCTTGACAACCGGAAGTCTTTTCTCTATGTCCATGAGTTTGTTTCTGTTCTGTAGATAGGTTCATTTGTGGGTTTTTTTGGTTTTTTTTGGGTTTTTTTTGGCAGCCCTGTGGCATATGGAGATCAGATCCAAGCCGCAGTCTCAACCTAAGCTACTGAAGCAATGCTGGAGCCTTAACCCAATGTGCTGGGCCAGGGATTGAACCTGTATCCCAGTGCTCCCAAGATGCCACCAATCCTGCTGTGCCACAGTGGGAGTTCCTGTGCCATATTTTAGGTTCGGCATATAAGTGATATCATGGTATTTGGCTTTCTCTTTCTGATTTACTTCACTTAGTATGAGAGTCTCTAGTTCCATCCATGTTGCTGAAAATGGCATTATATTGTTCTTTTTTATGGCTGAGTAGTATTCCATCATGTATATATGCCATATCTTCTTAATACATTCATTTGCCATTGGACATTTAGGTTGTTTCCATGTCTTGGCTATTGTGAATAGTGCTGCAATGGACATAGAGGTGCATTTATCTTTTTGAATGAAAGTTTTGTCCGGATATATGCCCAGGAATAGGATTGCTGGATCATATGGTAGTTCTACATCTAGTTTTCTGAAGTACCTCCATACTGTTTTCCATAGTGATTGTAGCAAATGGTAACATTTTTTTGTGTGTGTCTTTTTGTCTTTTTAGAGCCGCACACATGGCATATGGAGGTTCCCAGGCTAGGGGTCTAACTACAGCTGCCGGCCTATGCCACAGCCACAGCAGTACCAGATCCCAGCCATGTCTGTGACCTACAACACAGTCCACAGCAATGCTGGATCCTTAACCCACTGAGCGAGGCCAGGGATCAAACCTACAACCTCATGGTTCCTAGTCCATTTCATTTCTGCTGTGCCATAACAGAAACTCCTCAAATGGTAACATTTTAAAAATTACAATCCCTACATGATGTCGGAGATTTCTTCACAGTAATTCAGGCTGGACTTTAGAACCATGTTAATGTTTTTATGTATTCAAAAAATAACATTAAATCAATAAGGATACAGGAGCTGGGAGGATGCCTAGTTAAATGCTTACAGGAATAAAATGAAACAAACTGTGTTTCAAATGAATAATAAAAACACCCTGAATGGGAAGGAAGAAAACTAATGTTTGGAAGTTCCATACATTTTTTTCAGTTTAAAGTCAAAAAGAACCACAGGTAAATATTGAACTCCCAACAAGTAGATTGGGTTTTTTTAGTGCTATTGGTTTAGGAATTATAAAAATATGAAACATGTAATGACAGAAATGGTTTACAACTAATTGAATAAGAATAGATTCTTATAATAAGTAAAAAATAAAAGGGATGGAAATTTCAGCTTGTACACGTAGATGAAATGGTAGAGTTAAAAATTGCCATTTTGGAGTTCCCGTCGTGGCGCAGTAGTTAACAAATCCGACTAGGAACCATGAGGTTGCGGGTTCCGTCCCTGATCTCGCTCAGTGGGTTAACGATCCGGCGTTGCCGTGAGCTGTGGTGTAGGTTGCAGACGTGGCTCGGATCCCATGTTGCTGTGGCCCTGGCATAGGCTGGCGGCTACAGCTCCGATTCAACCCCTAGCCTGGGAACCTCCATATGCCGCTGGAGCGGCCCAAGAAGTGGCAAAAAAGACAAAAAAAAATTGCCATTTGCAACCATCCTAGTTAGAACTGATTTTTAAAAAGAATTCTTAATAATTCGAGAGTTCATCTTGTGGCGCAGCAGAAATGAATGTGACTGGTATCCATGAGAATGCAGGTTTGATCCCTGGCCTCTGGCAATTGCAGCTCCAATTTGACCCGTGGCCTGGGAACTTCCAAATGCCACAAGTGCAGCCCTAAAAGGAAAAAACAAACAAAACACACACACACACACACACACACACACTCCACATGCTAGCAATGCAAACACTACTAATTTAACTGAAGTGTGATAAAATTATATTTTTGAAGATAAAAGAAATGGTTAGGAAAGAGGTATAAAAAGGCTAAATTCTCATTTATTCTAAGAGGAAACTAATAAAGAATGTCTAAAATTAATAAATCAAGAAATAACAATGTATTATTCAGAAATACAGTGGTAAGAACTACATGTGCTATGGGTGCAGCCCTAAAAAGATTTTTTTAAAAATCATTTCTTTTTAAATAAGGAAGAACCATATTCAGAAAGAACTAGCAAATAGGCAGGAGAAAACAAAATCAAACATTTGCAGTAAAAGTACCAGAGTACAGGCACAATGGGTTAATGATCTGGCCTTGCCACAGCTCAGTGGCATAGGTGGCAGATGAAGCTTAGATTCAGTCCCTGGCCTGAGAACTTCCATATGCAATGGGTGCAGCTGAAAACAGAAAAAATAAAAATAAAAAGGTACCAAAGTACAGACCCATTTCAAATAAGGATAAACAGACCCACATATTTCCTTGAGCAATAGTTTATCACAGCACAGAACAGCTATTTATTTACATAAAGAAAGAGCATCCAAAAAAGTTCAGTTGTTTTCTGTCTATTCTGTTTAATAGGGCAAGCAAGAAAGACTGATGAATTTTGGAAATAAACTGTCATCAAAAAATGGTTTAAAATAGTAACCTTTCATCACCTAAAGGAGTAAGCTTTGGATAATATGCGGAATATAAAGATATTGGTTCTCAGATAGTGCCAGATAAGTGAGTTTAGGCAAGAAAGCTTGTTGTTATAAAAAGTATGGATTAGACATAAAGATTACTGAGACACTAACAATCAATTTCAGATTTTTGTCTTCTTCGTTTGAAGAGCCACCAAAATAATTTTCTTTAGACTGCCTGCACTGGTTTGGGCCAAGATCTAGTCAATATGTAGTCTGCCAGTGATGTAGGTAAATAAGATAGAGGGATGAAGAAAAATTGAGCATCCCAGCCAGCTGAGTACCGAGTGCGGGGATGCACAGATGTCAGAGCGTGTTCCATGCAGTCCGTGACCAGGTTCAGGTTTGTGCTACAACTAGACAGCCCTTGTTTCATAACATCGTGATCTGTATACAAAAAGAAAAATGGTGGTCAGCTACCTTATTCCTTATATTTTTAAGATCCTATTGCACACAGTCACAGAAGTCTAACTGCATTTAATTTCCTCAAGGATAGGCTGATCAGAACTCTGCTCCCCAGTATAATAGCTGTTAGCCATATGTAGCCAATGAGAACTTAAAATGAAGTTAGTATGATTGAAAACTGAATTTTTATTTTATTTTATTATTTTTTATTTTTTGCTTTACACTCGAAGCATATGGAAATTCCCAAGCTAGGGGTCAAATTAGAGCTATAGCTGCTGGCCTACACCACAGCCACAGCAACACAGGATCCAAGCTGCATCCGTGACCTATACCACATCTCATGCCAACGCTGGATCCTTAACCCACTGAGCAAGGCCAGGGATCAAACCCACATCCTCATGAATACTAGTCGGATTCATTTCCACGATGCCACAACAGGAACTCCCTGAATTTTTAATTTTTAAATAATTTGCATTTTAAAATGCAATTCTGTTACTGAAAATTTTTAAGTATGTTTGGAATAATATAGGTATGTGAATCTACCTTTTCAACTGGAAATTTTTTAACATTTTTACTGAGATAACTCATGTCCATAAAAATCATCCGCTTAAAGTATACAAATACGGAGTTCCTACTGTGGCTCAGTGGAAACGAACTCAACTAGTATCCATGAGGATTGCCTTCCCTCTACCCCCAAAACTGCCATGTCATCAGAATGACATTTTTACACCAAACTGAACCATCTCACTCCTACAAGACTCCCATACGCTGCACATGAGGTCCAGCCTCTGGAAATAGCCAATAAGGCCCTGCAAATCTATATACACTTACCTCTCCCCACCTATGTACACTCTGTCCTCTCGCAATAAAAGACTGCACTTTAGTTGAAAAGGCCTCCCACATCAGGCCTGACAAACTACTGAGGGGTGCTCCCTCTCAAGACCCAGAGGCTCCATGCCCCCAACCACCTAAAACTTCCCTGGTGTTCAGGTAGCCAAGCCCATAGGTGACAAGGAAGGGTAGGCCCTGGCCCTGGCTGCCTATATGGCCTCTTCCTCAACCACAACAGCTATCACCAAACCTACCACGAAGGCACTGGGACCTTCCTCAATTCCTCTTGGGAAGGCTTTGTTTAAGGAGCTTTGTTCTCAAAATATATGCCATTCATTCTCCACCAACCCTCTGCCCTTCTCATGCAAGGTTATCCATTATGCCATCAAAAGAGAAGCTCACAGGCATCAAAAAACTTCTGTCCATAGGTGTCCTTAATATGAGCAGGGACTTCTTTCCAGACTTGCTTCATTGCCTCTGAGGACTTCTGCACATCTGTCATTCCTGTTCTGAAGTAACCAGGTTCAACTATGCTGACTTTCACCCCAAAATGCTGAAGCTCACATCTAGGGAAAAAAAAAAATCCTCAGGTTAACTTTTCTGACTGAAAGATACCACAATTTCAAAGTATTCAGAAAGAAAACAAAACAAAAAAATAGTTATAAAAACACCTTTACTGAATAAAGGATAAAGAAATGGAGAAGAAAGAAAGAAATTTTAAATATCCCTAGATTCAACAGTTGGTATAATTGATTTTACCAATTACTATAACCATTCAATTCCACATCCACTTGTTCAACAGAGTTATTAAGTACCTACCAGGTGCTAGACACTAGAAACATGACAAATACAAGGAATAATAAATAAAATTAGCATTTTTATGTCATCTATTGTGATAGGTGTTTTACATACACCATCTCAGCAAATTAAGTCTTTGTTCACCACCACAGAAAGCTCATAGTGGATGAGTCCAACAAGAAAACAAACAATTGCAATACAATTCAAAAGAATTATAAAGGTGTTCAAGGAGCTGCATAAGTAGAAAGGAGGATGTAGGTTTTTCTAGGAGAGTCAGGGAAGGCTTCAGTGAGGAGAAATGTTTTAGTTGAACCTTGAAAGATAGAGGAAGTTTCCCAATAAAGAAAGAGATGGAGTAGAATACCAGGCAGTGGGAATTGCACATACAGAAGCAGTAGGCTATGAAAAATTACAATGTGTTCAAAGACTATTAGTGGATTGTGATATGGGCATTAAAATTACAGGTCATTATTGGTCATTCCAGAATATTTGGGTTCATTCCAAAAACATTTATCAGGGGCTGTGTATGTACCAGGCACTGTGCTAAGTGCTGCCTTAACCACGTGAAGTCAAATGGCATAAGGGGTAGTTGTCAATGTAGAGGTTCAAGCAGCTTTTCTGGAGAAGATGAAGCCCAAGCTGACATCAAGGGGAAATGTTTGAAACAATGCTCCATAAGAATGTAAAACACAGGAGTTCCCATCGTGGCGCAGTGGTTAACGAATCCGACTAGGAACCATGAGGTTGCGGGTTCGGTCCCTGCCCTTGCTCAGTGGCTTAACAATCCAGCGTTGCCGTGAGCTGTGGTGTAGGTTGCAGATGCGGCTCAGATCCCGCGTTGCTGTGGCTCTGGTGTAGGCCGGTGGCTACAGCTCCGATTGGACCCCTAGCCTGGGAACCTCCATATGCCTCGGGAGCGGCCCAAGAAATAGCAAAAAAAAGACCAAAAAAAAAAAGAATGTAAAACACAGAGCATCATGACTCTCTAAAACAATGAGTAGTTCTCAAAGTATGGACCCCAGGTCAACAGCATAAGCATCTGGGAGCTTGTTAAAATGCAACTTATTGGGTCCTAGTCCAAATTTATTAAATCAGAAACTTAGGGTGAGAACCAACAATCTGTTTAAACAACCCCTTCAGGTGACTCTGAAGCATACAAAAAGTTAAGAACTGCTGTCTAAAGGAAAAGCCTCTCTTTGGGACCAAAACCTAAAACCTTCCAAGTTTGAGTTTCAGAAAATGATTCTCCAGGTGCTTGTGCGCTGGGGAAGAGGAAAGGGCTATTCGAGCCAGGGGGTACTTCTGCCCTCTATGTTTCACTTCCTCTTGCAGCTTTCTCACAGATTCCCAACACACCACACCTCCATCCCCTTTAAATCTCCAACACAAATGTGGGACAAAACTTCCTTTTCCTGTTTATATTTAGAGCAATAAAGGCAAACTGGAATTTTCTAAAGGAATTAAAAAGTGATTTAAAGGTTGGAAGGGCATATCTTTGCTTTTGGTCTGCGAATTAGTCAAGGAGTCCAAGAGTCATGAGTGGTGGTAAATTAGCAAGCAGCAGTCCTACCTACGGAGGTAGCCAGGGTGTTGAATAGGCAGGAAATCAGGCAAAGTACCTGCTACAGAGTAAGAACTCATGTAGTGTCCTAGGTTACTTCCCTATTCCATTCCTAAGCAGAAAATATAGTAAGAGCATTGCATTAGATATATACCAGTCATAGCATGTGGTAGGCTAAATAATGTCCCCTAAAGATATCAGGTCCTAACCCCTGGAACCTGTAAATGTTACTTTACGTGGCAAACATTTTGCAAGTGTGACTGAGTTATGGATCTTGAGATAGGGAGATTATGCCAAATCATCTGGACATGCCCTGAAAGCAATCACAACTATCCTTATAAAAGAGAGGCAGAGGTAGAGGTGAACACCAACAGAGGAAGAGAAGGCAATGTGATCACAGATGCAGAGACTGGAGTGATGTAGCCACAAGCCAAGGGATGCTGGCAGCCACCGGAAGCTGGGAGAGGCAGGCAAAGGATTCTCTCCTAGAGCTTTCATAAGGAACATGGACCTGTCAACGACTGATTTTGGCCCATTGATACTGATTTCAGGCTTCCAGACTCCAAAATGGTGAGAGAATAAATATGTATCATTAAGACACCATACACCATAAATTACCTGTGGCAAATTATTACAGCAGCCATAGGAAGCTAATACATGGTGCCTATAATATATATAGTTCATTTCCAAGTAAAACTACCCTAGAGTCAGCCCTTGTTAAAGGGGAGTTTGTGTAGCACCATTTTGTCCCATCTGACTGCACTCATGTCTGTAAGTGACTGGACCAAGAAGGGTACCTGTTGGGAGGAGAGGCCCTCTTAGAAATGGACAGCAACTCTGCCTGTTGCCTATATGGCATGGCAAATTACTGACCTCTGTGTCTCGGTTTCCCTAGATAAACAAACAATAAGGATAAAAATCCTTCCTCATTAGGTTGCTATGAAAATTAAATGATATATTAGATGTAAAGTATTCACAACAGTGCCTGACACATAACAAATGCAAAAAATATCCCATGATGTGATATCAACCAGTGCATGCAAAAAATGAACTCAACCAACAGGACAACAGGATTCTCTCTCTCAGAAATTAAAATGGAAAGGTAAATATAAAAAGAAGGAGCAGCTGTTAGAAGGGCATAAATCTGAAATGTAGTACTTAAAAAAAAAAAAAAAGTAGAGGCAGGGCCATTGTGGTAAACTGAAGTTATAAGAAAGAAAAGAAGCTATTAAAGAAAAGATATACAGAGTAAAGGGAGAGAAATGAGTTAGTCAAAAGCAGATGAGTTTCCACTATGGTGCAGTAGGCTAAGAATCTGACCGAAGCAGCTTGGGTCACTGCAGAAGCATGGGTTCAATCCCTAGCCTGGTGCAGTAGATTAAAGAATCAGGTGTTGCTGCAGCTGAATCTTGGATTCAATCCCTGGCCCAGAAACGTCCATATGTCAAGGGTGCGGCCAAAAAAAAAAACAAAAAGCAAAAACAGACTACTGATAATACCCACATAGCAGATTTGGGGAGTGATAAAGCAAGATAATTTAGACAAGTGACTAGCATGATGCCTAAGACATAAGTAAGTGCCCAGTAGTTGCTTTTGTTTTAACTTGAGTGTTACCTCAGGACATCTGAAAAGGCTTCCACTCCATGCTTGGAGCTAGAGTAGGCTGCTCCAAAGAAAGCAACTCTTCCCAGAATGCTGGAGACATTGACAATTCTCCCCTGTGCTTTCTTCACCAAGGGAAGCATGCTCAAGGTCACCTCTGTCACACCAATGAGGTTCACTTTGAGGGTATGTATCCAGGTCTCAGTCTTCAGCCACTCAGTGATGCACAGTGGGTGAAAAGTGCCTGCATTGTTGACCAGACCCCAGAGTCCTAAAACAATACAAGTCAAAGCAGGAGTTCAGTTTCAGACAAAACAACAGACCTTTACCTTGATCAGTCTTCCTGCTGAAAACAACTAAACATGCTAGACAAAGTATATTTTTTCAACCTTCTTAAACATTTCTATCAGTAGGAAAGTAAAGAAAAGTGAGGCCAAATACTAAGAGAAAGCAGGAATCCAGAAAGCATAAACAGAATACTGATACTAGCTTTTGATTCGAGGGTATTTGCCAACCAGTGTGAACTTGAACTTCATTATTTATAGCCTCAAAAAACATATATGATAAGGAGTTGTGAAGTCCAGGGCCCACCTAAGGTAGGGAGTCTAATAAAAGACATTTTCTTCATTAAACTGGAATCTTAAATGACTACACCATCACTTTAAGGTTGGGACAGAAAGTCCTCCCACGGGACTGAAAGTAAAACTGTCTGTCATGAACTCTGGTGGTGGGGGAAGCAGGGAAGAATTGGCCCCAAAGACCAAAAAGAAAGGCAGATTTGGTGAATAATAAAATTTTTGAAATAAATAAAATCAAACAGAGTCCTTCTTTAGATTTGGTTAGTTTAAGTTTCCAGCAAAATATCCAGATGAGAAAGCCAGCACGTAGTTGGGAATTCAGGGGTGAGGAACAAGAGATGGTCTAGAAATCAAGGACACAAAGGTAATAGATAAAACTATAGGTAAGTAGGGTCTATTCAGCATTTACTGAGCCCTTAACATGTACCAGGCAATATGTCAGAAACCGGAAATACAATAATGGGTAAGAGGGTCCATTTCCTCAAAGAACACTGTCTAACAGATGGGGAAACAGTAACAATAATGATAAACAATACAACAGAAATAAACTGCTATGCCCACCACAGAGGCCATGACTACCCATAACTCCTGACTCTGCCTGGGGGAGTCAAGAACAGCCTCAGGTAGGAGTAACATTTTAAAGTCAATTTTCAAAAAAAAAAAGGAGTTCCCGTCGTGGCGCAGTGGTTGGCGAATCCGACTGGGAACCATGAGGTTGTGGGTTCCATCCCTGGCCTTGCTCAGTGGGTTAACGATCCGGCGTTGCTGTGAGCTGTGGTGTAGGTTGCAGACGCAGCTCGGATTCTGCGTTGCTGTGGCTCTGGCGTAGGCTGGCAGCTCAGCTCCGATTAGACCCCTGGCCTGGGAACCTCCATGTGCCATGGGAGCAGCCCAGGAAATGGCAAGAGACCAAAAAATAATAAAGTCAATTTTCAAATTTAAAGTAAAATAAAAAAAAAAATATTCTGCAATCCAAGCGAAATAATTGTATTGCTAATTTGAAACTCCTAGGGTGAATAGATATTTAGGAGATTCAATTAACAGGACCTATTGACGCATTAAACAGGGGGGAGAAGAATAAGGGGATCAAAGATGATTTGATTAATATCCAGAGAAAATGAAACTTAACAAAGAGGGTTTATCCATAATTACCAAAAACCGAAAACAACCAAGATGGCCTTCAGTAAGTGAATGAATAAAGCAAATTGTACATACAGTGGAATATTACTCAGCGATAAAAATAAATGAGCTATCAAACCACAGAAAGACATGGAGGGACCGTAAGTGCATATTGTGAAATGAAAGAAACCAGTCCAAGAGGTTATATACAATATCACTCCAGTATATGACATTTCAGAAAAGGCAAAGCTATGGAAACAGTAAAAAGCTAATTAGTTGCCAGGGTTTGGGAAGAGGAGATGAAGAGGTAGAACACAGAGTATTTTTAGGGCAGTGAAATTATTATACATCATACCATAATACGTGATATTTTACATTTGGCAAAACCCATAGTGTGTACCACACAAAATGGACCCTAATATAAGCTGTAACTTTAGCTTATCAGTAATGTAACAATATTGGTTCCTCAAATGTAATAAATGTACCACACCAATGCAAGATGTTAATAATAAGGGAAG
This sequence comes from Phacochoerus africanus, assembly GCF_016906955.1. Classification (NCBI taxonomy): domain Eukaryota; kingdom Metazoa; phylum Chordata; class Mammalia; order Artiodactyla; family Suidae; genus Phacochoerus; species Phacochoerus africanus. The sequence goes on along the minus strand of NC_062550.1, from coordinate 25,756,077 downwards.
CTGTAAATGAGGGTTGTATATGGGAAATCTGTACTTCCAACTTTTCTATAAACCTGTAACTTCTCTAAGAAATACAGTCTATTAATTAGAAAAAAAGAGGCCTGGATAAGCAATGAGGTCCTGCTGCATAGCACAGGGAACTATATCTAATCACTTATGATGGAACATGATAGAAGTTATTATGAGAAAATGTGTGTGTGTGTATATATATGTATATGTGTGTGTGTGTGTGTGTGTGTGTATAACTGGGTCACTTTGTTGTACAGCAGAAATTAACAGAACATTGTAAATCAACTATAATAAAAAATTTAAAAATTAAAAGAGGAGGCCTAAAGGGTGACTTCAAGGAATGCCTATGTTTAAAGATGGTAGCCATGGGGAGAAGCACATTCTAAAGAACACCTTGAAAATTCTTCAAACATAATGAATTGTGGTTATAGGAGTTCCTGCTGTGGCACAGTGGGTTAAGAATCTATAGTGGCTCAGGTTGCTGCGGAGGTGTGGGTTTAATCCCCTGCCTGTCACAGTGAGTTAAGGATCTGGTGTTGCCATGGCTGTGGAGTAGGACATAGCTGCAGCTCCAATTCGACCCCTGGCCCAGGAACTTCCACATGCTACAGGTGTGACCCTAAAAAGAAAAAAAAAAATTGTGGTTGTAAATATTTCACTTGCAAGGTGAGATAACAGCCTCAAATCTACTGGGTTCATTTTTCTTTTTCTTTTGGTTTGGCCGTGCCTGCAGCATGCAGAAGTTCCCTGGCCAAGGATGGAACCCACATCAAAGCAATGACAACACCTGATCCTTAACCACCTGCTGAGTCACCAGGGAAGTCCTAGGTTCATTTTTCAATGTAAACATTGTTAATGAAATGAAACACCACAGAAGATTACCACTGTCCTTCAAATGATAAAGCTAGCCTTTTTTTTTTTTTTTTTGTCTTTTGTCTTGTTGTTGTTGCTATTTCTTGGGCCGCTCCTGCGGTATATGGAGGTTCCCAGGCTAGGGGTTGAATCGGAGCTGTAGCCACCGGCCTACACCAGAGCCACAGCAACGCGGGATCCAAGCCGCGTCTGCAACCTACACCACAGCTCACGGCAACGCCAGATCCTTAACCCACTGAGCAAGGGCAGGGACCGAACCCGCAACCTCATGGTTCCTAGTCGGATTTGTTAACCACTGCGCCACGACGGGAACTCCCCAAAGCCAGCCTTTTAAACCCTGCTTTTGAGATTGAATATCTTCATGCCTTAGTAAATAAAAGAAGAAACTAATTATCTATACCTCTGTCCCCGACACGCTCCTTCACCCACTGGGTGGCCGCAGCAATGCTCTCTGTCTTGGTCACGTCCAGGAGCACCGTCTCCAGCCTGTCTGACGTCTGCTTCCTCAGCTGCTGGGCCCCCTGCTCCGTCAGACATGCAGCCAGGACCTTCAAGCCCCTCACATCCAGCTGCCTCGCCAGCAGGTTCCCAAAGCCTGAGTCACAGCCCGTGATGAAGACATACTTATCCCCAAGGTGGCTAACCATCTGCCTCTCCCGGTACCAGCGAAGGAGGTAGTACAGGCCCACGAGGACAGCCAGGTACAGCCACATGGTGAGGGGGCCTCCTTCAAAAGAAAAAGAACAGCTTTCATCTTATTCCTTCTTTTTTTCCTTTAACCAATATTTACTGAGTATTTACTATGTGCCAAGCATTGTAGTAAGTGCTGGGACTCTGTATTAATTAATAACTTGTCCTACCCCCTAGCCACGGTCTAGAGAGAGGAGTCAGGGAAGTAACCAAACAAATGCACTGCAATGTGTTAGGTGCCAAACTGAAGTATATGAGGCCACAAAGGAGGGTGAGCCACTACCTGCCAAGTTAGAAAGAGCTTCACAGAGACAATGATTTGGGACCTACTTCTGACAAGATAGGTAAGAGTTGAAAAAATGGACAAAGACAAAAGGACATTCCAGGCAGCAATGATATGTACATGAATGAGTGGTGAGCAGCAAAAAACTTCCTGATACCTACAAGCAGTTCAGGTGATGTAGAGAGCATACAGAACAAGACATGCAAGTTGAAGTAGTGAAGAGAGAGACCAGGAAGGGTCCTGTGGGCCACACTAAGGAATCTGGACATTATAGGCAACAAGGGTGTGTCATTAGAAAGTATTAAACTAAAGAGTAAGATGGTATAGCACAGGGAACTGTGTGTGATTGGGTCACTTTGCTGTACCGCAGAAATTGAAGAAACATTGTAAATCAACTATATTTTAATAAAAATAAAAATGGGAGTTCCCGTCGTGGCGCAGTGGTTAACGAATCCGACTAGGAACCATGAGGTTGCAGGTTCGGTCCCTGCCCTTGCTCAGTGGGTTAACGATCCGGCGTTGCCGTGAGCTGTGGCGTAGGTTGCAGACGCGGCTCGGATCCCCCGTTGCTGTGGCTCTGGCGTAGGCCGGTGGCTACAGCTCTGATTAGACCCCTAGCCTGGGAACCTCCATATACCGCAGGAGTGGCCCAAGAAATAGCAAAAAGACCAAAAAAAAATTTTTTTTAAATAAAAATAAAAATGAAGTAAGAACCAGTAAAAATAATAATAATAAAAAATAAAAACTGGGAGAAAAAAGAGTTAGATGGTTCAGATTTAGCTTTAGAAAGATCTGTCTCACAGTGGGAGTGGAGGACAGATTAAACATAGGTAAGACGAAGGCAAAGAGATTAGTTAAGAGACCCAGCAGTTTGGGTGAGTGAGACATTGCAGCCAAAGCAGTTTGTAAATGTAGACCAGTCAGATGCATTGTTGAAATAAGTGTTCGGAGATGGCTATATTTCTATACGTAGTTCTAAAGAAACATCCACCATTAGGGGGCAATCTGTAGTTGTTGGCTGAAATAATATATGATTTATAAAGTTACAGGTAGAGGTCAGAGATGTGCGTGGGCCACCTAGGACATCATAAGGTGTACACAAGGACTGCTTTAACTTGGCTTTAAGGTCTTCCCAGTGCTCTGGCCCTTGACTTCCTCCTGAGCCTTCTCTTTCACCAGATCTTTTTTGTACCTTACTCTTCAGTCATAATAAGCACCTTTCAGTATCCCACACAGTACAGGCTTTTCATTCCTTGGGTATACAATTCTCTCTACAATTTCTTCTTTCCCAGCTCTCATCCATTTGACAAATAACACTCACCTGTTAAGACTCCATTGAATCATCATTTTCATACATCAAATCAACATCTACGATGAGTCTGACACAGTGTTAGACACTGATATATAACTGAACAAAATAAGGCTCCGTTATTCATTGAATTCATAGACTAAGTGTAAAGACCAACAAGAAAACAATGCAGTATACAGTTGTTCCTTGGTATCCACCAGAGGATTAGTTCTATGACTTTGCAGATACCAAAATCTGAGGATGTTTAAATCCCTTATGTAAAATGCCATAGTGTTTGCAGATGACCTATGTACGTTCTTCTGTATACTTCAAATCATCTCTAGATTACTTAGAATAACTAACACAATGCAAAGGCTGTGTAAATAGTTGTAAATACAGTGTAAATGCTATGTAAATAGTTGTTGGCATGCAGCAAATTCAAGCTTTGTTTTTTGGAACTTTCCGAATTTCTTTTCTAATATTTTTGATCCATGGTTGGTTGAATCTGCAGGTGGAGAACCATGGATACAGAAGGCTGACTGTAATAGAAGTAAGAGAATGATACTGTTGGAGCATTCAGGAGAGGCTTCCAAGCCAGTCTAGGGATATATGAGAAGATTCCTAGCAAGACTTATAACATGAGATCTAAAGCATAAAAAAATAATAATAAGGCAGCTAATGCTTCCATAGCACTTGCTATGTATCAGACCCTGTTCAAAGCATTTTACATATATTACTGTATCGGATTCTCCCAATAGCCCTATAAGGCATGTCCTGTCATACCCCAATGTGTTGATTCAGATGCCAAAATAAAACTAGACATGCAGGGTTCTCATCGTAGCTCAGTGGTTAACAAATCCGACTAGGAACCATGAGGTTGCAGGTTCGATCCCTGGCCTTGCTCAGTGGGTTAAGGATCCGGCATTGCCGTGAGCTGTGGTGTAGGTGGCAGATGCAGCTAGGATCCCATGTGGCTGTGGCTCTAGCGTAGGCCAGCAGCTACAGCTCCGATTAGACCCTAGCCTGGGAACCTCCATATTGCAGTGGAAGCGGCCCTAGAGAAGGCAAAAAGACCAAAAAAAAAAAAAAAACTAGACATGTAAGGGACTCATTGGTGGAAATACCTCTAAAGGAGGAGAGTGCAGGAATAGGTGGTAATACAGGTTGACACCTCCAAAAAAGAAAGGAGGATTAAAGAAGAAGAAACCTAAACTGAAGTTCAGCCCTGAGAAGGTCCCAGGTGGCGGTCCTTGAGCAAAGACTGCCAGTAGAGTCCCGCACTGGGCTGAACTAGTTGGAACTTTCAGTCCCACCTCCAGACTTTCAGAGAGGAGACGGGCTGGAGATTGAGTTTAATCACTAATACCCAATGACTTGAGTCAGTTATGCCTATATAATGAAGCCTCCATGAAAACCAAAAAAACAGGGTTCAGGGGAGTTCCCATTGTGGCTTAGCAGGTTAAGAACCTGACTAGTATCCATTAGGACACAAGTTCAATCCTGGGCCGCTCTCAGTGTGTTAAGGATTGGGCATTACCTCGAGCTGCAGTCAGGGATACAGCTTGGATCTAGTGTTGCTGTAGCTATGGTGTAGGCCACGGCCTAGGGCTCCAATATGACCCCTAGCCTGGGAACTTCCATATGCTGCAGGTGCTGCCCTAAAAAGACAAAAAAAAAAAAAAAAAGGGTTCAGAGAGCTTCTGAGTGAACATGTAGAGATTCAGATGTGCTCAGAGAGGGCACAGAAGCTCGGCACCCTCTCCCCATACCTTGCCCTAAGCATCTCCTCCATCTGGCTGTTCCTGAGTTATACCTTTTATAATAAACCAATAATCTGGTAAGTAAAATGTTTCAGAGTTCTGTGAGCCACTCTAGCAAATTAACTGAATCTAAGAATGGAGTGGTTGGATCCTCCAGTCTATAGCCAGTCTTTCAGAAGAACAGGTGATAATCTGAGCTTTCAACTAGTGTTTGAAGTGAGGAGTAAGAGAGTAGTCTTGTAGGACTGAACCCTTAATCTGTGGAATTGGATGCTGTTTCCTGGTAGTTAGTGTTAGAATTGAGTTGAACTGTGGGGCACCAAGCTGGTGTTGCAGAGAATTGCTTATTGTAATTGGGTCCAGAATCATTAAGGGTATAGGGAAATAAAATTGGTGGATCCAGTGAAAGGAAAAACAGTGGATAGAGACATTTAATATCCCCTCCCTCCTCTTCCTTTTCCTCCTTCCACCTCCCCATTCTCTCCCCCTCCCCCAGGCTTTCTGCGCTAATCTGAGAGCTCTGTGTTCTCTAGCCAGCTACCCAATTATTATTCTCTGGTGCAATGTAGGAACAGACAGAGCTTCACCCTGCCTGCTTATTGACTAAAGAGTAATTTCCTGATGCCAGTCAAAGATGAAAACCCATTCCCCGCTTTGGGGAGAAGCTTAGAACCCACATCCTCCCTAGGGATTACTACTCAACCATCACATAGCAAGAAGACTAAACTTGCAGAAGAGTTATGCCAGGCCAAGCCAAATCCTAAAACACAAGCCAAAGTTGAATGTCAGTCAAATAGTTGAAGATGCCTTGACTATTCAAGTATCTACATTCCTTGACCTGATTCTTTTTTTTTTTTTTTCTTTGTCTTTTCATCTTTTCTAGGGCCGCACCTGTGGCATATGGAGGTTCCTAGGCTAGGGGTCTAATCAGAGCTGTAGCCGCTGGCCTACACCAGAGCCACAATAATGAAGGACCCAAGCCACATCTGTGACCTACACCACAGCTCATGGCAACGCTGGATCCTTAACCCACTGAGCAAGGTCAGGGACCGAACCCGCAACCTCATGGTTCCTAGTCGGATTCGTTAACCACTGTGCCACGATGGGAACTCCCTGACCTGATTATTTTCTGAGGCTCTCTCCTTAAGTACTCTCCAGCCAGATGTTTAGCCAGATACTCAATATATTCAAGATAGAATGTATCATATTTTCTCCTAAAACTGTTTCTCCTCCAGTATTCTCAATTTCTATTCATATTATTTTTCAGTCTTAAGGTGCTAACACTTCCTCTTTGTTGCCCCATGCATTCCCCTAGGAGACAAGACCACAGAGTCTGTTTCTCTAGTATCTGGAGCACCTGTTCCCTCTTCTGCATTCCTATGGCCACATCCACTGTTCAAGCCTTCAACATTCAGTACCTCCTGCTTGGCTTATCATAGTCACATTCTCACTAGCCCCACAGTGTCAGACCCTTCCCTTCTCTGCACAGTGGTGTCTGGTTAATTTTCCTAAAGCACAGCTCTGTTGATGTCATTACCTGAAAAGCATTTAACCTATCAAATAAAATCTAAATCATCTAAATTCATGATAGGGCCTCAACCTTACCTGTTGCTCTTCCCACTCACACAGCCTGTATTCCCTCCAAGCAAAGAGCTTGCTGCTCTCCATTTATTTGTGCTCTGCTCTCTCCATGCTGCAGATCTGTGTTCTCACAATTCCCTTTGCCTGAAATGCCCTTCTTGCTTATCTATGCAGGTCACATACTACCTGTCCTGCAAGACTCACTTCTTCTATTTAAAACCTTCTCTGAATCATCAACAGCAGGTCTGCTTTCCCACAACAATCTATTCATACCTCTCTTGTCTAACTCATCGCTCCAATTAAACTGGTGCTCCTAAGGCAGTTTTGTGACTGATTCATCTTTATAACTGAAAGCACCTACTTCAGGGCTTTGGTCCAGTATATAATTGAACTGAGTTAATAATGATCACTTCTTTAAAAAAATTTAAAAATAGGAAAAAAAAAAAAAACTAATGATCACTTTTCATGATCACTTCTAGAAGAGCCTATTTGTTTTTAACACATATTCAGAAAACAGTGCCACTGTACTCAATTGATTGACTATAATTATATGTCACCACTTCGTTCCCACATTATTTTTCTTTTTCTTTTTAGGGCCGCACCCACAGCATATGGAGGTTCCCAGGCTAGGGGTCCAGTAGGAGCTGCAGCTGCCAGCCTACACCACAGCCACAGCAATGCCAGATCTGAGCCTCGTCTGCGACCTACACCACAGCTCACAGCAGCACCGGATCCTTAACCCACTGAGCAAGGCCAGAGATCAAACCCACATCCTCATGGATCCTACCTAGTCGGGTTCGTTACCGCTAGGATAACAATAAAAATAGGGAACTCCTATTTTTCTTTTTCTTGAAGGTAGAAAGTTACAGTATAATACATAGCAGTATTTTTATAAATTTTTTCTTTTTCTATAGCTATTTGGAAAGCGCCTAACTTCACAGAGATATACAGAAGAAGGTATAAGCCAAGATTGTGCTTATTCAATCTGACTAGTCTGCCTGGTACCTGGATACAGAGCTTTTGACTAGTCTTTGGCTTCTCCATCTTCCTCACTCTTCATATTCAGTCACATTCCAAACCCTAAAGATTTTTTAATATTATCTCTCACATCTCTGCCCTTCCTTATATTCTAGTTTTGACCTTCACTCTTCTCATCTGGCCAAAAGCCTCCTAAATTGTCCCCCCACTTCCAGTTCATTCTATACACCACTACTGGATTAATTTTTCTCAAGCCCAGTCTTGGTCATGTTATTCCCTTTTAGCTGTCCCCAGTGGCCCACTAAATGAAGGATAAACTCCTCACCAGATGATTCAAGGCCTTCCACCGATAGTCCAACTCACAAATGTCAGCTTGCAGCCAGGTTAGGAAACTCAGTTTCTCAAACCTGCTAGTGTATTTTGGCTCCTGGAGCTTTGCTCTTGATATTTCCTCTATTGTTCGCTTTAAAACAAACATTAATTAGATACCAACTCTGTACCAAATCCTGGCTAAGTGCTGAGAATACAAAGATGAGTGGAACCTGACACCTACCCTTTAGGAGCCCACAAAACTAGTGAAGGATTTAGAAATAGAAATATATTATCAAGAAAATGTCTGGAGTTCCCGTCGTGGCTCAGTGGTTAACAAATCCAACTAGGAACCGTGAGGTGGCAGGTTCGATCCCTGGCCTTGCTCAGTGGGTTAAGGATCTGGCGTTGCCGTGAGCTGTGGTGTAGGTCACAGACGAGGCTCGGATCTGGCGTTGCTGTGGCTATGGTGTAGGCTGACAGCTGCAGCTCCGATTGCACCCCTAGCCTGGGAACCTCCATATGCCGCGGGAGCGGCCTTAGAAAAGGCAAAAAGACAAAAAAAAAAAAAAAAAGAAAAGAAAAGAAGATGTGTGTTCCAAGCTCCCCCAAAGGAAGGCAATCTTGCCTGAAATACTTCTATATTTTGTTTGTTACTTCCTTGTATCACCCCCTTTCTGCCTATTAAAAAACCTGCCACTTTTTACAGTTCCTTCAGGTGCTTTTCTACTTGCTAGATGGAATGCTGCCTGATTCATGAATCATTGAATAAAAGAAATTAGATCTTCAAGTTGAAAAAAGAAAGAAAGGAGTTCCCATCGTGGCGCAGTGGTTAACGAATCCGACTAGGAACCATGAGGTTGCGGGTTCGGTCCCTGCCCTTGCTCAGTGGGTTAACGATCCGGCGTTGCCGTGAGCTGTGGTGTAGGTTGCAGACGCGGCTCGGATCCCACGTTGCTGTGGCTCTGGCGTAGGCCGGTGGCTACAGCTCCGATTCAACCCCTAGCCTGGGAACCTCCATATGCCGCGGGAGCGGCCCAAGAAATAGCAACAACAACAACAACAACAATAACAACAACAACAACAAAAAGACAAAAAAAAAGAAAAGAAAAAAGAAAGAAAATGTGGGAATTCCCATCATGGGAACTAGTATCCATCAAGACATGGGTTCAGTCCCTGTCCTTGCTCAGTAGGTTAAGGATCTGGCATTGCCGTGAACTGCGGTATAGGTTGCAGACATGGCTCAGATCCCTCATTGCTGTGGCTGTGGTGCAGGCCGGCAGCCGCAGCTCTGATTCGACCCCTAGCCTGAGAACCTCCATATGCCACAGGTGCAGCCCTAAAAAGATTAAAAAATATATATATGTGGAAACAACAAGAAAAAGTGCTTGTCCTTGCCTAAGGTGTCAGGGAAGAAGTAGTATTAGAGGTGAACAGAAGCTTAGCACACTGAGCAGAATGAAGGGAAGCCTATCCCAGGCAGCAGGAATAGGATATGAGATGGCAGAGAAGTTTATAAGGCTACAGGCCATGGAGTAGCAAGAGATGATGCTGGAAAGATAGTTAGGGGCCTGCTAAGGTTGGTATGCTAAAGAATACAGATTATGTCCTGCATTTTGTCATTCATGCACTTAATAAACATTTTTTGAGCACCCACTACGTGCCAGGCACCGTGTTAGGTGCTGACCCCCCACACACTACTGATGGGAATGTAAAATGGTAGTTGCTTTGGAACCTTGAAAAACATTATGTTCAGTTGCAAAAGACTACATATTGTATGATTCAATTTATATGAAATTCAAAAATGGGAGTTGCCATCATGGCAAGCGGTTAATAAACCTAACCATGAGGATGCAGGTTCGAACCCTGCCCTTGCTCAGCGGGTCGGGGATCTAGCATTGCTGTGAGCTGTGGTATAAGTTGAAGACACAGCTCAGATCCCACACAACTGTGGCTGTGGTGTAGGCCTGCAGCTACAGCTCTGATTCGACCCCTAGCCAGGAAACCTCCATACAAACCTAAAAAAAAGCAAAAAAAAAAGGCAGTATGGTACTGGGATAAAGATAAACTAATGGAACAGAATCAAGAGCCCAGAAATAAACCCACATGTACCCACATATATGGTCAACTTATATTTGATAAAGGAATATTCAATGGGGAAAAGATAGTCTCTTCAATAAATGGTGTTGGCATAGTCACATGCAAAAGAAGGAAACTAGACCCTATTTTCACCACTCACAGAAATTAATTCAAAACAGATTAAATACTTAAATGTAACACCTGAAACCATAAAACACCTAAAAGAAAACATAGGAGTTTGTGTTGTGGCTCAGTGGTAACAAATCCGACTAGTATCCATGAGGATGAAGGTTCTATCCCTGGCCTTGCTCAGTGGGTTAAGGATCAGGCATTGCCACAAGCTGCAGTGTAGGTCACAGACTAGGCTTGGCTCTGGCATTGCTGTGGCTTTGGTGTAGGCCGGCTGTAGCTCTTGATTCGGCCCCTAGCCTGGGAACTTCCATATGCCATGGGTGCAGCCATTAAAAGCAAAAAAAAATTACAGAATTAAAGAAAACATAGGGAAAAATTCCTTGATGTTGGTCTTGGCAATAGTATTTTGGATATGATACCAAAGGCAAAAGCAAGAAAAGAAAAAATAAGTGGGACTACATCCAACTAAAAAGCTTCTACACAACCAAAGTAAAAATCAACAAAATGGAAAGGCAATCTATAGGATGAGAGAAAATACCTGCAAACCATATACCTGAGAAGGAGTTAATATCCTAAATATATAAGGAACTCATACAACTCAATAGCAAAAAAAGAAAAAAAGTCAATTAAAAAATGGGTAGATGGAGTTCCCAATGTGGGTTAAGAACCCACCAAAGTATCCATGAGGATACAGGTTCCATCCCTGGCCTCGCCCAGTGGGTTAAGGATCCGGTGTTGCTGAAAGCTGTGCCTAGGTTGTGGATGCAGTTCGGATCTAGTGTTGCAGTGGCTGTGGCGTAAGCTGCCAGCTGCAGCTCCAATTTGACCCTTACCCTGGGATTTCCATATGCCGAAGGCGTGGCTCTAAAAAGACCAAAAACAAAAACAAAAAAAATGGGCAGAGCTGATAAACATTTTTCCAAAGAAGTTATATAAATGGCCAACAGGTACATAAAAGATGCTCAATATCACTAATGATCAGGGAAATGCAAATCAAAACCACGAGGAAAAAAAAAAAAAAGGCCACAGTGAGATATCACTACATGCCTGCTAGAATGGCTATTATCAAAAAGATAAGAAAAGAGACCCCTGTGGCTCAGCACATTAAGGAACCAGCATTGTCCCTGCTGTAGCTCAGGTCACTGCTGTGGCGCAAGTTTAATCCCAGGCCCAGGAATTTTCACATGCTGTGTGCAGCCAAAAAAAAGACAAGAAATAACAAGTTTTTGCAAGAATGGAAAGGGAAAAAAATCCACCTGTATTATCAGCCCCCAGGCAGAACAACCAGAACAACCTGAAGGAGATTGGGGAAAAGAAAGGGAAAGCCTGGGAGAGGCCTCAGGGAGATGGACAGTACTAAGAGTTGGACTCTGCTTAGCAGGTGTCTTTGATCTGAAGGTGTCCTTGGACTGAAGATGCTCAAATCCAAACATGACTCTGTAAATGTTTCCCCTGAACCTTTTCTTTACCAACAGTAAAGCTGGTGAAGTCATTGGCCCATTCTATCTTGGAGACTTCATCCTGGGAATATATACAATGAACTATACAGGTCATCTGGCCATCCCCCAGCCTGAGATACCCTTTCTGCTCTCCCCACTTAGCAGAGTGGGCTCTTCTCCAATGGAAGGTTATTTATTTTTGAGGATGGGGCAGTATAAGTATGGGGAGGGGGGAGAAAAGCTAAAGGAAAAAGAAAGCTAGGCATGAAAAAAATATGAGGAGGTGTGCAGGGGTTCCAGGAGGAAATAGAAACAGCTTAATCTCTGCCTAAGCATCTACCAGTATGTCCCTTCTTTGTTTCTCCCTCCCTGTTACCAGATCTCATTGTCACCACCCCACATCTTGATCAGTGACAGAGCCGCAGGGAGGAAGCAGGAAGATTTGGGGCCCATAAATTGACCTCTCTGATGCTTTGGAATCTGGGGTGATCACAGGGTCCCTAGCCACTGGTGTGGACATTAGAAATGTAAATATCCACTAATATTTCTAATTGGTTTCTCTACAACCTGTAAACACAGTAAAAACCTCCATGATACTATGTCATCTTGCCCTCAGTAGAGCAACCATAAAAACCTGACACAGGTGTAAAAACGAAAGGGAAAACTAGGGAAAGTCCCAGGGAGACTGGCAGTTCTCATCGTTAGGCTCTCTGATAAACTAGGCTTCACCACATAGCCATTGTGCTTGACATGTGCTGAAGACTCTCATATCCAAACCTGTTTTAGGCTTCCATGATTTTTCTCTTGAGCAATAGTGCAGAATGTATTTCATTTGTCAGAAAAAAAAATATTTTTTGGAGCCTATTAATGATACCATTAAGACTATTCCTGGGAGTTCCCATTGTGGTTCAGTAGAAACGAATCCGACTAGTATCCATGAGGATGTGGGTTCGATCCCTGGCCTCACTCAGTGGGTCAGGGATCCGGCGTTGACGTGAGCTGCCTTGCTGTGGCTGTGGTATAGGCTGGCAGCTGTAGCTCCAATTTGACCCCTAGCCTGGTAACTTCCGTATGCCACACATGCGGCCCTTAAAAAAACAAAAAAAGAGTATTCCCTTCCTGCTTTTCCTTTTCTTCCTTTCCAAAAAATCTCTCTGGGAGTTCCCGTCGTGGCACAGTGGTTAATGATTCTGACTAGCATCCATGAGGATGCGGGTTCGATCCCTGCCCTTGCTCAGTGGGTTAAGGATCCGGCGTTGCCGTGAGCTGTGGTGTAGGTCGCAGACGCAGCTTGGATCCTGGGTTGCTGTGGCTCTGGCGTTGGCTGGCGTCAACAGCTCCGATTAGACCCCTAGCCTGGGAACCTCCATATGCCGCGGGAGCGGCCCAACAAATGGCAAAAGACAAAAAAAAAATCTCTGCATGATTTTTTGTGGACAACATAGAATCACCCCCCCACCCTGATTTTGTGGACAACATAGAATCATGAGCATGGATTCTGGGGCCATATTACCTGGGTTCAAATTCAGCCATTACTATTTACTTGCTTTGCGGCCTTGGGCAAGTGAATTAGCCTCTCCGTACCTGTGTCCTCATCTTGAACATGAGAAAGGACGCTTAGAGTTCCCATTGTGGTGCAGTGGTTAACGAATCCGACTAGGAACCATGAGGTTGTGGGTTCAATCCCTGGCCTTTCTCAGTGGGTTAAGGATCCAGTGTTGCCGTGAGCTGTGATGTAGGTTGAATTGAGGCTTGGATCCTGAGTTGCTGTGGGCCTGGCGTAGGCCAGCGGCTACAGCTCTGATTAGCCCCCTAGCCTGGGAACCTCCATATGCCTTGGGTGCGGCCCTAGAAAAAAAATAAAAAACAAAAAATTTTTAAAAAACACTGCATCTATACACTATGCAAGATCCCGCACAATAAATACTGTCCTGCATTTACTACAAGAAAATACTTTACCCTTTCTAAGTAAATGGTACACTTTTTTATTTTATTTATTTATTTTTTTTGGGTTGCACCTGGGACACGTGAACATTCCCCAGGCCAGAGGCTGAATCCAAGCCACAGATGGTTCCTGCTGGTGCACAGTGGCCTAAGAATCTGACTGCAGGGTGTTCACTTTGTGGCTCAGCAGGTTAAGAATCCAACTAGTATCCATGAGAATGTGGGTTGGATCCTTTAACCCACTGTATCAGGCCAAGGACTGAATCCATGCCTCTGCAACAACTTAAGCCGCTGCAGTTGGATTCTTTTATTCTGTAGCTGCCAACCTACACCACAGCCACAGCAACACCAGATCTGAGCTGCATATGCAACTTACACAGCAGCTCATGGCAACATCAGATCCTTAATCCACTAAGCAAGGCCAGGGATCCAACCCACATTCTCATGGATACTAGTTGGATTCTTAACCTGCTGAGCCACAATGGGAACACCCTGCAGTCAGATTCTTAACCCCCTGTGCCCCAGCAGGAACTTTCGTATATGTAACTTTTACTTTAGGTTACCTCAAACTCTTTTTGAAAATGCTACATTTATCCAAGAATAAAACTTAACAGATTCTCCAATATCAGCCTCATTCCAAAAGCTGACTCAATATATATGTATGACTGAGTCACTTTGCTGTACAGCATAAATTGGTAAATCAACTATACTTTAATAAAAAAAATAATAATTTTTTAAAAAGCTGAGCCAATCCCTCTACCAAGTGGGAAAAAATTAGCAAATACTCTAGCAGCTGATGCCTTGAACTGACATTTTATATACTTATATATAAAATACTTCATTGCATATCAGTATATAAGATTCCACAAAAAGAAAGGAAAAATATTACCTGAGAAATTCTTGTTTGGGAGTAGATGTCAGATTTCAAACACTTCTGATTTAACTGCCTTTGAATTTTACTTCTCTGTTCTCCAAAGGATTAGAAATGTAACAAGTGAGAAGGAAATACTGAGACTATGAAACCTTTGTTTACTGGCCACGTGGGTTTAAAAAAAAAAAAAAAGGATAAGATTTCACCACTTCCACTTCAAATAGTTCACTCACAGTGGGAGATGGGGGTGCGGTTAGGGTAGGACCCAAACTAGACCACAGAAGCTTGGGCAACACAGTTCTCATGGCTTAGTTACCCAAAATTTTGCTTACCCAAAATTTTACAAACTTACCCCACAGCTCCCAGCATTAACCATAAAAGAGCTGGTTTTTCCCACCATCAAAAAGCCCAATTTACAGAGCATACCCAGGGGGTCCTATCTGTAAGTAAAAAATCACACCCAACTTCTAACCAATATTTCTCAAACTGTAAAAGAATAAAATAAAAAACAAAACAGAGAAAACAATGGTGATGAAATTTCATCCATAAATCAAAGTTGAAGGGTTTTTTTATTTTTCAAATTTATTGACATAAAGGTTGCTCATGGTATTTTGGGGGAGGGGGAGGAATCGGAGACCATGTCATTAATCTTTTTCTCCCCAGAGCCTAGCCAAATGCCCAAAATGCATATTTTCATTAAATGTTCATGTAATAAATAAGTTAAAGAATGACAGAATGAATCATATCTTCCCCAAAGAGATAATCCTTTTATATGAAAAAAATATTCAGAATAACAATAGGAGTTGGACTGGAGTCCATGAGGTAGGTGTCCAAGCCTGCAAAGAACTTGGGGAGAGAGACCTAGGGCTGACATTACCCAAAAAGGCTGACAGTAGATGTAAGTAGCAAATGTTAAAGAGGATGGTAGATACTGTAGGGTTTGAAGGACAAAGGAGTTTTGCACCTATGAGAATGAAAGTACAAACCGAATGGCAATACTGCCTCCCAGTGACCCTTGGGATAAAAGCCTCTGTACTGAAGCACTTTTCACAAAATAATAGCTTTCTCACATTGAGTGGTTCTGAGCTATGAGTTGTGCCAGGCACCTCTTAACCTCTCATTTAACCCTCACAACAACCCCTTGTAGACAGAGAACATGAAGCTTAGCAGTTAATTGCACTGGAACCAGAATGTCTGGCTCTCCCACTACAGACTTTGTGACCCTGGACAAACTGCTTAAGTTCTCTGCATATGTCCCATCTGTAAAATATGGGTAATATTAATATCTATCACATACATCCTTGACAACATAGCAAATGCTATCTAAATGTTAGCTATCATTAAACCCTTTTGGGAGTTCCCGTGGTGGCGCAGTGGTTAATGAATCCAACTAGGAACCATGAGGTTGCGGGTTCGGTCCCTGCCCTTGCTCAGTGGGTTAAGGATCCGGCGTTGCCATGAGCTGTGGTGTAGGTTGCAGACGCAGCTCGGATCCCATGTTGCTGTGGCTCTGGCGTAGGCCGATGGCTACAGCTCCGATTGGACCCCTAGCCTGGGAACCTCCATATGCCACGGAGCGGCCCAAGAAATAGCAAAAAGACCAAAAAATAAAAAAAAAAAAACCTTTTGCCTGATAAAAACTAATGTTAAGTAAATCAAGCATACATAGGAACTCAATGCATATAACTTCCTTCGTTTTCTCCTCTTAAATCTTAATGCCCTAAAGCATGCCCCCTTAGTGGTCCTGAAATTTAAATAGAAGACTCTCAAATAGCCCAAAAAAGTCAGTTCCTAAAGGCAGCAATAAGGAATCTCCATTAAAGAAACTGAGAAACCTCCATTAAAAAGCCCATTAAAAAGTGTGGTTCCACAAAAGAGAACTCTACAGGGCACTCTTGGTGCTATTAGAGTGAATCCCTTTCTAGCAATGGAATTCACTCTACCCAAAACAGGAAGCACAGGGATTGTGAAAATCAGCTAAGATTTGTATAGTATTTCTAGGAATACTCAAGTAAGTATGATCTGCCCAGTGCCTAGTTTGACCACTTTGCCTATGCAAGATGAGGGGCCATGATCACTTTCAAATTAGGCTAATAATAACCCACTAGAGAGCAGAGAATACTCTCCTTGCTTTCCTACTATTATTGTGAAAATAATGGTTTTCAAATGACACAGCACTGGGGTGATTATCAGACTGCCCACCTCAGTCCACACTTGTAATGAAATGTATCTACCTGGTAAGACTGACTGGCAGATGTGCATGTCAAGAGTAAACAGGCTTCTTTCAAATTTGTAAAGCACTCCATGATTTTGCAAGCTTCCTCTGATTTTAGAATTCCTGGGTGTTCTGTTTAAGCGACAATGTAGAAACAAATGATGACCAGACCATATAAAAAAACAGAACTCTGACCCACAACCTCTCCAATGCCTACCCAGGAAACCAACCCCCTTATCTATATAATAAATAGCCCAAGAAGTCAGCCTGCTTTAAGTCAGACTTGTAGAAAATCAAACTAAAGTCTCTAGTGATATTCCAGGAAGCCAAATACCCTACATAACAATCCATCCAACATAGCCAGTACTTGATTAATAACTGACAGCTTCCCTAATTTTTGTTCCCACTCTCAATTTAGGACCAACCGCAGAAAGCCAAATATGCACCCCTAACTTATTACATAGGTCACATAGGATACCCCGCTCTGAGATAGCCCACAGACAGCTTCCCCATAACAAATAGCTTTGCATTAGAAAAAGAGTGAAACCTACCCCTCCAAAGCTTTCTCCCCTCCTCTGCCTGCGTTTGAGCCTTTGCCAAAATGTAATATGATGTGGCTGACTCTATACATGGCAAGCTCTTGAATGAATAGCTTTTGCTTTTCTTATTTGGTTGGTCATCATTTATTTCCACATATTGGACCTAGTTATTCTATGAAGAACCAATTTCCAAACCCTCTTTAAAAAGATACTGGTTAACATTGTTTAAATGTGTTGTTTCTAAAACAGTCATAAAGTTAGCAGATAACATCTTTTTCACTTCATCTTAATAACCTTAATATGTTCCATGGCTCACCTTTCCGCAGATCTCCCTGCAATGAGCACGGCTTCCTTCTACCCACCAGAGAAGTGGACCTAAATGTTAAATCTGTGAGTGAAGACCGTAGTAGCGCTCCCACACCCAAGCCAACCTCCAAAAGAGAACTACAATTCCCAACAGCCCCTGCAGATGGCTGGCCGCTGCCACTACGCGCCTGCGCAGTTGCGGAAGCTCCGACTTTGGTTCCCGCCAATTCTCGTGCTAATCCTGCCTGAGTTGAGTTCTGCGTTTCATGGAGACGTTTGACCCTACCGAGCTGCCCGAGCTGCTTAAGCTTTATTACCGGAGGCTCTTTCCCTACGCCCAGTACTATCGCTGGCTGAACTATGGCGGAGGTGATGAAGGCGGGAGCGGGGTGGGAAATGGCTCGGGGTGGGAAATGGCTCGGGGTGCGGGGGGCGGGGAGTGTGAGGAGATTCTGGGAGGGTACCTTGGAATGACAATATGAAGTGCCTTCCATGTTCCAGGCCTTGTGTCGGGCGCCTTTGTGCGTTGCCTTGAGTCCTCCCCACCACTCCCGAGGTGTAAATGGGCCTAGAGTGGATGTAATGACCAGTCTACGCCATGCACTGAAAGACAGAGCCGTTGCTCCTACCACTTTGTGGTTGAACTCACTTTCGGTGCAGCGTTTACCTGCTCTGATGCAGTGTTAATCTCGGTTCCTGAGCGAAGGTGGCAGGGAGCAAGGGGGTCCACTGGGTTGTAGCAAGAAGCTGCAGAGACATAATCTGCATCAGGGACAGAAGGGCATCTCCTGAAAGAGGAGAGGTACTTAACTCTTCTCACCTGAATTTGAGTGCCCACCTAGGAAAGAGAGGTGGTACTACGTGAAAATATTTCTGCATCTTTTTCTTCATTTTTACCTTTCCCTATTAAATGCAGGATGGTGAACTCCTTCAAATTAGGGACTAGTTCTTGGTTTTGGTTTTTGTTTTAACGTAGCACAGTGTTGAGTACAGAGGGTTCGTGAAAGATATCTTCTCGTTGGTTAATGTTTTAATACTCTGAACTGGATAAAATACCATACTAACTTTTAAAATGTATGTTCATTTTGCAGTGGTAAAGAATTACTTTCAACACCGTGAATTTTCATTCACGTTGAAAGATGACATTTACATTCGCTACCAATCTTTCAACAACCAGAGTGAGCTGGAAAAGGAGATGCAGAAAATGAATCCATACAAGATTGATATAGGCGCGGTATATTCCCACAGAGTAAGAAATCATTTTTTATGTAGTTTATTGTTTTTTTTAAACCAAGAATGGATTGGTGCCCCTAGCGTTTTTAGATACATTTTTAGAGTTTATTCTAATTAAGGAGCCACACTTTAACAGTTTTTGCAAGTAGATTGTAGTGAAAATAAAATTTGTTCTTTGATGGGAGTTCCCGTTGTGGCGCAGCAGAAATGAATCCGACTAGGAACCATGAGGTTGCAGGTTTGATCCCTGGCCTTGCTCTGCAGGTTAAGGATCCGGCGCTGCCATGAGCTGTGGTGTAGATTGCAGTCGAGGCTGGGATCCCACGTTGCTGTGGCTCTGGCGTAGGCCGCGGCTACAGCTCCAATTTGACCCCTAGCCTGGGAATCTCCACATCCCGAGGGGAGCGGGCCCCAGAAAAGGCAAAAAGACAAGAACCAAAAAAAAAAAAAAGAAAAGAAAAGGTCCATGAAAGAAAAGATATTTGACACTTTGTGTATCTGGAGAATGTGTTTATCCTACCATTATGCTTAACTAATGGTTGAGTTTGTAAACCATTTTCCCTCAGTATTTTGCATTGATTTTTTTTTTTTTTTTTAGTCTTTTGTCTTTTTAGGGCTGCACCCATGGCATATGGACGTTCCCAGGCTAGGGGTCCAGTCGGAGCTGTAGCCACCATCCTATGCCACAGCCATGGCAACGTAGGATCCAAGCCGCATCTGCAAACTGCACCACAGCTCACGGCAACACTGGATCCTTAACCCACTGAGCAAAGCCAGGGATCAAACCTGTGTCCTCATGGATACTAGTCAGATTTGCTTCTGCTGAGCCATAATGGGATCTACCCTTTATGGCTATACCTGTGGCATATGCCAGGGGTCAAGTCAGAGCTGTAGCTGAGGCCCATGCCACAGTCAGAGCAACACCAGATCTGAGCTGCATCTGCAACCTCTGCTGCAGCTTGCAGCAATGCCAGATCCTTAACCCACTAAGAGGCCAGGAATCAAACCATCATGCACATGGACACTCTGTCCAGTTCTTAACCTGTTGAGCCATGATGGGAACTCCTGCACTCCCTTTTTTAATTTTTAATACAATTTTTCCTACCTATTTTCTCTGGTCTCTAGAAATCCTACAATCAGATATTATGTCCTCTAATTGTATTTTTTTTTTCTATTTTAAATTTCCTTTTTCTTACTTTCTGGGGAATTTCCTCAGAGGTTTCCTTTTCTGCTATTATATTTAAAATCTCCAAGAAGTTTTTTAGAGCATCATGTATTTTTTTTTGCTGACATATATTACCTGAGAATATCAATAATAGTTTAATTTTTTTCTGTTACACCATCTGTTTTCTCTAAAGTTGCACTTTTTCTTTGTTTTTTTTTTCCACATTCTTTCATATTGGAGGCTTTCCTCATATGATAAGGAAAATTTCCTCCAGTAATTTCTTGCTTGTGCTTATATTTAAGAATAGAGGGAGTTCCTCTTGTGGCTCAGTGGGTTAAGGACCCGACATTGTCTCTGTGGGGATGTGGGTTTGATCCCTAGCCTCACTCAGTGGGTTAAGGATCTGGCATTGCCACAAGCTGCAGCATAAGTTGCAGATGTGGCTTGGATCTAGTGTTGCCATATCTGGTGTAGGCCTGCAGCTGCAGCTGAGATTCAACCCCTGGTCCTGGGAACTTCCATATGTCTCAGGTACGGCCTTTTAAAAAAGATAATGATAATATAGTACTAAACAACAAAGTCCTACTGTATAGCACAGGGAACTATATTTAATCTCCTGGGATAAACCATGATGGAGGAGTTCTCAATGTAATACAATGGGATCAGAGGTATCTCTGGAGTGCTGCAACACAGGTTCAATCACCAGCGCAGCACCATGGGTTAAGGATCCAGCATTGCTGCCTCTGTAGCATAGGTCAGAACTTCAGCTCGTATCTGATCTCTGGCCCAGGAACTCCATATGCTGAGGGACAGCCAAAAAAAATAGTAATAATAATAACCATGATAGAAAAGAATATAAAAAAGAATGTGTGTGTGTGTATAATTGAGTCACCTTGCTATACAGGAGAAATTGGTACAACATTGTAAATCAACTCTAATTTTTTTTTAAATTTTTTAAAGAATAAAATACTAAAAAGCTGATTAGAAGCTCTGTATACATGGCTGAGATTTCTTTACTACAGAATGACCTAGCTGGGCCATTTTATTGAGAGAAGCTCTCATGTCATTTTCTCTAGATCTTTGCTAGAATGACAACTCCAGTAGCACAGAGATCTTTGTTTTGACCACTAATCTATTCCTAGAGCCTAATAACAGTGCCTGATCAGTCTTCAGAGAGGAATCTTCCTACCTCCTGCCTGGGGGGGCAGTGGAAGGGTATAGAGGAGAAGGCTGGGTCTCACATTCTGCATGTAAATGTCTAATCAATCCCCTGAATATCAGTACATTACACCCTTCTTCATCTGTGCCTGTTTTCCCCTCCTCAGTCCAGAGGCCCTATCTTTTATACTCTTCAGATAATAATTCAGGTGTCCCTGTCAGGGAAATGGAAGTACAGTCACCTAGCTCCACAGAGTAAATGTAGAACTATGAGGAACTTAATTTCTTCATAAATAGATTGTTAACCAGTCCTCCTGTTTTTAGTCTCAGCTCGAGAGATACCTGTTGTCACCTATTCCTGAGGCTTTTGGGAGGTCTGAGGTGTCAGTTAGGTTCCTTCTCATCTTTCTTTACTGAGAGGTGAAGATTCAGCTTTTTTGGGCCTCCATATAAAAATTGTGATGATATTTGCTTTCTGGTTCTTTTTTAAGACTTGTGCCTTTCTTTAAAAAAAAAAAGGCAAAAAGAAAGAAATCTTTATTGTTTTTGCTCAGGTTTAAAGGAAGTCAGGTATTTGTTTTCAGCCCATCTTCTTACTTGGTAGTCCACAGCTCAAAGGAGATTACTTACAGCTGAAGCCAGACTAATTGGGAGGATATTTTTTTTTAACAGACATTTCTCATATTTTGGGGGTTTTTTTCCCCTTTCTGTTTCAGACACACTCATGGCATAGTGAAGTTTCTGGGCCAGTGATCAAATCCACGCCACAGCTGCAGCAACACCAGCTCTTTAATCCACTGTGCCAGGCCAGGCATAGAACCCACACTGCCTCAGAGAAAACACTGGATCCTACTGTGCCACCTCCAGAATTTTTAGGGAAAAAAAATTTTTTTGTCTTTTTAGGACTACATCCACGGCATATGGAAGTTCCTAGGCTGAGGGATGAATCAGAGCTGTAGCTGCCAGCCTATGCCACAGTCACAGCAACACTTGATCTGAGCCACATCTGCGACCTACACCGCAGCTTGAGGCAGTGCCAGATCCTTAACCCACTGAGTGGAGCCAGGGATTGAAGCTGTGTCTTCATGGATACTAGTCAGGTTCATCACTGCTAATCCACAAAAGAAACTCCTAGAAAATTTTTAATTTTAAATTTTTGTTATTTATATGTCCAGTAATAGTTAAAGGTCCTTAAAATACCTATAAATGAGGTATTAATTTATTTGTATGTACTTTTCCTTATAAGAAACCTAAAATGCTTTATTATGATTTCTATTAATCCACAAGTATTTGTTATTACAGTATCATATGTCAATTATATCTCAGTAGAACTAGAAAAAATAAAATATTTCTGATAATATGTATTTATCAAACCTTGTTTTAAGTAGATTTAAGTTATATCGCTATCAATTCTGAATGTATAGAATAGAATTAATGAACTTCAACTGACATAGACTTGGGATTATATGGTTTCTTCCCTTCTCTTTGGCCACGTTTTCAGTGTAGGTAGAAATAAGTATATCTGATGTATGTTTTACAGAAATGAATTGATATTTTGTACTTGTAGCCCAATCAGCACAATACAGTGAAGCTGGGAGCTTTCCAGGCTCAGGAAAAAGAGCTGGTCTTTGACATTGACATGACAGACTATGATGATGTGAGGAGATGTTGTAGGTGAGTTTCACACATTTTGCTGTTTGGGTGGGTGATACCACTGACAGCCAGTAATGCTAATTCTGCTCCAGTTCTGCAGACATATGTTCCAAGTGCTGGACCCTCATGACGATGGCCATACACATCATTGATCGAGCATTGAAGGGCAAGTATTGACAGTATCTGAGCAGAGTCAAATGCAAGAATCTGTTTTCCTCTGAATATTAGTCTATCTGTGCCATTTTATAAACCTCATATATTTCTAACATGTTTTTTGAAACATGTTAGGTAAATAAAAGCTTCAAGTTACAGTTGAAACTTTGATAAAACTATCAATCAGATCATTGAGTTTTTTCCCCCAATTCAACCGTCTATTGAGCAATTCTGTATGCTAGGTGCTGTCCTAGATGAAGGAAGTAGGAAAGATAACATTTCTTACCCTCAAGTAGGTTATGCAGTCTAAAGAGGAAACAAGTAAGGAAATTGAGGATTACATATGTGTTAATATGCACAGGGTGCTATGGGGATATAGAACAGCAAGAATGTATACAGGAATGGGAAGAAATTAGATGATAAAAGGCTTCCTAGAAGAGGTAATCTTAAGGATAATGATAATAGCTAACTCTTATATAGGGGGCTTATTCATTAACTCTTTTAAAAGTCCCAAGACTAGGAGTTCCCATTGGGGCTTAGCGGAAATGAATCTGACTAGTATCCATGAGGACGCAGCTTCGATCCCTGGCCTGCCTCAGTGGGTTAAGAATCTGGCATTGCCATGAGCTGTAGTGTAGTTCAAAGATTTGGCTCGGATCTGGCGTTGCTGTGGCCGTGGCGTACGCCAGTGGCTACAGCTCCACTTTGATCCCTAGCCTTGGATCTTCCATGTGCTATGGATGTGGCCCTAAAAAGACAAAACAAAACAAAATACCCTAGACTAGGTCTTTAGAGATAAATGGCTGTTTGGTCAGGGAGAGAAATGGAAGTACTGGAGCATGAAGAAATTCTTAGCAAAGAGACCAGATTCAGTAAAGAACTGAAGGCAAGAGCATGGAAACTTCAAATAGTGTACAACATGGGTTTGAATGGCACAGGTCCACTTATACAGATTTTTTTTTTTTTCCTTTACGTCGTCTTGTCTTTTTGGGGCCACACCTGTGGCATATGGAGGTTCCCAGGCTAGGTGTCCAATCAGAGCTATAGCTGCCGGCCAATGCCAGAGCCACAGCAACACCAGATCCAAGCTGTGACCAACCTACACCACAGCTCAGAACAACGCCAGATCCCCAACCCACTGAGCAAGGCCAGGGATCAAACTTGCAACCTCATGGTTCCTAGTTGGATTCAATTCCACTGTACCACAACGGGAACTCCTCTTTTGTCTTTTTAGGGCAGCACCCACAGCATAGGGAGGTTCCCAGGCTAGGGGTCAAATCAGAGCTACAGCTGCTAGCCTACCAACAGCCATAGCAATGTGGGATCCGAGCTGAGCCTGCGACCTACGCCACAGCTCACCACAGCACCAGATCCTTAACCCACTGATCTAGGTCAGGGATCGAACCTGCATCCTCATGAATCCTAGTCAAGTTTGTTAACCGCTGAGCCACAAAGGGAACTCCAGAATTTTTTTTTTTTTTTTTTTTTTTTGCTATTTCTTGGGCTGCTCCCACGGCATATGGAGGGTCCCAGGCTAGGGGTCCAATCAGAGCTGTAGCCACCGGCCTACACCAGAGCCACAGCAACGCGGGATCCGAGCCACGTCTGCAACCTACACCGCAGCTCATGGCAATGCCAGATCGTTAACCCACTGAGCAAGGGCAGGGACCGAACCCGCAACCTCATGGTTCCTAGTCGGATTCGTTAACCACTGCGCCACGGCGGGAACTCCCAGAATTTTTTCAGTAGTAAGTACTACACAGTGCATGGTTGGTTGAATCTGGAGATGTGGAACCTTGAATACAGAGGAACTGCTGATGCAGAGGAACTGTTTCTATGGAGAGCCTACTATGAGTTATACATGGATTTTCAACCACAGAGGGTCACACCCTTAACCCCTACTTTGTTCAGGAGTCAACTGTAGTATAGTTAAGATAAGTACACGTAGGAGTTCCTGTTGTGGCTCAGCAGTTAACAAACCCAAATAACATCCATGAAGACATGGGGTTCGATCCCTGGCCTCACTCAGTGGGTTAAGGATCTGGTGTTGCCGTGAGCTGAAGTGTAGGTCACAGACATGGCTCAGATCCTGCATTGCTGTGGCTGTGGTGTAGGCCGGCAGCTACAGCTCTGAATGGACCCCTAGCCTGAAAACCTCCATATGCTGCAGGTGCGGCCCTAAAAGACAAAAAGACAAGACAAAAACAAAAACAGATGAGTATACATGGATAAGAGGTAAAAAAATGAAGCTAAGGAAGTAAGCAAGAACCAGGTGTTTATGATTTGTTTTAAAATCTATTATTTCTCTCCTCAGAGGACTTTGGATTTAAACATCGTCTCTGGGTATATTCTGGAAGGAGAGGAGTTCATTGTTGGGTCTGCGATGAATCAGTTAGGAAACTGTCCTCTGCAGTACGTTCTGGGATAGTTGAGTATCTGAGTCTTGTAAAGGTAAGATCTTCTTTAGTGATCATTAATATTTATTTGCTAGGTACTACCAAACCTGGTATATTTAGTAACAAAGTTAAACTATCGGTTTTTTTTTTTTTGTCTTTTTAGGGTCGCACCCACTGCATATGGAAGTTTCCAGGCTAGGGGTCGAATCAGAGCTGTAGCTGCTGGCCTACGCCACAGCCATAGCAATGCCAGATCCAAGCCACCTCTGCGACCTACACCACAGCTCGTGGCAGCATCGGATCCTAACCCACTGAGTGAGGCCAGGGATCAAACCTGCATCCTCATGGATACTAGTCAGATTCGTTTCCACTCAGCCACGACATGAACTCCAAAATTATCTTTTATAGCATCCATATTTCAGAGTAGATGATTTTACCATTAGGTCAGTTAAAATCTTAGTAGCTACATTTTTTAATATATTTTGCTGTGAGTATCCTCCTTTGTGGGAAAAGGAAGATAAGATTAATTTTCTGGTTCAAGTATGTCAAGTAAAGTTATCCCAGAAAATTACAGGTATGAGACTATATAAAATAGCACCCAAGGTCCTATACTTTGACAGAATTTAATTGATATCTTTAGAACACGTTAAGGTTTTAATTATATGTTATATAATATACATAAGTGATTTTTGATGATTTGTTTTTCAGGGTGGTCAAGACGTTAAAAAGAAAGTTCATCTAAATGAAAAAATTCACCCTTTTGTCAGGTCTGTTGGAAAAGACTCCATGCAGTTGTGTCTGATTTACCTGCATATGCTTTTAGAATTACCATGTCAATTTTCTCTGCTGAGGTAGCATTTCATAATAATAATAGCTAGAGTTAATTGAGTGTCTATTTTATGCTCCAGTATTCACAATAGGTGCTTCACAATTGTTCTTACTGGCTTTCACAATAACCTCAGGAGGGACACAATGGTATCTCCACTTAACAGATAAAAAAAGTGAGATTTGGAGAGATTGTATAATTTGCTTGGCTTCACACAAATAATCGTTAATTTTTTTTTTTTTGGTCTTTTTATCTTTTTTTTTTTGTCTTTTCTAGCGCTGCACCTGCAGCATATGGAGATTCCGAGGCTAGGGGTTGAATCAGAGCTGTAGCCTCCAGCCTACGCTAGAGCCACAGCAGCTCAGGATCCGAGCCATGTCTGAGACCTACACCACAGCTCACAGCAACGCCAGATCCTTAACCCACTGAGCGAGGCCAGGGATGGAACCCAAAACCTCATGGTTCCTAGTCGGATTCATTAACCACTGAGCCACATTGGGAACTAATGTTAAATTTAGAATTCATGTCCTGGTCTGCCTGATTCCCAAAACTGTACTCTTTCCATTGAATTCACCTCTGGGGAACATTAGGAGTAAGGGTCCCGGAGTTCCCATTGTGGTGTAGCGGAAACAAATCTGACTAGGAACTGTGAGGTTGCCAGTTCAATCCCTGGCCCTGCTCAGTGCGTTAAGGATCCGATGTTGCTGTGAGCTGTGGTGTAGGTCGAAGATACGACTCAGATCTGATGTTGCTATGGCTGTGGCGTAGGCCAGCAGCTGTAGCTCTGATCGGACCTCTAGCCTGGGAACCTCCCTGTGCTGTGGGTACGGCCCTAAAAAGCAAAAAATTAAAAATTAAAAAAAATGGGAGTTCCCGTCGTGGCGCAGTGGTTAACGAATCTGACTAGGAACCATGAGGTTGCGGGTTCGGTCCCTGGCCTTGCTCAGTGGGTTAACGATCCGGCGTTGCCGTGAGCTGTGGTGTAGGTTGCAGACGTGGCTCGGATCCCGCGTTGCTGTGGCTCTGGCGTAGGCCGGTGGCTGCAGCTCCGATTCAACCCCTAGCCTGGGAACCTCCATATGCCGCGGGAGCGGCCCAAAGAAATAGCAACAACAACAACAATAACAACAACAACAAAAGACAAAAAAAAAATTTAAAAAAAGAAGGGAGTAAGAGTCCCCATTCTGTCATTTTAATACGACCTTGATAAAATATTAGAGCCTCCATTTCTGAGCAGTATGGTGGGGAGAACAACTGTTCCATCTGTCTCACAGAGTTGTGGCAAAAATTAGATGAAACAGCAGATATGGAGTCTATTTGCAAGTTGCTAAGCACCATATAATCACTAAGATATTAAAGTAGGCAACTCAGGGGTTCCCTGGTGTCTCAGTAGGTTAAAGATTGTCACTGCTGTGGCACAGGTTCAGTCCCTGGCCTGGGAATGTCCACATTCCACAGATGTCGCCAAAGAAAATAATAGTAATAAAGCAAGCAATTCAGAGTAGAAATGGTAGACTGTGTCCCACAGTCTACTACTGCTATATTATTATGTTGACCTGACTTGTTTGCTTTCTACGCTTGTTACTTTTTTTCTTTTTCTTTTTAGGGCCACATCTATAGCATATGGAAGTTCCTAGGCTAGAGGTCAAATTGGAGCTGCAGCTGCTGGCCTATACCACAGCCACAGCAACACTGGATCCAAGCAGCATCTGCGACCTACACTGCAGCTCATGGCAACACCAGATCCTTAACCTGCTGAGCGAGGCTAGGTATCCAGCGGAATCCTCATGGGTATTAGTCAGGTTCTTAACCTGCTGAACCACAACAGGAACTCCCCTTGTTGCATATTTATGATGTTATTAACCTTTGAAGTTGTGGAGTTTAAGAAATAAACATTTCTTGAATATCTAGTCTCAGCCAAGTGCTATGCTAGGTTATTTCCCCTTAGAGTGGCTCATTTAACTCTCATAACCCTCTGAAGGAGGGTTAAGTTCTAGAAACTGAGTGAAAATAAGTACTAGCCTTCCAAATGGACAAAAGCTATGTGGTGTATGTGTTGCTAATAGTGATGGGACTTTGTTATTGTTATTCCTGCAGAAAATCTATAAACATAATTAAAAAATACTTTGAAGAATATGCCTTGGTTGGTCAAAATATTCTTGAAAATAAAGAAAGCTGGGATAAGATTTTAGCCCTTGTTCCTGAAAATATCCTTTCCCAAATCATTATTTTGTAAGCTACTTGTATTGATCTATATTATAATGTGTTCTATCTACATATCCTCACATATTTACTCTTACGAGTTTAATCTTTTTTATATAAAACATTTCCTGAATTTCTGCATTTTTTTTTATCTCTAGTCTAGAATACAGTAAGTGAGGCCATTTCATAAATAAATTTCCTCATTTTGGAATTGATCCTCCTAAAATTAATGACTATTTACAGGATGCAGAATCATTATTAAGGTATGTAAAGATCAGGGGATGGTTTTACCCTAATCCATATAATTATTTAGGCATTCCTTCTGTCATATATTTTTACAGCAGAATTTTTCCAGGGATATGTGTTTAATAAGAAAATAGTAATAACTTTCTAGGTAAACTTTATTTTCCTTATGATAATACACACTGAAAATAAGTTGTTCATTTACGTGCCCTAAATGAGTATGTTCCTTAATCACCCCTCACCAATGCATGATGAACTTCAACAAAGCTTCCAAAAGCATCAGAATTCACTTCAGCGTTGGGAGTATTTGAAGAAAGCAGCCAGCAGATATCAGGTATATTCTGCTGAAGTCGGTATTACAAATACAATTCTTAATTAAATTGTGATTATTTTGCTCACTAAATTAAAAGTGGTTAAAGATCATTTATAAGAGACTTTAAAGAAATCCTCAAAGGTTCCTACTGATCCTCATGCTGGACTTGCGTCTATTTTTAGAATAACAGCAAAAACGATAAATGTGGACCCTGGCTTGAGTGGGAAATTATGCTCCAGTACTGTTTTCCACGACTGGATATCAATGTTAGCAAAGGAATCAATCATTTACTGAAGAGCCCTTTTAGTGTTCATCCTAAAACAGGTAAGAAAGTGAGGAAAACTAAAAGAAAAATATAAGTTATTCTTTGGTTGGTTGGTTGGTTGGGTGGTTGGTTTTTTTGTCCATGCTACAGTGTGCAGAAGTTCCCACACTAGGGATTGTACCCATATCACAGCAGTGACCTGAGCCACTGCAGCGACAACTCCAGATCCTTAAACCTCTGTGCACAGGAGAACTCCCAAAATTATTTCTTGTTTTAGAAAGCATGTTACTGGGTGTTAAGTGTCTGAAATAGTAAAGGTTGAAAAACTGTTCTGTCAGCTAATACACTGAGTTAAATTATTTTTCAGTTGTTGATTAGTAGCTACTGGATGAGTTCCCACTGTGTAAGTAATTTTCAGCTGGATTTCTGAGGTTCAGTGTTAAAAGCAGAGTTGGAGAACTTAGAAATCACATAACGTGGTGCATCGGAAAGGAATCCAACTAGGAACCCTGAGGTCGTGGGTTTGATCCCTGGCCTCACTCAGCATTAAGGATCCGGTGATGCCGTGAGCTGTGGTGTAGATCACAGATGAGGCTCTGATCTGGTGTTGCTCTGGCTGTGGTGTAGGCCTTCAGCTGTAGCTCCAGTTAAACCCCTAGCCTGGCAACCTTCCTATGCCTCGGGTGTGGCCCTAAAAAGCAAAAATAAAAAAGAGGAGTTCCCATCGTGGCGCAGTGGTTAATGAATCTGACTAGGAACCATGAGGTTGCGGGTTCGATCCCTGCCCTTGCTCAGTGGGTTAAGGATCCAGCGTTGCCGTGAGCTGTGGTGTAGGTCGCAGACGCGGCTTGGATCCCACATTGCTATGGCTCTGGCATAGGCTGGCAGCTACAGCTTCAATTAGACCCCTAGCCTGGGAACCTCCACATGCTGCAGGAGCGGCCCAAGAAATGGCAAAAAGACAAAAAAAAATTAAAAAAAGAGAAAAGAAAGGAATCACAGAACAGCTCTCACTGTATAGAGGGAAAAAAAGTGGCCAAAGAAGTGACTTCAGTCTTAAATTGTGTCAGAGCTAGGAACAGAGTTGTTTTAAAATTCCAAGTTCTGTGCTTTTTCCACTCCACTGCCTCCCTCAGTTCTTTTTCTTTTTTTTAATTTATTATTTTTTTTATTGAAGCATAGTTGATTTACAGTGTCATGCTAGTTTCAAGTATACAGCACAGTGATTCAGTTTTATTCATATAGAGAGAGATTCTTTTTCAGGTTCTTTTCCCTTATAGGTTATTACTAAATATTGAGTGTATATCTCTGAGGTATCCAGTAGGTCCTTGTTGTTTACGTATTTTAAATATAGCAGTATGTATATGTTAACCCCCAAATCCTAATTTTTCCCTCCCTCACCCTTTCCCCTTTGGTAACCATAAGTTTCTTTTCTATGTCTATGAGTCTATTTCTGTCTTGTAATTAAATTCGTTTGTGTCTTTTTTTTTTTTAAGATACCACATATAAGTGATATCACATGATATTTTCTGGTCTGGCTTACTTCACTTAGTATAATAATCTCCGGGTTCATCCATGTTGCTGCAAATGGCATTATTTCATTCTATTTTATGGCTGAGTAATATTCCATTGTATATATGTACCAAATCTTCATTCATCTGTTGGTAGACATTTAGGTTGCTTCCTTATCTTGGCTATTGAAAATAGCGCTGTAATGAACATTGGGGTGCATGTATCTTTTCTTCTTTTTTTTTTTAATTTTATTGAAGTATAGTTGATTTACAATGTGTGTTAATTTCTGCTACATAGCAAAGTGACTCAGTTATACACATATATTCTTTTTCATGTTCTTTTCCATTATGGTTAATCATAGACTATTGAATATAGTTCCTTGTGCTGTACAGTAGGACCTTGTTTATCCATCCTATGTATGATAGTTTGCATCTGGCTAATCCCAAACTCCCAATCCTTCCTTCCCCTTTCCCCTCCCACTTGACAACCACAAGTGTGTTCTCTATATCAGTGAGTCTATTTCTGTTCATTTGTGTCATATTTTAGATTCCACATGTAAGTGGTACCACATTTGTATTTGGTATTTATCATTGTCTGTCTGACTTATTTAACTTAGTATGATAATCTCTAAGTCCATCCATGTTGCTGAAAATGGCATTTCATTTTTTATGACTGAGTAATATTCCACTGTGTGTGTGTACCATATCTTCTTTATTTATCTGTTGATTGACATTTAGGTTTCTTCCTTGTCTTGGCTATTGTAAATAGTGCCCCTATGAACACAGGGGTGCATGTATCTTTTCAAAGTATAATTTTCTCTGGATATATGCCTAGGAGTGGGATTGCAGGATCATGTGGTAACTTTATTTCTAAGGAACCTCCTTACTGTTCTTCATAGTGCCTGCTCATAATTTACATTCCCACCAACAGTGTAGGAGGGTTCCCTTTCCTCTGCACCTTCTCCAATATTTATTATTTGTGGACTTTTTCATGATGGCCATTCTGACCAGAGTGAGGTGATACCTCATAGTAGTTTTGATTTGCATTTCTCTAATAATTAATGATGTTGAGCATTTTTTCATGTGCCTGTTGGCCACCTGTATGTCTTCTTTGGAGAAATGTCTGTTTACCTCAGTTCTTTTTCAATGGATTTAGCTTTCCTCTTTCATATTTCTATTACATAAAATTTGATGGATTAAAACAGACTTTAAAATAAATATAACAGTGGCTATATTGGCATAAATTTTGCTCCAGCCAATAAATAGAGAAGTATTTAGTTGTCCTTTTTGGTGTCAACAGTCCACCTCTGCCACTTGCTCTGAGATTTTAGGCAAATTACTCTTGGTTTTCACATCTGTAAAATGGAGATAATAGGAGTCCCCATCACGGCTTAGTGGAAACAAATCTGACTAGTATCCCTGAGGATACAGGTTCAATCCCTGGCCTTGCTCAATGGGTTAAGGATTTGGCACTGCCATGAGCTATGGTGTAAGTTGAAAACGTGGCTCAGATCTGGTATTGCTGTGGCTGAGATATAGGCTGACAGCTACAGCTTCGATTCGACCCATACCCTAGAAAGAAACCTCTAGGAGTTCCCATCATGGCTCAGTGGTTAACGAATCTGACTAGGAACTATGAGGTTGCAGGTTTGATCCTGGCCTTGCTCAGTGGTTTAGGGATCCGGCATTGCCGTGAGCTGTGGTGTAAGTCTCAGACGCGGCTCGGATCCCGCGTTGCTGTGGCTCTGGTGTAGGCCTGTGGCTACAGCTCCAATTCAACTCCTAGCCTGGGAATGTCCATATGCTGCGGGAGCGGCCCTAGAAATGGCAAAAAGACAAAAAAAAAAAAAAGAAAAGAAAGAAACCTCCATATGCTGCCGGTGCAGCCCTATAAAGACAGATAAAATAGAATAAAATAAAATAAAATAGAGATAATAATAGTAACCTCAGTGGGTTATGGTGAAGATCTAAAATGTGAAATGCTGGAGTTCCCGTCATGGCTCAGTGGTTAACGAATCTGACTAGGAGCCATGAGGTTGCAGGTTCGATCCCTGGCCTTGTTCAGTGGGTTAAGGATCCGGCGTTGCCGTGAGCTGTGGTGTAGATTGCAGACACGGCTCGGATCCCGAATTGCTGTGGCTCTGGCGTAGGCCAGCAGTTGCGGCTCCCATTTGACCCCTAGCCTGGGAACCTCCATATGCCACGGGAGTGGCCCAAGAAATGGCAAAAAGAAAAATGGCAAAAAGAAAAAAATAAAATGTGAAGTGCTTAGAACAGTGTCTGTCATGAATTCAATTCTCCAATTACCTGGTTTCCTTTAATAATCTATAATGACTCCATAGTCTATACATTTATATAGCCCCTTTTCAAACCTGTTAATTATGTATTTTTAGCTTCTTTTGGTAATAAGCTTAATGTTTCTTAATATTTATTTTAAGCTAAATTCTTTTTTTTTCTTTTTTTTTTTTTTCTTTTTTGCTTTTTAGGGCCACACTTGCGGCATATGGAGGTTCCCAAGCTAGGGGTCAAATCAGAGTTCCAGCTGCTGGCCTACACCACAGCCACAGCAACACCAGATACCCAACCCACTGAGCAAGGCCAGGGATCAAACTGCATGCTCATGGATGCTAGTCGGATTAATTTCCACTGCGCCATAACGGGAACTCCTATTTTAAGCTTAATTCTAAAGCTTCAGTAGTATCCCCTTATTCTAATGTTTAAGATTTGGCTGAATAATTATGTTAATTTGTAAATGTATACATTTTTATTATATTTTTCCCATTAAGTAGCTGCAGTCTTTTTACTCTGTCTTCAATCAATAACTCCCAATTCTCTTAATTATTTTGTTAGTCACCTGGCATTCTTTAAATTCATTATCTCATTTTTGAGATGTGAATTTTATGTGTGTCTTAGTTGTGAATATTGTAAAAGGGTAATATAATGTCATCTATTTTATTTCCAAAGATGCCCAACACATAGGTGTCTGTTTTGATCTCAGCGTATAGATCAGGGTAACGAAATGAACTATTTCACATCTATTCTGTTCCATATTCAGAACTCACTAAATTTGAGATTGTTCTGTACTTAAATATAGAAGGATATAGGGAAGAGGAAGAGAGAAATAAAAGTAGAAATAAGAGCAACTAGGTAATGGTTCAATATGCATCTTGGTGTTAAGCATAGCTAATGTGAAAGTACTTTTAATTTCTACTTCTAAATATAGTTCTTAAGAGATAAGTCTAACCTTCTTTCTAAGCCTTAGATTAAAACTTTAGCCAAAAATAACTTACAGGAGACGGCCTATGATTTCTGTTTTACATTCATCAATTTATAATTTTGGTTCTCACAGGTCGCATTTCTGTGCCTATTGATTTACAGAAAGTGGATCAGTTTGACCCATTTACTGTTCCAACCATAAGGTATGTTCCATATCATTGATAATTTGTTTTTGTTTGTTTGTTTGCAACAATACCTGAGGCATACGGAAGTCCAGGGGCCAGGAATCAGGAATCGAACATCCCCCTTGCCACAGGAGTGACAATGCTGGGTCCTTAATCTGCTGAGCCACCAGGGAACTCCAGTGACTCCTTTTTTTGTGATTGTTGTTCTAAATTTGAAGTGTATTGGATTAGATCCCTTCCAAAGAGGCAGCTTCTCTGAGGCTATATGATAATGACCTAGCAGAGCAATATTTCCTGGTGAGTTGCACAGAACAGAAGATTTTCAGCTGCTATTATGTTGAAAAAAAAAAATATATATATATATAAGTTTGGAAAATGCAGACTTAAGCAGATAAAAAGTTCATTTTTTTGTTTTTTTAGGGCCACACATGCAGTATATGGAAGTTCACAGGCTAGGGGTCAAATCCAAGCTGCAGCTGCTGGCCTACACCATAACCACAGCAGCACCAGATCCAAGCCATGTCTACAACTGACCCTGCTGCTCATGGCAATGCCAGGTCCTTTAACCCACTGAGTGAGGCCAAGGTTTGGACCTGCATCCTTATGGATTCTAGTCAGGTTCTTAGCCCACTGAGCCAAAAGGGAAACTCCATAGATTCAAAGTTCATTACTGGAGTTCTCCTATGGTGCAGTGGGTTAAGAATCTGGTGTTGTCACTGCAGTGACTTGAGTCCCTGCTGTGACACAGGTTTGAAAACCTGGCCAGGGAACTTCCACATGCTGCAGGCATGGCCAAATAAATAGATAAAAGTTCTGGGAGTTCCCATTGTGGCTCAGCCGTAACAAACCTGACAAGTATCCATGAGGATTCAGGTTCGATCCCTGGCCTCACTCAGTGGGTTAAGGATCTGGCACTGCCGTGAGCTATAATTTGGGTTGCAGATGCGGCTTAGATCCTACATTGCTGAGGCTGTGGCGTATGCCAACAGCTGCAGCTCCAATTTGACCCCTAGCCTGGGAACTTCCATATGCCACAGCGTGGCCCTAAAAGACCAAAAAAAAAGTTCTGGAGTTCAAGAATCTCCAGGTTTTAATGTGCTAATGTGCTTAGAAAACTCTAAGAAGAGATTATGGTTTTTAGACTATTCCAAATTTAGCTGACCACATAATTTTTTCCACAGAAAATCTTAGAGGATTCATGGTGCTATCATACACTGGGTAATTCTGATCAAGAACCAATTTTAAAATTCTCTTAATTCTATTATTTGTAGTTCCATCTGCCATGAATTGGATGCTATTTCTACTAATGAAGAAGAAAAAGAGAATGGAGATGAATCTGGTATCAAACATAGAACCAGAGGTAGGTTAATATATTGAAGTCTCACTTTAAGATAAGCTTTTTAACACACATACAAACACACAAAAGCTTTTTATATAGCCATCTTTCTGTGACTCCAATAATTCATTATCCTTGGATTCAGCCCGGAACGGATCAGTGTTTATCCTGAAACCAGGTCAGTAACAAATAATGTTACAGCAATATTTCTCAATTTCAACTGCCCAAATGATGCTCCAAATCTAATTTGAGTCAACAAATATTTACTAAATAAGAGCTCCCCTCGTGGCTCAGCGGTAACCAACCTGACTAGTATCCATGAGGACACGGGTTTAATCCCTGGCCTCCCTCAGTGGGTTGAGGATCCAGTGTTGCCCTGAGCTGTGGTGTAGGTGGCAGACGTGGCTTGGATCTGGCGTTGCTGTGGCTGTGGTGTAGGCCAGTGGCTACAGCTCCAGTTCGACCCCTCGCCTGGGAACTTCCACATGCCACAGGTGTGGCCCTAAAAAGTGGGGCGGGTGACGGGGGGAACCAAAAAATATTTACTAAGTAACGTCTGAATGCCAGGATCTACATTATATAACTAAATTGTCAATTAATGTTGATAGTTGTTTGAATCTCACAGTCTTAGATTCAACAGCTATTCATTTAACAACTACTATGTATGCAGTTTACTTTGTTTAGGTTATGGCATTGCCATAAGCTGCAGCATAGGTTAAAGATGCTGCTCAGATCTGGCATTGCTATGGCTGTGGTGCAGGCCAGCAGCTGCAGCTCCAATTTGACCCCCAACTAGTGCAGCCCTAAAATGAAAAAAAAATTTTTTTAATGAGAATAAACTGGTAAAAAGAACTCAGGGAAAACAGACAATACAAGTAACACAGGAAGCCTTTTCTTAAGAAACTGATATGCTCAGAGAATAAGACAGTGTATTCATGAAGCAATATAAGAATGCTATGAAGGAGTTGCCATCGTGGCACAGTGGTTAACGAATCCAACTAGGAACCATGATGTTGCAGGTTTGATCCCTGGCCTTGCTCAGTGGGTTAAGGATCCGGCGTTGCCATGAGCTGTGGTGTACGTTGCAGACGCGGCTCAGATCCCACGTTGCTGTGGCTCTGGTGTAGGCCTGTGGCTACAGCTCCAATTCGACCCCTAGCCTGGGAATGTCCACATGCCACGGGAGCGGCCCTAGAAAAGGCAAAAAGACCAAAAAAAAAAACAAAAAAAAATGCTATGAAAAGGAAACAGAGAACAAGAAAGAGGTCTTAGAAACAAAAAAAATCATTAAAATAAAAAATACAAGGGCTAGAAAAGTTGAGATTTCCCAGGAAGTAGTACAAAAAAGACAAATTTGTCCTTGTTTTAGGAGGAAAAAGATAAAATTGTTTCAACGGGTCTAATATCTGACAGGAAAAGAACCACATAAAACAGGGAGGAAACTGTCAAAATTATATAAGAACACATCCCAGGAAATACCCCTTTATTGAAAGGGCTGAGCATAAGAAAACAGACCTACAACAAGGCACATTATTTTGAAAATTAACACTGAGAACTGAGAAGATATTAAGAACTTTCAGACCTCTTCCTACTACCCATCTCCATAAAAAAGCCAAAGCCCTAGGAAGAATGGCCTTAGATTTTTTTTTTTTTTTGTCTTTTTGCCATTTTTTGGGCTGCTCCCGTGGCATATGGAAGTTCCCAGGCTAGGGGTCCAATCGGAGCTGTAGCCGCCGGCCCACGCCAGAGCCACAGCAACGTGGGATCCGAGCCGTGTCTGCAGTCTATACCACAGCTCACGGCAACACTGGATCCTTAACCCACTGAGCAAGGCCAGGGATCGAACCCTCAACCTCATGGTTCCTAGTCGGATTCATTAACCACGGAGCCACAACGGGAACTCCCGGCCTTAGATTTTTAAGTAACAATGGAAATATTCATTTTTGGAAGTGAATGCTAGGAAAGAAAGAGGTAATTGTCATTCAAGAGGATGAAGAGGTCAGAATTAGGGTAGAGGACTGCTATTTGTTGGTCTATGAACCTGTTAGTACTGTTTCACTCTTTTTAACAAAGTACATATATTACTTTAACACAACTTTCTTTTTTTCTTTTTACAACCACTCCTACAGCATATGGAAGTTCCCCGGCTAGGGGTCTAATCGGAGCTGCAGCTAAAGGCCTACTCCAGAGCTGCAGCAACACTAGATCCGAGCCACAACTTAGACCTACACCACAGCTTGCAGCAACGCCAGATCTGTAACCCACTGAGCTAGGCCAGGGATTGAACCTAATCCTCATCTGGTTCTTAACGTAATGAGCCACAAAGGGAACTCCTAACACAACTTTTTAAATTTAATATTGTCTCTTTGTGGACATCTTTTGCTTTTGTTCAGAGGTTTTAAGAAAGCAAGTTTTGGGAGTTCCTGTCGTGGCTCAGAGGTTAACAAATCTGACTAGCATCCATGAGAATGCAGGTTCAGTCCTTGGCCTTGTTCCATGGGTTAAGAATCTGGCGTTGCTGTGAGCTGTAGTGTAGGTCGCAGACTTGGCTCAGATCCCTCATTGCTGTGGCTGTGGTAAAGGCCAGGAGCTGCAGCTCTGATTTGACCCCTAGCCTGGAAACTTCCATATGCCACAAGTTGGCCCTAAAAAAGCAAAAAAAAAAAAAAGTTTTATTTTCCTACAAGGAGAAATTTTCTAATAAATATGTGTTCAAAAATGAACTGAACTGGAATCTGCATTGTAGGTCAGTGGGTTGAGAACCCAACTAGTATCCATGAGGATGGGATTCAATCCCTGGCCTCACTTAGTGGGTTAAGGATCTGGTGTTGCCATGAGCTGTGGTGTAGGTCACAGACATGGCTTAGATCTGGTATTTCTGTGGCTGTTGTGTAGGCCAGCAGCTGCAGTTCTGATTTGACCCCTAGTCTGGGAACTTCCATATGCCGCAGGTACAGCCCTAAATAAATGAATAAACAAACTGAACTGCATATCATTTCAAGTATTCATAATGGGTAATAGCCATCAGTAAATCAGGGATGCTTTAGAGGTGGTGGGAGACTGGAATAAGTGATGTGTAAGTTCCTTATTATTTCTTTAGTTTCTGTGATTCTAAGCCTTTGTCCTTTTCACATTAGTACCATTTGCTCCTTCCTTTCTATTTCCCAAATCCTGGTATGTTCCTCTCCCCTCTATCTAATTTTACCTTCTTTCTAAGACGTAGTTCATAACCACCTCAGGCAATATTGATTGTTTTGGGGGGTTTTTGTTGTTTTTTGTTTTGTTTTGTTTACTTTTTAGGGCTGTACCCTCGGCATATGGAGGTTCCCAGGCTAGGGGTTATACTGGAGCTACAGCTGCCAGCCTAGGCCACAGCCACAGCAACACAGGATCCAAGCCGTGTCTGTGACCTATACCACAGCTCACAGCAACACTGTATCCTCAACCCACTTGAGAGAGGCCAAGCAGGGATCGAACCCACATCCATACTAGTCAGATTCGTTTCTGCTAAGCCAAGACAGTAACTCCCAGGGTGTTGGGGTTTTTGGTTTTTTTTTTGCTTTTTTAAGGGCCACACCCTTGGCATATGAAAGTTCCCAGGCTAAGGGTCGAATCAGAGCTGTAGCCACCAGCCACAGTCACAACCACAGCAACACAGGATCCCAGCCGCATCTGAGACTTATACCACAGCTCATGGCAACACCAGATTCCTGATGCACTGAGTGATGCCATGGATCCAACCCACATCCTCATGGATGCTAGTTGGATTCATTTCTGCTGCACCACCATGGGGAGTCCCAATTTTAATTCATTTAAATTTAAAAACTGATACTTGGGGAGTTCCCATGGTGGTGCAGCGGAAATAAATCCAACTATTATCCATGAGGATGCAGGTTCTATCCCTGGCCTCGCTCAGTGGCTTAAGGATCTGGCATTGCCGTGAGCTATGGTGTAGGTTGCAGATGTGGCTCGGATCTAGTATTAGTAGGATACTTAGAAAAAAAAAATTTCAGTCTTTATCATATATTGAAATGTCATTTTATTTATTTTTTTTATTTTTTTGCTATTTCTTGGGCCGCTCTTGCGGCCTATGGAGGTTCCCAGGCTAGGGGTCGAATCGGAGCCATAGCCACCAGCCTACACCAGAGTCACAGCAATGGGGGATCCAAGCCGCGTCTGCAACCTACACCACAGCTCACGGCAACGCCAGATCGTTAACCCACTGAGCAAGGGCAGGGACCGAACCCGCAACCTCATGGTTCCTAGTCGGGTTTGTTAACCACTGCGCCACGATGGGAACTCCTGAAATGTCATTTAGATGTAATGAGTTAATTTTTTTTCTTTTAGGGACACACCTGCAGCATATGGAAGTTCCCAGACTAGGGGTCAAATCAGAACTGCAGCTCCCAGCCTATACCACAGCCACAGCAACACCAGATCTGAACTGCATCTGTGACCTACACCACAGCTCATGGCAACACTGGATTCTTAACCCACTGAGCAGGGCCAGGGATCAAACTCAAGTCCTCATGGATACTAGTCAGGTTGGTAACCCAATGAGCCACAATGGGAACGCCAAAATTAATTTCATCTTTTAATGTGACTACTAAAACATTTTAATTTACATTATTTCTCATTATGTTTTTATTGGATAGCACTATTCTAGAGAATTCTTACCAGAAACTTAAAAGTTATACTTTCATGTTACTTTTTGCTGCCAAAATACTAATTATAATTCTCGGTTTTCATAATTTAGATTATAAGAAAACCAGTCTAGCTCCTTTTGTAAAAGTTTTTGAACAGTTTCTTGAAAACCTGGATAGATCCCGGAAAGGAGAGCTTCTCAAGAAGAGTGGTAAGACTCTATACCTTTCCCTTTTAGCTATTTATTTATTTATTTATTTGTCTTTTTGCCTTTTCTTGAGCTGTTCCCACAGCATATGGAGGTTCCCAGGCTAGGGGTCGAATTGGAGCTATAGCCACCCGCCTACGCCAGAGCTACAGCAACTCGGGATCCGAGCCGCATCTGCGACCTACACCACAGCTCACGGCAACGCCAGATCCTTTACCCACCGAGCAAGGCCAGGGATTGAACCCACAACCTCATGGTTCCCAGTCGGATTCATCAACCACTGCCCCACGACGGGAACTCCCCTTTTAGCTATTTAGATTTCAGTATTGGTACTTTAAAGTATCCATCAAGTGAACAAATTTTAGAGCTCAGTCTTTGGCCTCTTAAAAAAAAAAGTTATTAATTTATTTTACTATCCCTAATATTTTGAAAACTGAGGTCCCTTAATTCAACACATATTCATTTAACACTTCTATGTGTCTATGAGGGAAACAAAGATGAATTCCACACCATGGCTCCCTGCCTTTAGGGAGTACTAACTGGTATAAAACAAAGTACAAAATGCTGAGAGAGAGCCTATCTGATTTAGAGAACCTGAGATTTTAAATGAAGAGGATGGAATTTGAACTCTTTTCAGTGAACTTCTGTATGAATTCTAACCTGCAGTGCCAATATAACATGCCTTGAGGTATGAGCAAGATTTCTATAAGCAGAGATTTGATGAGATAGAGGTACAGTAGTGGGAAGAGGATACAGGTTGTTCATTCTTTGCTTTGCTTTTCCTCTTTTTTTTTTTTTTTTAATGGCTGCACCCATAGCATATGAACGTTCCTAGGCCCGGGATTGAATCCAAACCGCAGCTGCAGCAACACCAGATCCTTTAACCCACTATGCCAGGCCAGATTTCAAACCCAAGTCTCCACAGTGACCTGAGCCACTTCAGTCAGGTTCTTCTTTTTTTTTTTTTTTTTTTTTTCTTTTTAGGGCCACATCCACGGCATATGGAAGTTCCCAGGCTAGGGGTCAAATCAGAGCTGCAGCTGCCAGCCTATACCACAACTACAGCAACAGCAGAGCCAAGCCGCATCTGCAACCTACACTGCAGCTCATGGCAATGCCAGATCATTACCCACTGAGTGAGGCCAGGGATCAAACCTACATCCTCATGGATACTAATCGGGTTCATTACTGCTGAGCCACAATGGGAACTCCAGATTTTTAATCCACTGTGCCACAGTGGGAACTCCAGTTTGTTCATTCTTAAAGGAACAGCAGGAACAAAGGCATAGAGGCAGGAAAGCATCAAGTCACTCTAGAGGCCATCAAGAAGTACAGCTAGTCTGGAAAAAGATGTGTCAGGAAGTGATGGGATAGAAATCCAAAAAAGCTAACTGAAGCCAGAGTATATAGATGGCCTTGAATTCCAATCTGGGAGTTTGAGCTTAATTCATATGGAACGGGGAAGCTATTAAAAGTTTTTAAGGAAGGGAATGCCATGATTTGTAGTCTTATCTAGAAAGGTAAATCTGGCTACAATATATCTGGGAGGAGGTGGGAGATAGACTAGAGCCCAAGAGGTCAATGGGGCTATTAGCATTAGGACAATAGAATTGCAGGTCTCCAAAAAGTATAGATTCTGGAGCCATCATTGAAACTTGGTGATGATTTTTTGGATGTGTAAAGATTAAGGATGGAAGTTAAAGTGTCACAGAAGCCAAGGGAAAGTTTCAAGGAGATCATCAGCTGTCAAATGCAGTAGGGAACTGATAAAATCCTACTAGATATAAGAACTAGAAGGAGGTGCTAGGAGGATAGCAGTGTCAAGGGAAGAGTTCTTTGAATAGGAGACATTTGAGCATATCTGTAAGCCAAAAGGAAAAAAATCAGCAGTGGGAGATCTCATTGTGGCTCAGTGGTAATGAACCCAACTAGGCTGCAGCTGGGGCTGAGATTCAGTCCCTGGACCAGGAACTTCCATATGCCATGTGTGCAGCCATTTAAAAAAAGAGACATTGGAGTTCTCATCGTGGCTCAGCAGATTTGAATCTGACTAGTATCCGTGAGAACGCAGGTTCAATCCCTGGCCTCATTCAGTAGGTTAAGCATCCAGTGTTGCTCTGAGCTATGGTGTAAGTTGCAGACGTAGCTGAATCTGGCATTGCTGTTGCTGTGGGGGTAGGCCAGTGGCTATAGCTCCAATTCCAGCTAGGGAACTTCCAGATGCTGCCAGTGCAGCCCTAAAAAAGACAAAAAGAGATACTATAGAAAACTGGCAATGTTGTAGAAATACAAACTCCTTTTCCACTTCATTTTTTAATAAAATGTGTGACAGTTGATTAAAAAGTAGTGTCCAAGATAATGCTCTACTCATAGTAGACACTCAAATATGTGCTTGTTGAGTGAACAATGATGACTCTGAACTTGGAAAGCCTCATTGAAGCTGCCATTCCAACTGGCCATATTAAGTCCTTTGTATTTTTGTTCTGTACTAGCTTAGCCTATAATGTGGGCTTCAGCAAATGTGAGAGCAAATCTTTATGCATGATGTGAATTTAATGGAAGCATTAAGCAAGTCAGAATGAAATAAATGGACTTTGTTTCGTTTTCCTGTACTATCCTTGATAAAAACCTATTCTATTTCAGATTTACAAAAAGACTTCTGAAGATAACAACTCCCTTTATACCAATGTGGATATCTTCTACTTTCAATCAAGAATTAAATACTTCAAGAGCCGTTTAATAAATACAGCAGAACTATGTATCTATCTTAACGTTCAAAGCAAAATTTCCTTTTTTTGATAATTATGTTGAAAAGATTCCTGAAGCTACCAGAGGAGGGTGTCCAGGTTCATGGGACTGCAGATAAATTTTTAAAATTTAATATTATAATTCTAAGATTTCAATTTCTATCAGTTGCCATATATAGAGGTAAGCGAGCAGTAATATACCTAAGACTTTAGTCTCAGCTTACAGAATACAGCCTCCATATTTCTAGGTGAATGAGAGTTTTGTCCTTAAGTTTTAGACACTTAAGGGAGTTCCTGCTGTGGCACAGTGGGTTAGGATCCAGGTGTGCTGTAGTTGTGGCATAGGTCACAGCTGCAGCTTAGATTTAGTCCCTGGCCTGGGAACTTCCATATGCCCCAAATGTGGCTGTAAAAAAAAAAAGTCTTAAATTTAAGAATTAAAAAGTCAATTTAAAAAGTCTTAATTACACCTGCACTGTATATTCAGTCACTTCCTGATTTTGCTTACTGATATTTTTATTGGTCAGGCCATACCCCACTGCCTGCCTTCTAAAAATCACTTTAGGAGTTCCCACTGTGGCTCCACAGGTTAAGAACCTGACATAGTGTATGTGAGGATGTAGGTTCGATCCTTGGCTTCACTCAGTGGATTAAGCTGTGAGGTAGGTCACAGATGTGGCTCAGATCCTAAGTTGCTGTGGCTGTGGCGTAAGGCCTGCAGCTGCAGCTCTGATTTAACCCCTAGCCAGGGAACTTGCATATACCATAGCTGCAGCCAAAAAAAATTTTTTTTTGTTTTTAATAAAAATCATTTTAAAATCAGCATCTAGAGAGTTCCCTTCATGGCTCAGCGGTTAATGAACCCAATAGGATCCATGAGAATGCAGGTTCAATCCCTGGCCTCACTCAGTGGGTTAAGGATCTGGCATTGCCGTGAGCTGCGGTATAGGTTGCAGATGCAGCTGGGATCCCATGTGGCTGCGGCAGTGGTGTAGGCCAGCAGCATTTGGCCCCTTCCTGGGAACTTCCCTAGGCCACCACAGGTACAGCCCTAAAAAGCAAAAAAAAAAAAAAAAAGCAGTTATAAAATTCCCATCATGGCTCAATGGTTAATGAACCCAACTAGTATCTATGAGGATGCAGGTTCGATCCCTGCCCTTGCTCAGTGGGTTAAGGATCTGGCGCTGCCTTGAGCTGTAGTGTAGGTCGCAGATGCCACTCAGATCCTGAGTTGCCGTGGCTGTGGTGCCAGCGGCTACAGTTCCAATTGATCCCTAGCCTGGGAACCTCCATATGCTGCAGGTATGGCCC
The DNA here is from genome assembly GCF_016906955.1 of Phacochoerus africanus. NCBI lineage: Eukaryota > Metazoa > Chordata > Mammalia > Artiodactyla > Suidae > Phacochoerus > Phacochoerus africanus. The sequence continues at coordinate 25,712,016 of NC_062550.1, read as the reverse complement.
TAAAAAGACAAAAAAAAAAAAGATATGAGTTACTAGGTTACAACATTAGGGACTAGTAGAGTATTTTTTTTTACAGTTGGCAATTGTAGCTCCTAACTTCTTCCCTCAGAACAATTTTCTAAGCAATTTAGAGAAAATTACCAATGTCACCAGCATAAAATCTTTTGTAATTGTCAAAACACTTGGACTTTCTGTAGCTTCAGACACTAAAATTTAATTTTAAAAGGTTTAATTTCTTCTATATTTGCTTTTTTTTTTTCCATGCCCACACCTGTGGCATATGGTAGTTCCAGGGCTGGGGTTGAATCGGAGCTACAACTGCCAGCCTACACTATAGCTACAGCAACTCCAGATCTGAGTCACATCTGCAACCTATGCTGCAGCTTGCAGCAACGCCAGATCCTGGACCCACTGAGTGAGGTCAAGGATCAAACTCGAATCCTCTTGGATACTAGTGGGGTTCTTAACCACTGAGCCACAACAGGAACTTCTCTTATTTGATTTTGTGTGATAGATTCTGAACCAATTTCTTTTGCCTGGTTTTACATACAATCTAAATAGTTTGATCTTGTGGTTTACATTCTTTTTTTTTTTTTTTTTTGTCTTTTTAGGGCCATACCTGCAGCATATGGAGTTTCCCAGGTTAGGGGTTGAATCAGCTGTAGCTGCTGGCCTACAACCACAGCAACTCCAGATCTGGGCCTTGTCTGCGACCTACACCACAGCTCAAGTCAACACCAGATCCCTAACCCACTGAGCAAGGCCAGGATTGAACCTGCATCCTCATGGATGCTAGTCATATTACTTTCCGCTGAGCCATGACAGAAACTCAGCATTCTATCGTTCTTAGGTGTGTGTGTGTGTGTGTGGCCACACCCATGGCATATGGAAGTTCCCAGTCCAGGGATCAAACCCACGCCACAGCAGTGACCAGAGCTTCTGCAGTGACAAGCCATATCCTTAAACCACTGTGCCACAGGAGAACTCCTCCTTCTTTGAGAAACACTCAGAAGCAAGCTATCAGACTGGTGCTTTCCATCATTTATGAAAGTTTTTCTTCCTGTGCATTTGCTATAACGTTTTCTCCATAGCCACAGTCTTTTTTTTTTCTTTTGTCTTTTGGTTTATGTAAAACAGATTCTGTAATGCAGTCAACACACTGAAGTGCCTATATTTCTTTTCTGATTTCCTATTCACTTATCTATTTCCTTTTGTTTTTTGTTTTTGTCTTTTTAGGGCCGCACCCGTGGCATATGGAGGTTCCCAGGCTAGGGGTGGAATCGGAGCTGCAGCTGCTGGCCACAGCCACAGCAATGCAGGGTCTGAGCCATGTCTTTGACCTATACCACAGTTCATGGCAATGCCAGGTCCTTAACCCACTGAGCAAGGCCAGGGATGGAACCTGCATTCTCATGGATGCTAGTCAGATTCGTTTCTGCTGAGCCACAACGGTAACTCCCATTTATCTATTTTCTATTCACTTATCTATTGATTGCTTACTACCTACCAGCCATGTTGATCAAGAAGGCTGAAGAGTTCCCTGGTGGCCTAGCAGTTAAGGATCCAGCATTATCACTGCAGTGATAATGCATTATCCTTAACTCAGAGGGTTAAGGATCCACCATTGCTGTGAGCTGTGTTGTAGGTCGCAGATGCAGCTTGGATCTGGTGTTGCTGTGGCTGTGGTATAGGCCAGCAGCTACAGCTCTAATTCCACCCTTAGCCTGGGAACTTCCCTAGGCTACATGTGCAGCCCTTAAAAAAAAACAAAAAGATAAAGTACCCAGATAGAAAGCAGAAAGACTAGTATTAAGCTTTTGGCAAAAGATGTTTAGGGCTTCTGATATGTCCAGCATTAAAATATTTTAGGGAGTACTCACTATGGCACAGCAGGGTAAGGACCTGGTGTTCTCTCCATTGCCAGAGATGAAGTTCAATCCCCTGCCCAATGCACTGAGTTATGGATCCAGTATTGCCACAGCTGTTGAATAGGTCACAGCTGCAGCTCGGATTCAGTCTCTGGCCCAGGAACTTTCTTTCTTTTTTTTTTCTTTTTGCCTTTTCTAGGGCCGCTCCTGCGGCATATGGAAGTTCCCAGGCTAGGGGTCAAATCAGAGCTGTAGCTGCCGGCCTGTGCCAGAGCCACAGCAACACGGGATCCGAGCCACATCTGCAACCTACACCACAGCTCACAGCAACACTGGATCCTTAACCCACTGAGCAAGGCCAGGGATTGAACCCTCAACCTCATGGTTCCTAGTCAGATTCGTTAACCACTGAGCCACAATGGGAATGCCACCCAGGAACTTCTATATGCTGGCAGTACAGCCAAAAAAATTAGGAGTTCCCTGGTGGCTCAGTAAGTTAAGGATCCAGCATTGTCACTGCTGTGGCACAGGTTCAGTTCCCTGACCTGGGAACTTCCACATGCCTCGGGCATGACCAAAATTAAATTTTTGTTTGTTTTGGTATTTTTAGGGCTGCACCTGTAGCATATGGAGGTTCCCAGGCTAGGGGTCTAATTGGAGCTGTAGCCACTGGCCTATGCCACACCAGGTCCGAGCCGCGTCTGCGACCTACACCACGGTTCACAGCAACGCTGGATCCTTAACCCACTAGCAAGGCCAGGGATCGAACCCGTGTCCTCATGGATGCTAGTTGGGTTCGTTAACCTCTGAGCCATGATGGGAACTACAGAAAAATTAAAATTTTTAACATTTTAATGAGCCCTTGATAAAAACTGGTATCCTAGCCCATAAAATAAATTATAGACTATATTGTGCTTGTATAAAAGAATTTGGTTCTTGGAGTTCCCTAGCTTGGGAACCTCCATATGCCATGGGTGAGACCTAAAAAGACAAAAAAAAGAATTTATTTCTTAAAGATAGCAGAAGCATGCTTAAAGACATCCCTAGCTCTGATTTGCCATCTCCATATAAGAATTGTAGATAAAGGGCACAGAACTGATTTCCATGTCCAAACTTGCCTAGTTTACAAAGAAACCCAAAGAAAGAAAATACATTCTTCCTTAGCTAATCATTGGCAGAGTTAGAAAAGTCAGTGGACTTGCTGGCAAAGAGAAATGGTCAAAATGTAGCTTTATTTGTCTAAAGGACCTGGCCCTTTCTTCTGAAGGTACATGGACTGACTGACTGCATTGACAAATCTCCTGGGTTGCTATTTACTTTGGTAGAATTTCTATCAACAATTTTAATAGTAACAATAAACATTTTTTAAGTAATGTAATTAATCTTCCTTTTTTAAGTAATGTAATTAATCTTCAAGTAGCTACTATTATCCCCATTTTATAGATAAGGAAACTGAGATAAATATGTTAATTGCCCAAGGTCACCATTAGGTAATCAAGCCAAGATTCAAAGGAGTCTGACTTCAAAATCCATGTTCATTACGTTCAGAATGGATAAGCAATGGGGTACTACTGTACAGCCTAGGGAACTATGTCCAACATGATGGAAGATAGTATGAGAAGACAGTATAGTAAGAATGTGTATATATGTATGACTGGGTCACTATGCTATACAGCAGAAATTGACACAACGCTGCAAATCAACTATGCTGTAATAAAAATAAAATTCATATTCATATCCACAACATCGCTTCTCCTATTTGAAGAAAATGTCAGAATTTTTCATTCCTGATAAACTCCTCTTTCTCATTTAATCCTAATTCATTAACCCTAAGCCTCAGTTTATTATGGCAAAATACCAGAAAATTTAAAGTAGTTTTCAGTACATTTAAATGCTCTGCTTATCTTGAAAGGCAGCCAAAATTGTCTTAAAGCCAGTAGCTCAAATAGCATTGGCTGATTTAGTAATATATTTGTTGCGTCCTTTTGGAGAAAGGATATTGGAATCAATGCCCTAGCCTTTTCATTTACAAAACACTTGTTACAATCTACCTTTCAAAACTCCTACTTTTGGAGTTCCCCTCGTGGTGCAGTGGTTAACGAATCCGACTAGGAACCATGAGGTTGAGGGTTCGATCCCTGGCCTCGCTCAGTGGGTTAAAGATCCAGCGTTGCCGTGAGCTGTGGTGTAGGTCGCAGACTCGGCTCGGATCCCGCGTTGCTGTGGCTCTGGTGTAGGCTGGCAGCTACAGCTCCGATTCGACCCCTAGCCTGGGAACCTCCATATGCCGCAGGAGCGGCCCAAGAAATGGCAAAAAGACCAAAAAAAAAAAAAAACAAAAACTCCTACTTTGGGGAGTTCCCGTGGTGGCACAGCGAAAACGAATCCAACTTGGAACCTTGAGGTTGCGGGTTCAATCCCTGGCCTCCCTCAGTGGGTTAAGGATCCGGCGTTGCCATGAGCTGTGGTGTAGGTCGCAGATGCGGCTCTGATCTGGTGTTGTGGCCGCGGTGTAGGCCAGCAGCTACAGCTCTGATTAGACCCCTAGCCTGGGAACCTCCATATGCTGTGGGTGTGGCTCTAAAAAGACCAAAAAAAAAAAAAACTTACTTTGTAAAGTGTGGGGTCCTGAGCCTCTAGAACAGATGTGTTTCAAGATAAAGTGTCCAAAATAGAGGCAAAAAGAATTGTATGCGTGCCTATGCTCGTTTTTTCTGAGGGGAATTTATGCCTTGATAATTTGTCTAAATTATATATTCCAAAAATAAGACAATCGAGGGTTAACCTAAGTCTCAGCTACCTTCCAGTGGTGTGAACAATCTCTGTGGCATTGGAATATGATTTAATACCTCACGTTTTCCTACAGTCCTTCCTGAGAAAAGTAAGTCAGTAGTAACACCGCAGTGGCTATATTGCCAACAGGAAAGCAAAGGTTGTTTCTCACACAGTTGCCCTTCGCGTATCAAAAATCCCTCGACCTGGGGGACAGGAAGGTGTCGGCTATCTAAGGACTACACGGCTTGGAGCAGAGTTCCTGCCAGGCCAGCGCGTCGCGTTCTGAATTCTTACCCTTATTTAGACCTTGTCAACACCCTTCCCCGGGAACAGCCGGATGGCTCACTGGTAGGAAGTGACTACAGGCAGCTCCTGACCCGGAATCGGATCCTGGCCCCGCCCCCTCCGCCAGGCTTCCTTCTGCAACAGGCGTGGGTCACGCTCTCGCTCGCTCTCTTTCTGCCGCCATCTTGGTTCCGCGTTCCCCGCACAGTAAGTGCTGTCTTCGCCACTACTTTTATCCGCAGCCATCCGCCTTTCTTGCTGGCTGAGCCGTCCCGAGGACTATCAGCTAAGGCGAACTGGAGGTTTTATGGGGCCACCGGGTTCCTACTCAGCCCTGGGCAGTGTGGCCTTGGGGCCCCCGGACAAAATGGGGTCTGCTGTTTATATCCTGGCAGTAGGGCAGAAAGGCCGTGAGCCGGGAGTCCAGGGCTGGGTAAATAGGAGCCATTGCGGCTGTGGGGATGGAAGTGGGGTGCATCTGCTGTTGGAAACGGCTTTACGAGGACCCAGAGGAGGTTGAGGGGTCATAGCGTTGGAACATTCCCCCCCCCAACACACACACACCCTTCTTTAGTGTGACAAGTGAATATTGGGACTGAGGTCACCTTTCCTCTCCTGGTTCCCGAAAGTCGGGCAGACGGGAGTCCTGGAGGTCGTGACCCAGGAGAGGGGGTGAGGAGGGAGAGGTGGTTCAGTATAGCGTCTTCCGTCTCCCATGCTAGGGAGCCTGACGGGGATCCTCTCCCTCGGGTTGAGAATGCAGCGGTGATTGCTGCTCTGTAGGATTTGGAGTGTTGAATGAAACAAATTCCTGGGTACTGAGAAATCTACTTTGTGGGAGTGAAAAAGCGATAATAGAAGGTGACTCTCTTGATCAGAAATCTGAGGATTACGTAGTATTTCTCACCAGTGTGGGGAGGGTTCTCCCGAACACCCGTCTTAACGCAAAATTTTAAAGAGTATTTGATTGGGTTGGGCAGCAGAACGGATCCGAGTCAATTCAGGCCTCCTTTTTATTCCCTTCCTTCAGAAATGCCCGGTGAAGCCACAGAAACCGTTCCTGCTACAGAGCAGGAGTTGCCACAGCCCCAGGCTGAGACAGGTAGGTTCCCCTAGATCCTTGTTGTTAATTAAGATTGACCCTAAAACCATTTGGTGGTAGCATGACGAAGACAATACACTTCAGTCTTTTAGTGTTAACTCTATTAAAGACGGGGAGCACCTGATAGTGAATGTCTTGAAGGGACTTCCTTAGGGAGTGGAATAAAGTATATTTGAGATTCAAGAGTATTAAAAGCTCCCTGGCCTGCTTTGTATATTTTGGCACCTACCTCAAAGGGGGTTGTGCTATGGAACCCTCCCCCCACATAGGAAAACGGAGCAGGGAAGAGGCTCAGTGATCCTTACTTATTGGAACTAGGTGACCCACTGGCAGGCCAAGGAGACTTGAGCTTTTGTGAAGTTCCAGCCACCAAGTTGCATCAAGGTTTTAGATGGCAGTGCTTGGCATTGTGCCATCATCACATGTTTGGATGAGATGTGTGCTGGTGGTAAATGTGTCCTACTGGGATCCAGGGCCCTCCAAGATTGGTTATCTTGTTTTATGGATTGGTGCTGAGATGTTTCTAGTGTGCTGGAACAGCTTGTCTGGAACCCAGGATTGGGATAGAGCCTTTTGACTTTGGAATTAATGGATATAGAACATAGTGTAAAGGCAAGTTTTTAGTTCTGATTAAAATACTTCTCTATAAACCTTAAGCGGGGTAGTGGAAAAAAATTGTTTTATAATAGTCTTCTTGCTGAGACAGTTATGCAAAATTAACTGAAAGGAATATTCAGGCTGTGACTTCATCCTCACCACCCGCCCCCCCCCCCATGGTAATTTCTTTTTCTTTTTCTTTTTTTTCTTTTTTTTTTTTTTCCAAAATTCCACCTGTCACTTAAGAGCAATTTCTGTCGCCTTTTGGAATTAAAGTAGAGTTGTTTATAGTTGAAAGCATTAAGGTTCTCTTTCCCCACCTGTCTGATTTTAGCAGCTGAAGGGATTAATACAGCTGCTAGAAAAGAAATAGGAGGGGCCCTCCGAGCTAGGAAATGAGCCATATGAAGTCTTGAACTACAAGGGACTTAAGGAAGGTAAAAATAAAGGACTGGTCTCTAAAAGTCCTATGATTTCAGCGCCAAACAAAACTTTAAAGAACCTCATTGAAGAAGTTGATTTTACAAATGTGGAGAGTGAAGTTCAGATGAACTTAGAATAATCTGGTTTTGGAGTTCCTGTCTTGTGGCTCAGTGGTTAACAAACCCAACTAGCAATTATGAGGACACAGGTTCGATTCCTGGCCTCCTTCAGTGGGTTAAGGAGTTGACGTTGCCGTGAGCTGTGGTGTAGGTTGCAGACACGGCTCATATCTCGCTTTACTGTGGTGTAGGTCAGTGGCTGCAGCTCTGATATGACCCCTAGCCTGGGAACCTCCACATGCCGAGGGTGGGGCCCTAAAAAGTCAAAAGACTGAAAAAAAAAAAAAAAGAATAATTTGGTTTCAAGCTTCGAAACATAATGCTATTTGGAGTTCCTGTTGTAGCTCAGTGCGTTGAGAACCTGACTAGTATCCATGAGGATATGGCCTCGATCAGTGGGTTAAGGTTGTGGTGTTGCTGCAAGCTGTGGTATAGGTCTCAAATGTGGCTGGGATCTGGCATGGCTATGGCGTAGGCTGGCAGCTACAGCTCGGATTCAACCCCTAGCCCTGGGTCGAAACCCAAAGGTGTGACCCTTTTAAAAAATTAAAATTAAAAACATATAACTATAATTAAATAATTAATTACAGAATGAGGAAACTGGCTCAGGGAATTGCTTGGTTATGGTGTCTAAAGCAAGTAATTTGGGCCTTATCACATTTGATGTCCGTTTAGAGGAAAACATTCTAAGTTTCAAATTGTGATTAATATGTTTGAGAGCAGGAGTTCCCATTGTGGTGCAGCAGAAACAAACCCTACTAGTATCCATGAGGACGTGGGTTCCATCCCTGGCCTCCCTTAGTGGATCAGGGATCCAACATTGCCAGAAGCTGTGGTGTAGGTCACAGATGCAGCTCGGATTCCAAGTGGCTGTGGCTGTGGTGTAGGCTGGCAGCTGTAGCTCCCATTTGAGCCTGGGAACTTCCATATGCCCTGGGTGCGGCTCTTTTTTTAAAAAAGGGGGTTTAAGAGCATTTGCACTGTAAGACTTTGACCTAGCAACTCCCCAGGAAAAACTGATTGAACCACCTGTCTTTTCTGTAGTGGGGTCCTCTAGGTTGAATAAATTGTGAATTTGAGTGCTATAGGCTTTTATTTTTTAATACTCCCTTTTAGGTGTTGAGCATTTGTTGATCTAATCCTTTTTTTGGTTTTTTTTTTGTTGTTGTTGTTGTTGATGTTTATTTTCCCCCCAGCTTTTCTTTTTTTTTTTTTTTTTTTTTTCTTTTCCCACTGTACAGCAAGGGGTGATCTAATCCTTAATGTTATCTCCTGATTAGTAAGCATGATGTTTTTTCATCATTCAGAAAGTCTTTTACTTAGCTTTACTCTAGTGCCAAATACTGGTCTATTTTGGCAGAATGACATAATTATCCAGATTAAGGGGTGTGGATCCAATGTATTCTCTCCACTCCAATTCCCTACTTTCAAAATAGAACCACTGACTGGTTTAACAAGTTGGGTTGGAGTTTCAAAATACAGTTCCAGCGCTTGTGACTGAGCTCTCTCCCTTTCAGTCTGATTCATCTTAGATTGGTGTCTGAAGAGCTAACATTACCTAGGAAGGTCTGTAGAGACTATAGTCCACCCATTTGTGGTTGTTTTTTGTTTGTTTTGGATGAGTAAAATGAGGTATATAGGAAGGCTAAGTGACTTAGTACTTAATACTTAGTATTAAATTCTAAGAGTCAGGTTTTTTCTAACCTAGTAGAAGCCTGAGCATGAAAAGACCTGTTTTTTCTCATTCAGCTTTGATTCTGCATTGTTATCACCACCTACTACCTCCCCTGTTCCAGATTCCAGTGTTTGTTTCAGATAGTGCATGCTCCTTGGGTGGACAGGGTAGAAGTGTTCCAGTGATTCTGTGGCCTATGAGAGAGACTTAGGGTTCATTTGAAAAGGGAAGGGGAGGGCACGACTGGGAAATGGTTAGAAAGCACGCTGTTCCCAACTCACTTCTGGGCCTTTGCTCCCCGTTTAGAGACTAATTGGCTGCTCTTAAACTGTTTTCTTCACCCTAAAATAGTCCTAAGAACTTGGGAAATGTGGGAGAGGAGAGGAATATGTTCTTACTTGACCACTGAAGTATGTTTGGGGAAGGTTACTGTTTGTCTAATCCTGAGTGGTGACTTTCATTCTCATTAAAAATTCCAGTGTTTCCTGTGAGGCAGGTTGTACCAAGTTGGGCTGTATAACTCACCTTTGTTTTTTTTCCTTCCCTTTCCTTCTTTATCCTTTTTTTTTTTTTTTTTTTTAACTCCAGCTGTGCTTCCTGTGTCTTCAGCCTTAAGTGTCACTGCTGCTTTAGGGCAGCCTAAACCTACCCCTACCTCTCCTTGCTCCTTGGCCCCCCAACAATGTCCTCTGGCAACCCCTAACCAGCCTTCCCCATGCCTTTCTTCCTCCACTATTGCCTCAACCCCTTTTGAAGGTCCTTTTCCCCAGTTGTCCACTGGGACAGCCTCTCCCTCCACTGACACCCCTGTTTTCCTTCCAAACTTAATAGGGCCGCCCATCTCCCCAGCTGCCTTAGCTCTGGCCTCTCCCATGATAAATCCAACTCTGAAAGGTGTTCATTTGTCTTCCACTCCCTTGGCTCTGGTGGCCTTGGCTCCCCACTCAATTCAGAAGAGCTCTGGCCATTTACCTAAAACTTTTAGTTCACCTCCTTCAGTTCCTGTGGCCGAGTCAGGATCAGTGACGTCTCTATCGGCTGCAGTTGCTTCCTCGGAACTAAAGACCTCTGTTATTCAAGCTCCCTCTCAAGAAGTCCCTAATCCAAAAGGAACCCCCAGCCCTCCAGGTATAGTCAGTGCCAGTCCTTCCCATCTTGTAACTCCTTTGGCCTCTGTTCAGTCTGGAATGGTTTCATGTCCTCAGACACCACCTTCCACTCCCATAGCCATCCCGTCCCCTCAGGTTACAGGCATCCCTATTTCCTCAGCTCTCACTTCTCCAGAAAACCCTCTAAGCCTCAGCCTAAAGGGACCCCGTAGTCCACCTGCTGCCTTACCTCTTTCAACTCAGTCTATTCCTATGGTTCCTGATGTCCCCCCAGTTTTCCTCACTTCTCTGGGCTCTCATCTTGCACCTTTATGTCAGAGTTCTCTTGTTTCTCATGTCCAAGCTTTAGGTCAAACAGACCCTAATATTCTGTCAGATCCTACTGAGGATATTGTTTCTGTGGATCATTTTTCTACAGGTGCTTCTTACCCTTCTCAGAGATCTGTAATTCCTCCCCTTCATTCCAGAAATGAGGTGGTTCCTGCTGCTATGGCTACTTTTCCAGTGGAGGCCCCAGCTTCCCCTCTGGCTCTGTCTGTTGACAAAGGCTCCTCTATCAGTGACCTAGCCTCCTGTAGTCCTTCTGACTCCTCACATGTGGCTGCCTCTTCATTGTCTCCTTCAGCTTCTGTCATTCTCAAAGCTTCTGGTGCTACTCAGCAGCCTTTGCTGGCCCAGACTCCTGCTGCTTCTTCAGGGAGTACAGGCTTGAAAGAAGCTCCTGTTTCTTCTGTTGGAAACACCCCACCTGTAATGACTAACCCCTCTGCAATTTCTACAACACCCATTACCTTTGAGGTAGCTTATGTCTCTCCAGTTTCATCAGATCTCATAAGCAGTAAGGACTCAGGTTCCCAAACTGCCTTGATTATGGCGCCTGTGGCTCCCAAAGAGCTTCCTACTCTTCAAGTAACCACCACTCTAGGGATACCAGTCTCTCCACCTATGTCAGCCCCTGAGCACCCAAAAAGTGTCCCCATTTCACCAGCTCTGACAGCTCCTAAAAATCTCCCCTCTTTGCAGAATACATCATCTTCTCTGGAGATAGCTCTTTCTCCTGAAGCCACTTTAGAAAAGAAAAGCTTTGTAGAGCCTCTCCCAGTAGTTAAGACAGCCAGTACTGCTCCCTCCTCTCTGGGTGTTAACTCCCCAACCTCTATAATCAAGACAGATTCTTATTCAAGCCCAGACCCAACTAGTCTGCTTCTCAAAAGTTCGCTCACTACCCCAGCTGTAGCTACATTTCCTTTGGAAGGTACTGCCTCTGAGGAGATGGCCCCTACAACTGTCCATGTTACCTCCACTCCTCCACCTACGGCCAGCGCTTTTCTAGAAGGGGTTGTCTCTTTAGCTCTTAAAAGCCACCCACCCAAGCAGGGTACTTCCACTCTTAATACTTTACCATTGATCCCTCCAACCTCTGAAAGTTGCCCTGTGACTTTATCTCCCCATAGTGTTTCTGCTTCTCCAGATACTATGGCACAGGTCCCTGAAATTCCCAAGTCTGAGTCCTTTCTCCCTCTTCCTCCAGCTGGTACTCTTCAAGGTACAAAGAAAGTTCATAGTATTTCTCAGTTGGCACCTGTGGCTTCCTCTCCTGAAGGGTACCCAGCTGAGGACTCTAGTACTTCTGTTACTGTGTCTTCCAAAGGAACTTACCTAGCTGACTCTCCATCTCCTTCAGGGACTAGTGTGTCTCCTCAAACTAAAAGACCTCCAACCAAGAAGGGTTCAGCTGCTTCTACCCTAAGTGTTACTCCTTCTGTTTCTAAAAGTGTACCTGCTATCCCTGATAATGCTGCTGGAAATCTATCGTTCCCTATTTCTCCAGTTGAGGCTTCCTCTCTTCCAGAAGCCAATCTTCCCTTTCCTGTCCCTGAAGGATCATTAGCCAAGAAGCATACCCCTACTCCTCCATCTTCAAAAGGAGCCCCAGATAACCCATCCCCCAAAGACACTCCCAATTCCCCACATGTGGCTCCTCCTTCCCCTAGAGGGGAGCTGGCAACCCCATCTCCTAAAGAGATCCCCACTCCTCCAGGTATGTCTCCTTCCTCCCCCAAAGGAAGCCCAGCAACTCCATCTCCCAAAAAGGCCCCCACTCCTTCAGCTGTGGCTCCTCCCTCTCCCAAAGGTGGGCCAACAAGCCCACCCCAAGACACCCCTGCTCCTCCAGCTATGACTCCTTCCTCCCCCAAAGGAGCCACAGCTGCCCCACCTCCTAAAGGAGCCACTACTTCCCCCAAAGGGAGCCCAGCAACTCCATCTCCCAAAAGAGCCTCAGCTACCCCATCTCCCAAAGGGGACCCAGCAACTCCATCTCCCAAAAGAGACCCTACTCCCCCAGCTGTGGCTCCTCCCTCTCCAAAAGGGGGCCCAGTGACTCCATCTCCCAAAAAAGCTCCAGCTACCCCACCTCCTAAACAAGATCCCACTGCCCCGGCTGTGGCTCATCTTTCCCCCAAAGGGGGCCCCACTCCCCCAGCTATGGCTCCTTCCTCTGCAAGAGGGGGCCCAGTGGCTCCAGCTTCCCCACCTCCTAAAAGAGATCCCACTCCTCCAGCAGTGGTTCCTCCCTCTCCAAAAGGGGGCCCAGCAACTCAATCTCCCAAAAAAGCTCCAGCTTCCCCACCTCCTAAAAGAGATCCCACTCCTCCAGCAGTGGTTCCTCCCTCTCCAAAAGGGGGCCCAGCAACTCAATCTCCCAAAAAAGCTCCAGCTACCCCACCTCCTAAAAGAGACCCCACTCCTCCAGCTGTGGCTCCTCCCTCACCCAAAGCAGTCCCAGCAACTCCACTCAAAGGAGCTTCCACTCCCCCAGATGTGGCTCCTCCCTCTCCAAAAGGGGGCCCAGCAACTCCATCTCCCAAAAAAGCTCCAGCTATCCCCCCTCCTAAAAGAGACCCCACTCCCCTGGCTGTGGCTCCTCCCTCTCCAAAAGGGGGCCCAGCAACTCCATCTCCCAAAAAAGCTTCACCTCCCCCACCTAAAAGAGACCCCACTCCTCCAACTATGGCTTCTCCTCCAAAAGGGGCCCCAGTGACTCCATCTCCTAAAAAAACTCCAGCTACCCCACCTCCTAAAAAAGACCCCACTGCCCCGGGTGTGGCTCCTCCCTCTCCCAAAGAGGCCCCAGCAACTCCACTCAGAGGAGCCTCCACTCCCCCAGATGTGGCTCCTCCCTCTCCAAAAGGGGGCCCAGCAACTCCATCTCCCAAAAAAGCTTCAGCTACGCGCCCTCCTAAAAGAGACTCCACTCCCCTGGCTGTGGCTCCTCCGTCACCCAAAGAGGCCCCAGCAACTCCACTCAAAGGAGCCTCCACTCCCCTGGCTGTGGCTCCTCCCTCACCCAGAGAGGCCCCAGCAACTCCACTCAAAGGAGCCTCCACTCCCCCAGATGTGGCTCCTTCCTCTCCAAAAGGGGGCCCAGCAACTCCATCTCCCAAAAGAGCCCCAGCTATCCCATCTCCCAAAGGAGACCTTATTCCCCTATCTGTGGCCCTTCCCTCCCCCAAAACAGCTTCAACATTTCTTTCCCCCAAAGAGACCCCCATTCCCTCAGCTGTGGCTCCTCCCTCCCCCAAGAGCGCCTCAGCAAGCCCAACCCCCAAAGGAGCCCCCGCTACCCCATCCCCCAAAAGGGGCCCAGCCACTTCATCCTCCAAGGGGGCTCCCATTCCCCCAGCTGTGACTCCTCCCTCCCCCAAAGAGGCCCCTACTTCCCCAGTTTCAGTCACATGTCCCTTGGGGTCCACTGCTCCTCAGGCATCTAAAGAGCTCCCAGTAAAGAAAGGCCTAACAACTCTCAAACCAGCACTTGATGCCCCGGCTCCAGAAGGTACACCAGTCACCACAGCTCCCGTTCAGAAAGGTCCACCAGCCAAGAAGAGTTCTGCTATTTCACCTATGGGCCCAGATCCCTCAGCTCAGAATGGCACTAAAGGACCCCTTTCTGCAGTGGCTCCAGCTCCTCTACTGACAGCCTCTACTCAGAAAGGTTCCTCTCCAAAGACTACAAAAGCCCTTCCTATTTCTCCCTTAAAAGGCAAAGATTCTTTCCATTCCCCAAGGGGCCCCATGGCTCTTCCTTCTGAATCTGCAACATTGACCCCTTCAGCAACAACTGCCTTCTCCGAGAAGGTCCTTCCTAAAGCTGGATCAGCATCTGACTCTCCAGCACCTATCCCATCAGTATCTCCGCCTCTTGCTCCCTCCCCAGCTCCCCCTCTGCTTCCTAAACAGCAATTTCCGATGTCCTCACCTGGGCTGGTGCTGGAATCACCCTGTAAGCCCTCAGCCCCCGCTGATGAGGATGAGCTGCCGCCTCTGATCCCCCCGGAACCAATCTTGGGGGGAGTGCCTTTCCAGCCGGTCCTCGTCAACATGCCCACTCCCAAACCTGCTGGGATCCCTGCCCCAACCCCCTCTGCCAAGCAGCCTGTTCTGAAGAACAATAAGGGTATTTGCCTTGGTTTGCCGTGTGCATGGTGTGTTGCCCACAACCCTCCTGGGGGCTACCCACCAATACTAACCATAGGATGCGCCGCTTTCTCCAGTATATCTGCTTGTGTTTGGACATAGAACATAGAATGATAAATTTAAATGCAAAAGCTCTAGGAATGTGAAGCAGAATCTTGGTTTTCATCACCTCAGACAGCCAATTGATGCATTGGTTAGTGGTCCAGACTAACCTTGGGTCTGCCATGTTTTTACCTAACAGATCTGACATTGAAAACCAAGACCTTCTAGACCTTTATAATTTGCTCTAATCTCTTACCACATCACTAACCTTGTCCCTGGACCTGGGATTTGCTAAAATATTGGGAAATCTGGAACTATTTGAAATTTTTTTCACTTCTTAGTAGTAACCAGAGCCCAGGGACTCCTTTTTCCTAAAAGACCTATTTTTCCTAGCCTGAAAATGGTGCAGGTGTGTGCTTTTTCCCTCAGTAGTCTATTGATGCTTGGCCTTTCATTTGAGGGGAACTTAAAATATGTGAATTAGGTTTAGAAGAAATGGAAGAGGTCACAGGGACAGTATCTAGTAGAGGTGACTGTTAGAGCTATAGATCAGCATCACTGAGAATCTTCAAGCTATGTTGATTAGATCAAACTGCTAGGGTGAGTGGTTTGAAAATAGGACTAAATGTGTGTACACAACTGCTTTTGGCCTCTCCCAACCCAGTTTAAAGGATGAGGGGAAAGTCCTCCCTCCCTCCCTCAACCGTCCCCCTCTACAGTGCCTCTATAGTGCGATTTTAACTGGGGTGTTTTTCTTTGTTTGTTTTATTTACTTCAGTGTATCTGGAGACACCTTGTCTGCCAGAACCTTTCTATGATGTTTGGGCTATTGGGTAGAATTTGGGGTCGGGTAAGTTACTGGTGTTTGCGAATGCTAAGACATAATGACCTTGAGGAAAAGGAAGCAGTTACAGTATATCAGCTGCTTGGCTGCATCTAATAATTACTTCTCATTTGGGGGGCTAGGTCTTTAATGGATGTGTACACACTGGTTAATGACTAAGATGAATGTTGTCATATCATTGTATGAGCTGGCTTTCAGGCAAGCCAGTTGGTTTACATTTACTTTTGTGAGATCTAGCATAAGCCAGTGATCTTTTAGTCTGGACAGGTCATGGTGAGGTGCCTCTTCCTTGTAATTTCTACTATAAAATAGTAAAAATTACTTGTCACCTTAGGGTCTGGAACAGAATCTGACAGCGATGAATCAGTACCAGAGCTTGAAGAACAGGATTCTACACAGGCAACTACACAACAAGCCCAAGTGAGTATCCTCTTACTTACTAGTGTACATACATGGATCAAGGAAGCATTGGAGAACCCATGTTAATCAGAGAAGCTGACTTATGTATTTGAAGCTGTAAATCTTCACAAAGGGAAAGCAGCATGGGGATGTGCCATCCAGGTCTTACATTCCAGTTTACTCAGCTGTTTGATCTTCTTAGCTGGCAGCAGCAGCTGAAATTGATGAAGAACCAGTCAGTAAAGCAAAACAGAGCCGGAGTGAAAAGAAGGCCCGGAAGGTAAGAGTTAAGTTATAAACAAGGATTGAAGTAACAGAAGTTACTATGGCAGAAAACCTAGGAGTCCTGGAAATCCATCTTGTGTTTGCAAATAAGCTTTTCTTAGCTCACAAAAAATCTTTGCTTAGAGTATAGTAGTATTATGTTCATTATTTCCTGAAGCTGCTTCCATCAGTTGAAAACCTGATGTTCTTTTTTATTCTTTAGGCTATGTCCAAACTGGGTCTTCGGCAGGTTACAGGGGTTACTAGAGTTACTATCCGGAAATCTAAGAATATCCTTTTTGTCATCACGAAACCAGATGTCTACAAGAGCCCAGCTTCAGATACCTACATAGTTTTTGGGGAAGCCAAGGTATGGAAAGTTTTCTTGGGAGTTGCTCTAGACCAAGGTTTCTCAACCTCAGCACTATGGACACTTGGGGTCAGATTGTGTGGGAGCGTGGTCCTATGTGTTATAGCTGTTTAGCAGCATCACATCCAGTTGCAATAACCAACAAAATCTATAAACATTTGACAGATGTACTCTGGGGAACAAAATCACCAGTGAAGAACCACTGCTTTAGACCTAAGCTACTTTGCCTAAAGTGATAATATAATCTGACTAAGGCCAAGCAAATTAAAGCTAAATAATACGTTAATGTGAAGTGGGTGAGAGTTTAGAAAAGATGCAAATGATTTCTTTCATTTACTGCAGATTGTTCTACTCATATGAATCTCTATATTTTTTACCCTCTAGATCGAGGACTTATCTCAGCAAGCACAGTTAGCCGCTGCTGAGAAATTCAAAGTTCAAGGTGAAGCTGTCTCAAACATTCAAGAAAACACACAGACTCCAACTGTACAAGAGGAGAGTGAAGAGGAAGAGGTATATAAAGAAATCTTTTGAACTTTTAATGCTCTCCAGATAATATTATGGTTGTATTGATGGGTAGATTTTATGTTTTTGTTTTAGGCTCTTGAACTCCATTGAGTTAAGTGGCTTTAGACTTATATTAAGAACTAGATTCAGGAGTCCCTGGTAGCCTAGCAGTTAAGGATTCAGCATTGTCAAAGTTGTTACCTTTAGTTTATAGTGTTTTTTTCCCTTCACTTTTAGGTTGATGAAACAGGTGTGGAAGTTAAGGACATAGAATTGGTCATGTCACAAGCAAATGTGTCGAGAGCAAAGGCAGTCCGAGCCCTGAAGAACAACAGTAATGATATTGTAAATGCTATTATGGTAAGTGTCCAAACCTTTATTCCTTGGCTCTCTCTGCCCTGACCAATTACATATGGGTGTCTTATTTTCTGTGTTTGATATCAGTTAGGAAGTCTCATTCCAAAGCCTGTTGTTTCCTCAGGTTTTTAATGACTTGAATTGTCTGAGGTTGCCTGTAACTCTGATGATCTCTTTTGTCTTACAGGAATTAACAATGTAACCATCTGAAAAGAGGACCCTTTTTTTGGTGTTTCAAAAGAGTAATAACTGCAGCTTGGTTTGAAATTTGTACTGTTTCTATCATTAATAAAGTTATGGCTTCTTGTTGGATGAATTCCATGGGTGCTTAATCTCTTCCCCTCCCCCAAAAAACACATGAAAGCTCTAGAGATATGAGGTACTCATTTATTTTATTTATTACTCTTTTTTTCTCCTTCTCTCTCTTTTGGGCTGCACCTGCAGCACATGGAAGCTCCTGAGCCTAGGGGTCAAATCAGAGCTGTAGCTGCCAGCCTGCAGTACAGCCACAGCAACGCCAGATCCTCAAATCACTGAGCAAGGCCAGGGATCAAACCCACATCGTCATGGATATAAGTGGGTTCCTAACCCACAGGACTACAATGGGAACTCCCTTATTTATTACTCTTGAGATCTCTGCTTCAGTTGAAAAAGTTTAGTGAGGTTTTAAGAGATTCCCATCTTAAAATCTCAGCCTTCTCATCTCTTGTAAGAAGGTATTGTATTAGGCTAGGTATTAGGACAACTTAACTGTAAGTTTCTCATTTGCAATTTCTTTCTCAGATGTTAACTGTTAGCAAATCTTGATTCTTCTTTATTTTATAATTATCCCCTTCTCTGACCTATGATCTTTTTTCCTTTTTTTTTCCTTTTTTTTGGCTGCCCTGGGGCAGCACTAGGTCCTTAACCTGTTGTGCCTGGCTAGAAATCAAACCTACGTCCCAGTGCTCACAAGACACCACTTATCCCATTATACTATGCGGGAATTCCTAACCTGTGATCTTTATGAATATATTTTGAGCCTCATCTGGCCTCTGTGACAAGCAGTTTACATTGGTTACATCTTGTCGCATAGCAACTTGGTACAGGGTTGGAGAAGGGTACATAATGGATTTGGATGGAATTATAGTACTTTGTAGAAAATGAAAAGATACCTCACAGAGATTTTGACTTGTATACAGTACAAAACATTCCGCTTTTATTTTTTATTTATTTTTTTCTTTTCTTTTTAGGGCCACACCTGTGGCATGTAGAAGTTCCCAAGCTAGAGGTTGAATCGGAGCTGCAGCTGCCGGCCTACCCCACAGCCATAGCAATGTAGGATCCAGGCTGTGTCTGCAAACTAGCATCACAGCTCACAGCAACACCAGATCCTTAACCCACTGAGCAAAGCCAGGGATCGAACCCACATCAAATGGATACTAGTCAGGTTTGTTACCACTGAGCCGCAGTGGGGAACTCCAACACTCCTTTTAGATACACACTATATAGACATTTTAAGCTACAAAGTAAATTACGATTAGGATAGCCATAATTAGGATAAGTGAAAACCAGAACTGTACAAGGCAAACTGGTATATGCAAATTAGCCAGTTATGATAAATACAGATATTCTATAGAAGTCCTAAGAAGAGTGCAATTTCTGAGTTTAGGTTGTTGAATGGTTCGGGGGAAAGTAAAGGGCTAAAATTTGGAAATAGGAAGACTGCAAGTAATTGTACAGGCAAGAATCCTAAGATGAATAAGTGATAAGACAATTAGAAGGGAAGTTAGAGTAAAAATTAATTTTGGGTTTGGGTGGTGGGTTTTGTTTTTTTGTTTTTGTCTTTTTAGGGCTAAACCCAAGGCATATGGAGGTTCCCAAGCTAGGATAGAATCTGAGCCATTGCTGCAAGCCTACGCAATGACAAATCCTTAGCCTTCTGAGCAAGGCCAGGGATCAAACTGGCATCCTTGTGGATACTAGTTGGGTTCTTAACCCACTGAGACATAACAGGAACTCCAGATTTTTTTTAAAGAATAAATAAGATTAATATTGTAGATGGCCTTTGGAACTAAGGAGGTTTAGACTTTTATATTTATTTTTTGGCCACTTGGAAGTTCCCAGGCTAGGGATCGAACCTGTGCCATAGAAGCCTTCTGAGTCACAGCAGTGACAATACTGGATCCTTAACCTGCTGCACCACCTGGGAATTCCTAGACCTTTTTATTACTAAATCATTTTCTCCATCTTTCTGAGAAAGTAGGCATTTTTTTAACAGATGCAATAAAAAGCTGAGGACCAAAGAAGTTAAATGACTTCCTCAAATGGAGTTCCCATAGTGGCTCAGTGGATAACGAATCTGACTAGCATCCATGAGGACTCAGGTTTGACCCCTGGCCTGGCTCAGTGGATTAAGGATCCAGCATTGCCGTGAGCTGTGGTGTAGGTCGCAGACGCGGCTTGGATCCTGTGTTGCTGTGGCTGTGGCGTAGGCCAGCAGCTACAGCTCTGATTCAACCCCTAGCCCGGGAATCTCCACATGCTGCGGTTGCAGCGCTAAAAAAAGAAAAGAAAAAAAAAAATGACTTCCTCAAAGACTGCCACCAAAGACCAGAGACTTTTCACTGTGTTTTGTTATCATGGAGAAGCACAGAGTGACATCTGGCTGGCTGAGAATGATTTCTGCTTCCATTTCACTGGAGTAGAAATTAGATCATTAGATGAGCAGAAAAGTCTGATGAGGCTAAAGATAGGCCCCTTGGCTGCCAAGTCTAAGTCAGCCTAGTAATTCTTAGTTCAGGAAGAAATTAGGGATATTAACTCCTATTTTCTTACTGTTCCCTCTCTTCAGAGTTAAACTGCCTAGTTCTTGGTTATTTTTTAGAGAAGTATCTTGTTTAAGGCTATTATTGCGTCGTTGTTGTGATGCTATTTCTTCCCACCTCAAAGACCTTGATGTTACTACCCCTTGTACCATGTGTTACAGGCAAACCTTAGGGACATTGTATGTTTGGTTCCAGACCCCCAGTAAGGCACATAGCACAATACAGTGAATCATGAATCTTTTTAGTTTCCCAGGTATATAAAAGTTAGGTTTAAGTGTGATCCCTTTGTGCCACAGTTACAACTCCAAATCTGTTTTTTTTTGTGGGGGAGGGGGGTTCTTTTTGCCTTTTCTAGGGCTATACCTGCGGCATATGGAGGTTCCCAGGCTAGGGGTCGAATCAGAGCTGCAGCTGCCAGCCGACACCAGAGCCACAGCAACGCGGGATCCGAGCCACGTCTGCAACCTACACCACAGCTCACAGCACCGCCAGATCCTTAACCCACTGAGCGAGGCCAGGGATCAAATCCGCAACCCCATGGTTCCTAGTCAGATTCGTTAACCACACTGAGCCACGATGGGAACGCCAAGCCTATCTGCTTTTGATATGACTGCTTTTATCTTCTTTTTTTTTTTTTTTTTTCTTTTAAGACTGCACCCGCAGCATATGTTCCCAGGCTAGGGGTCGAATCAGAGCTACCACTGCTGGCCTACACCACAGCCACAGCAACGCCAGATTGGAGCCTAGTCTGTGACCTACACCACAGCTCATGGCAACACCAGATCCTTAACCCACTGAGTGAAGCCAGAGATTAAACCCAAAACCTCATGGTTCTTAGTTGGATTCGTTTCTGCTGCGCCATGACGGGAACTCCTGCTTTTATCATTTAACCATAAGTTTAATTATAAGAATGAGTCAAATTTAATCATTTCTAGCCTTCAATTTAAAATGGAAGATGGGAGTTCCCATCGAGGCTCAGTGGTTAACAAATCCGACCAGGAACCATGAGGTTACAGGTTCGATCCCTGGCCTTGCTCAGTGGGTTGAGGATCCAGTGATGCCATGAGCTGTGGTGTGGGTTGCAGACTCTGCTCTGATCCCACATTGCTGTGGTTCTGGTGTAGGCCGACAGCTACAGCTCCAATTCAACCCCTAGCCTGGGAACCTCCATATGCTGCAGGTGCAGCCCTAAAAAGACAAAAAAAATAAAGTGAAAGATATATAACTTTCTTTTACTCGAACATTTAAGGCCATTATTACTTAGAGGCCATTGTTTGGTTCTTAATTGACCCTAATTTTGGTATTGTTTCTTTAGAAATAGAGAGGTCAGGGACTTCCCTTTGTAGCTCAGGGGTTAATGAACCTAATTAGGATCCATGAGGATTCAGGTTCAATCCCTGGCCTCGTTCAGTGGGTTAAGGATCTGGTATTGCTACAAGGTGCGGCGTAGGTCATAGATTCAGCTCAGTTCTAGTGCTGCTACATTGCTATGGAAGTAGTATCCTGCATGTTTTAAAACTAAACAGGAGCTCCCACTGTTGTGCAATGGGATCAGTAGCATCTTGGGAGCTGCTGGGACACAGGTTCTATCCCTGGCCCAGCACAGTGGATTAGGGATCCTGCACTGCCACAGCTTCAGTTTAGGTCATGACCGTGGCTCTGATCCCTGGCCTAAGAGATCCATATGCCACAGGGCTACAAAAACTGACCCCCCAAAAATTGTTTTTAAGTAAAATTGTATTGTGTATTACATATCTTAATGGAAATTGCTTTTCAATTCAACTTTCCAAGATTTACCTATATATAGTGATAGATGTAGTTCTATTCATTCCCCTTGCAGTCCACTGTAATCTGCTTTTTTTTTTTTTTTTTTTTGCTTTTTAGAGCCCCACTTGCAGCACATGGAGGTTCCCAGGCTAGAGGTCAAATCAGAACTACAGCTGCCAGCCTACACCACAGCCACAGCAATGCAGCATCCGAGCCATGTCTGTGACCTTTATCACAGCTCACTGCGCCAGATCCCTAACCCACTGAATGAGGCCAGGGATTGAACCTCATGATTCCTAGTCAGATTCATTGCCACTGCACCTCAATGGGAACTCCCCTGTCTGCTTTTTTACTTTTTTTAAATTTTTTGATGTTCTTTGGCTTTGGCAGTTGCGTGTGGAAGTTCCTGGGCCAGGGATCAAACCGGTACCACAGCATTGACTCCTGCCGCTGCAGTTACAATGCTGGGTCCTTAACCCTCTGTGCCACAAGGGAACTACCAGTCTGCTTTTTACCTCTACCTCTCCAGCAAATAGCTCTCATCCAGAACACCTGGTTGCTAATTCCAGTGGACGCTGTCTTCATGCATGGCTGCATTTGTCTTCAAATTAGTTTTCTTCACATCATTACCTTGTTTTCTTTTTCTTTCTTTTTTTTTTTTTTTTTTTTTTTTGCTTTTTGGGGCTACACCCATAACATATCGAAGTTTCCAGGCTAAGGGTAGAATCAGAGCTACACCTGCCAGCTACAGCCACAGCCACACCAGATCAGAGCCACATCTGCGACTACACCATGGCTCACAGCAATGGCAGATCCTTAACCCACCGAGCAAAGCCAGGGATTGAACCTATGACCTCATGGATCCTAGTCAGGTTCGTTAACCATTGACCCATGAAGGAAATCCCCTTGTTTTCTCTTAAATCTGGTTCATCTTCAGTTTCAAGATAGCCAAAAATAATTCTCTTATCTACCATGTCAAAATTTTCCCATGTGTATTTCCTCCTAACAGAGCTAATGAATGACACAGCTATCCATTGGATCATATTTAAAAAATTAAATAAAAAAGAAGAAGAGTTCCTGCTGTGGCACAGAGGGTTAAGGATCCAACTGCAGTGGCTTGGGTCACTGCAGGGGCAACAGTTCAATCCCTTCTGGGCTGGCACAGTGGGTTAAGGATCCAGCATTGTTACTGCAGCTGCTAGGGTTGCTGCTGTGGCGTGGATTTGATCCCTGGCCCAGGGACTTCCATAGGCCATGAGTGCAGGGAAAAAAATAAAATTACTGTGTGATCTAGCAGTTCCATTATGAGTATATACCCCAGTCAAAATCATACCCTCAGAGACATCTGACCTACATAGCTTTATTCACAATAGCAAAAATGTGGAAATAACCTAAATGTCCCTTGGAAATGAATGAGTTAAAAATATGTCATAGGCATTCCTATCATGGCGCGGCAGAAATGAATCTGACTAGAAACCATGAGGTTGCAGGTTCAATCCCTGGCCTCGCTCAGTGGATCCAGCATTGCCATGGGCTGTGGTGCAGGTCACACACTCGGCTAAGATCCTGCATTGCTGTGACTGGCGTAGGCTGGCAGCTGTAGCTCCGGCTCGACCCCTAGCCTGAGAATCTCCATATGCTGCAAGTGTGGGCCTAAAAACAAACAAAAAAAAAAAAAGGAAAAATTTTTTAAAAGTAACTTACGTGAGGTACCTAGATTAGTCAACTTGATAAAATGGTGGTTGCCACAGGTTAGGGAGAGAAGGAAAATTAGTGTTTAATGGGTACAGAATTTTAGTTAAGATGGAAAACTTCTGGACATACAATAAGAACATACTTTTTTTCTTTTTTGTCTTCTCTAGGCTGAACCCGTGACACATGGAGGTTCCCAGGCTAGGGGTCTGATCGGAGCTTCAGCTGCCAGCTTACACCACAGGCACAGCAACACGGGAACTGAGCCGAGTCTGCAACCTACACCACAGTTCATAGCAACGCTGGATCCTTAACCCACTGAGCAAGGCCAGGGATCGAACCCACAACCTCATGGTTCCTAGTCGGATTTGTTGACCGCTGAGCCACGACGGGAACTCCCAGAACATACCTTTTTTTTTTTTTTTTGGCTTTTTTGGGCCACATCTGCAGCATATAGAAGTTCCTAGGCTAAGGGTTGAATTGGAGCTGCAGCTGCTGGCCTACACCACAGCCCACAGCAATGCCAGACCCTTAACCTACTGAGCAAGGTCAGGGATTGAACCAGTGTCCCCATGGATACTAGTCAGGTTTGTTACCACTGAGCCACAACGGGAACTCAAAACAATAAGAACATACTTAATCCCACTGAACAGTACATTATATTAAGTTTTTTTTTTTTCTTTTTAGGGCTGCATTTGTGGCATGTGGAAGTTCATGGGGTAGGGGTCAAATCAGCTGCAGTTTGCAGCAACATCAGACCCTTAACCCACTGAGTGAGGCCAGGAATCGAACCCACATCCTCACAGACACTAAGGTTCTTAACCCACTGAGCCACAATGGGAACTCCTAAGCATTTTTTTTTTTAAAGATAGAAAAGAAACCTTGATGTCTTCCCAGTCCTGTCACAGGCTCCCTTCTTCCTAGCCATTCCCCACTAGTTTTACTTTATATTTTCAGTTTACCCCCCCACCTCTCTTTATGCTATTGCCTTAATTGAAAACTGCCTGGGTCTCAATATATAGCCTTATTGAAGCTCCCAACTGTTCTTCTACCCTCCACTCAGAATCCCTCCACACCTTCCTCCATAAAGTGGGTTCATTCTAAAATCCTGTCCCACTTAAAGCACTATTGAATAAAGCAGCAACTTGCTTTCTTTGTTGTTGTTGTAAGAAACTTTCTTATTGAAATATAGTTGATTTGCAGTATTAATATCAGGTATTCAGTAAAGTGAATTATACATTTTTTTTCAGATTCTTTCCCATATGGGTTATTTCAAGATATTAAATATAGTTTCCTGTGCTATACAGTAAATCCTCATTTTTTATGTTTTATTTTATTGAAATAGAGTTGACTTACAGTGTTGCATTAGTTTCAGATGTACAGCAAGGTGAATCAGTTATTAATATATCCACTTTTTTTTCCCTTATAGGTTATTACAAACTATAATTGAGATTTTCCTGTGCTGTACATTAGGTTCCTGTTAATCATCTATTTTGTACAGTAGTGTGTATATGTTATTCCCACCCTTCAAATTCCTAACTCCCCCCAGAATCCTTATTTATTTTTTATATACTCCCATATTCCTAATTTATCTCTCTTCTACCCCCTTTCCCTTTTGGTAACCATAAGTTTGTTTTCTATGTCTGTGTGTGTTTCTGTTCTATTAATAAATGCATGTGGTTTTAGATTCCACATATAAGTGATAGTATATAATATTTGTCTTTGCATGACTTCATTCATTATGGTAATCTTTAGGTCCATTCATGTTGCTGCAAATGGCATGATCATTCTTTTTATGACTTAATATTCCATATATATATTATATATATATATATATTATATATATATAATCATCCATTCATCTTTTGATGGAAATTTAGGTTGCCTCCATGTCTTGGCTATTGCAAATGATGCTACTACGAACACTGCAGTACAATTATTTCTCGCTTTCGCTTTCACATTCTATCTTTGATTTTTAATTATTTGGCCATACCTGCAGCATGCAAAAATTCCCAGGCCAGGAACTGAACCAAACCACAATAGGTCAACCAACCAAGAAAGAAGGGGGGTCTTAGGATACATTTGCTGGTTGGTTGGGGCACATAAGGCCCCCATAGGGGATAAGACCCCTAGAGTAGTGGGGTGAGGAGTGAGTCACATGCCTTTCCTAGTAGGGGCTGGGAAGGAGTAGGCCAGGTTTCTCAAGGTGGGGAAGGGGCATTACAATGAGATGGGTGGGGCAATGCTAAGAGTCTAGTAATTCTATTTTTAGGGTGGCACCCATAGCATATGGAAGTTCCTAGGCTAGGGGTTGAATGTGAGCTGCAGCTGCTAGCCTGTGTCACAGCCACAGCAACACCAGATCTGAGTCTGCAACCTACACAGAAGCTCAGGGCAATACCAGGTCGTTAACCCACTAAGCAAGGCCAGGGATCAAACCCACATCCTCATGGATGCTAGTCTGGTTTATTACTGCTGAGCCACAACGGGAACTCCATGGGTCTGGTAATTCTTGTCTTGGTCAGAGGCTTTGAGTTCAATCTCTTTGAAGAGGGCCTGCAGTCCAACATATATGACTATATATAAATTTTTCCTGACACCTTGAACTTAACAAAAGGGCTGACAAAGTGACGTTGCTTACTTCGTTAAAATAAACATACATGCACCTTCAGCTAGTTTTCCTGGAGAAATTCAAGAGTACTAACTCCCCAAAGCATTGTAGAAGCATACGTATGTTGTTTTTTTTCCCTATTTCATCTCATATTTCTCCTCCTCTTTTAACTAAAAGTTCTTTTCCTTCCTTTTAGTTTTCTCCTTCCCCGTGTGTGGTAGATTGTTTGCAAAGATGGCTACCAATAGTTTCATTTCTACATAGGCATGCTGCTCTTCTTCAAGAGATGGAATCTATTTCCCCACCCCTTGAATCTGGACTGGACTTACTACTTGCTTTAACCATGAGAATGTACTGGAAATAGAACTGTGACAATTTGAGGCTTAGGACAACACAAGAGATTTGGCAACTTCTACTTTTCACTCCCTTGGAGCCTTGTAGAGAAGTCCAGCTATCCTGCTCGAGAGGTAGAGAGAAAAGCTCTGGCACACAGCAGGCACCAAGGTAAGCTGTATTGGATCACCCAGACACAGCCAAGCCCCCAGCTTTTTTTTTTTTTTTTTTTTTGGTTTTTTAGGGCCTCACCTGTTGCATATGGAAGTTCCCAGACTAGGGGTCCAATCAGAGCTGTAGCTGCCTGCCTAAACCACAGCCATAGCAACACGGGATCCCTAACCCAATGAGCAAAGCCAGGGATCGAACCCAAATCCTCATGGATACTAGTCAGGTTTGTTAACCACTGAACCACAATGGGAACTCCTACCTGGTGATTTCTATATTGCCCTCATAGTTTAGGAAAGCCTCTACCAAAATCATAAAAACCACAAACCTGGAAAAATGAACAGATTCATTAAAATGGGGATTATTTTAATTGGGCACAACTCTTGTTTCTCTACCCAGGAGATACCCTAGCCAGGTGCTAAGACTGGGCAATCATTTTTACCTTTCCTATCCTATTAAAAAAGTCTTCCTTTACTCTGCCATCCAAAACTGTGCAATATACCAAATATGCAAGCCTAGGCACACAAGTGGTAATATGTTGCTGTCACAGGTATTTGCAGGAGAATAGAGGACTTTGACAAAACCCAAAAGGAAGACCTAGAGACCAAGTAGCTGGAATTCACAAAAGCCTCCGTCCCCAGTCACCTCAAAGTTTATCCCCCTCTGCAATGCCTTCCTTTCTGAATTGAAAGCAAAAAAAAAATGTAATCAAAATGTTGAAGTTGTGAAGTAGTTCTCCCAGCCCCCACCTTAAGGAAAAGGGTGGTAACCCCCCTAGGAATTACAATATAGATTGTATCAAAGCTACCACAGAAATTCAGGAAACCATTGCTAGAATGTAACTTAAATAGAAAGTAAAACAGGAGTTCCGGTCCTAGCCCAGCAGAGAGGAATCCGACTAGGAACCATGAGGTTGCAGGTTAGATCCCTGGCCTTGCTCAGTGGGTTAAGGATCCCGAGTTGCCGTGAGCTATGGTGTAGGCTGCAGATGCGGCTTGGATCCTGCGTTGCTGTGCCTGTGGCACAGGTTGGCAGCTGCAGCTCCAACTTGACCCCTAGCCTGGGAACCTCCATATGCTGTGGATATGGCCTAAAAAGACCAAAAAAAAAAAATGTAAAACAATACTGCCTACCCTCCTGCACCCCATCCATCCTAACATTCTCTTGCTTAGGCAAGCTGGGGAAAATATTTCACCTTTAAGATGGCCTTGGAATTTCCACCTGCCCTGGGCAAGGCCAAAAACAAACTAAAAAAAAATGTTTTTTAAGTAAATAAACCCTGAGGGTGTAGGACTGCTAGCATAGGGACATCAGAGCTTCTTGGAGGAATTCAGGTGTTTTTTGGAGGGAGGCAGGTGCATGAGACAAATCATTGGTAGCACAAGTTGTTTTGTTTTTTTTTTTTCCTTTTCAGGGCCACACTCACAGCATATGGAGGTTCCCAGGCTAGGGGTCTAATCGGAGCTACAGCTACCAGGCTACGCCACAGCCACAGCAACTCGAGATCCAAGCCAAGTCTGTGACCTACACCACAGCTCACAGCAATGCCGGATCCTCATCCCACTGAGCGAGGCCAGAGATCAAACCTGCAGCCTCATGGTTCCTAATCTGATTCATTTCCACTGCGCCACGACAGGAACTCCAGTAGCACAAGCTTCTGATTTATAAAGGTATATGTGCATATCCAGTTGATCCTCATTATTCACAGATTTTTATTTTTTTGCTTTTTAGGGTGGCACATGGAAGTTCCCAGGCTAGGGGTTGAATTGGAGCTGTAGCTCCCAGCCAACACCACAGCCACAGCAACCACAGATCCGAGCTTTGTCTGCAACCTATACCACAGCTCACAGCAACACCAGATCCTTAACCCACTGAGCAAGGCCAGGGATTGAACCTGCCACAGATTTCATATTTGTGAATTTGTGGTCACCTACAGACACGTGCAGGGCAGTTTCCCAGCTGAGGTGGAACGGGGCTCTGTCTTCTTTCAGCTCTCATACTCTAAATAATTGTTTTATGATATAGTGACCTGTTTTTTGTATTTCATGCTTTTTGTTAGTTATTTCACTCTTTAAAATGGCCTCAATGTGTAGTACTGAAGTGCTGTCTAGCTTTCCTAAGCACAAGGCTATGATGCACCTTATAGACAAAATACATGAATAAGCTTTGTTCAGGCATTAGTTATAGAGCTGGTGGTATGAGTTCAGTATTAATGAATCAACAAAAATATACATTAAATAACAGAAATACATGTAAAACAGGTTATGCACCCATCAGTGATGAAAACATGATCAGATGCTTTTAGGAACCTAAACATATATATTTATCTGTCAGTAAGGTACTGTGGTCAAAAAAGTTTGGCAGCCACTAGTGATGGAGAGGCAAGCTCCAGTATAGAATTTAGGAGATCTATAGAGGACAGTAGAGAATCAGTGAAGGACAGAAAAAGACCAGTCAAAGAGATGGAACTAGAAGAGAGCTGTTTCAAGAAAATGGAATGGTTGATCAGTCATGTCAAGTTCTTTAAAGAATGAGGACTTTGGAGTTCCTGTCGTGGCACAGTGGTTAACGAATCCGACTAGGAACCACAAGGTTGTGGGTTCGATTCCTGGCCTTGCTCGGTGGGTTAAGGATCCGGTGTTGCCAAGAGCTGTGGTATAGATCACAGACACAGCTCAGATCTGGTGTTGCTGTGGCTGTGGTATAGGTCGCAGACGTGGCTCGGATTCCTTGTTGCTGTGGCTGTGGTGTAGGCTGGCAGCTACAGCTCCAGTTAGACCCCTAGCCTGGGAACCTCCATATGCCACGGGTGCAGCCCTAAAAAGACAATAAGTAAATAGAAAGAAAGGAAGGAAGGAAGGAAAGAAAGAAAGGAAGGGAAGCTGGAGTTCCCGTCATGGCTCAGTGGTTAACGAGCCCAACTAGTATCTCTGAGAAGACTCAGAGAGATACTGCGTTGCTGTGCCTGTGGCGCAGGCTAGCAGCTGCACTTCCAATTTAATTCGTAGCCTGGGAACCTTCATATGCTGAGGGTGCAGCCCTAAAAAGACAGAAAAAAAAAAAAATCCAGTTGGATCTTGGATTTCTCTTGTGGCACAGTGAGTTAAGGATCCAGCACTGTCATTGATGTGGCTCAGGTCACTGCTTTGGTATGGGTTCAGTCCCCGGCCTAGGAACTGCTACATGCCCCAAGTGTGGCCAAAAAAATTTTTTTTGTTTTTTTTTAATTATTATTTTTTAATAGGTATTTCCCCAGTACAATTTTTTTCTACTGTATAGCATGGTAACCCAGTTACACATACATGTACACATTCTATTTTCGCACATTATCATGCTCCATCATAAGTGACTAGACATAGTTCCCATTTCTACACAGCAGGATCTCATTGCTATTCCATTCCAAAGGCAATAGTTTGTAACTATTAATCCCAAGCTCCCCAACCACCCCACTCCTTCCCCCTCCCCCTTGGCAACCACAAGTCTATTCTGCAGGTCCATGATTTTCTTTCCTGTGGAAAGGTGTCACAGACATGTTTCTACAATATTTTCTTAGCCTTTTTGCTGAAAACTCTGTCTTATCCTGCTTTACTTTATCCCATCTCCTTGCTTTACTTTATCCCATCTTCCTGCTTGGAAAAAGAGTCACAGTGCTGGTAAATGACTTAAGCTTAAGAACAAAGACCTAAAGGCATAAGCTATTCATAGGGTCAGCTGAATGAGGACATAATGCGTTGGTCTACGCACATGGACCTGTGCAGATTGGCACGCAGTGTGCACAAGCATTATATATCCAATATATCCTCTAAGGAATAAGAGAAAGAGGAACCTCATGGCCAAGTGGTTTATGAGTAGTCGTTAGCAGAATATGCATTAGCAAAGAGAACCAAGGTGCAAACCTAGGCACGCTGGGTTGCTGAAAATAGGCATGCAGTTTGTGGAAGCACAGTGAGGATTCTCTGGAATGCTATGCATAGATAGCTAACTCAAATGCTAATTATTATGTGCCTCAAGGTCAGAGTAAAAGCTTAACCTTCTACCAGCTAAGTGACTTTTAAAATAATAAAAGAACTTATAAAATAATCAAACCCTATATCCTCCACCCATAGCCCCCTCCTCACTTAATCTCATCCTAAAGAGGACAATAAAAGCAATGTGGTTTCTTGAGACAGTGCTTTTGGCCCCTGAGACCTTGAGTCTCCTGGTTCCCACCTTTACTTAAGATAAATGTCTCTGTCTTGTTTTATGTTATCTTTTTTCCTTAAGTTTCACAGCACCCATTCTTCAGCCCCATCCTGCTGAGCTGGTCTCGGCAGAAAGGTTCATTTGTGCCTTATATTAGATTCCAGATATAAGTGATATCATATGGCATTTGTCTCTTTCTGACTTACTTATTCAGCATGAGAGTCTCTAGTTTCATCCAGGTTGCTGCAAATGGCATTATTTCATTATTTTTTATGGCTGAGTAGTATTCCATTGTGTATATATACATCTTCCTAATCAAAAAAAAATTTTTAAATAAAAAAATACTGTTGGATCTGTATGTTACTGTTTGTATACCATTTTGGGTTCACTCTACATTCTCATTTAAATTCTTTACTTCCTTTCAGATTGGAATGTGAAAGGTTTTGAAGCATTGCCATGGTTCTACACAAAAAGATATTCTCTAGGATTCCCTGGTGACTCAGGGGATTAAGGATATGGCATTGTCACTGTTATGGCTTGGGTCACTGCTGTGGTGTGGATTCAATCCCTGGCCTGGGAACTTCAGCATGCCATGGGTATGGCCAAAACAAAAACAAAAAAAGATACTCTCAAAGTGTTAACCCTATTCTCATTTGTATTACTATATTACTCCTTCCCATTCTCCTCTCTTTTACCCCTTTCCAAGAAATTTGTTACCACCCCCAGTAACTAATTTCTTAAGTTTCTGAGAACTGCACTTTTCCTCCACCTTTTTTGTTTGTTTGTTTGTTTTGGCCATGCCTTCAATAGGCATGTGGAAGTCCCTAGTCCAGGGATCAGATCTGAGCCACAGCTGTGACCCTATGCCACATCTGTGGCAATGCCAGAGTCTTAAAGCCACCCAGGCAGGGGATCCTGGCACTGCACAGATACCACTGATCTCGGTACACCACAGTGAGAACTCCTGGAACATATATTTTTTTTTCCTTTTTTTTTTTTTTTTTTTTTTAAGGGCTCCACCTGTGGCATATGGAAGTTCCCAGGCTATGGGTCAAATCAAAGCTTCAGCTGTTGGCCTGTGCCACAGCCACAGTAACACTGGATCCAAACTGCATCTGCCACCTATGCCGCAGCTTGCTACAACACTGGAGCCTTAACCCACTGAGCAAGGCCAGGGATTGAACCCACATCCTCAAAGAGACAATGTCAGGTCCTTAACCCACTGAGCCACAATGGTAACTCCTGGAACCTATAATTTTATAATGAAAATAAAAATATTAAAATGGTAAAATTTCACTATTTAGATAAAATATTTTTATTGAGATATAATTGACATGACATTAATTTCAGAACAAAATATTCTTGAGTTTGTATCAGGATTCTATCAAAAATATCCCATTCCTATTATTGGTTATCATTAATGCTTATACTAAGGTGAATGGATCTGTATGAAATCACTTCGATACTGACACCGATACACTTTTCTGTCTTTTTAGGGTCACATTCGTGGCATATGGTGTTCCCAGGCTAGGGGTCAAATCGGAGCTGAAGCCACCAGCCTAAGCCGCAGCAACGCGGGATGCGAGCTTCGTCTGCAGCCTACACTAGAGCCTACAGCAACACTAGATCTTTAGTCCACTGAGCAAGGCCAGAAATCGAACCCACATCCTAATGGATACTAGTCAGGTTCCTTAACCGCTGAGCCACGACAGGAACTCCTGACACTGATACACTTTGCCTGATCACCTTTGGCAAACTGTCTTAGGTTGGGCTGCCCTAACAAAGTACCATAGACTAGGTAGCTTATAAACCTAGAAATTTATTTCTCATAGTTCTGGGGGATGGAAATCTGAGACCAGGATACTAGCATGGTTGGGTTCCGCTGAAGGCTCTCTTCCCAGCTGCAAACTATGACTTTTCATTGTATTCTCATGTGGTAGAAAAAGAGAAGGAGAGAGGTTTCTGGGATCCCTTCTAAAAGGGCACTAAATCCATTTATGATGGTTCACCCTCATGACCTAATTACCTCTCAAAGTGCTCACCTCCTAATACTATCACATTGGGGGTTAAAATTTCAACCTGGAGTTCCCGTCATGGCGCAGTGGTTAACGAATCCGACTAGGAACCATGAGGTTGCGGGTTCGGTCCCTGCCCTTGCTCAGTGGTTGACGATCCGGCGTTGCCGTGAGCTGTGGTGTAGGTTGCAGACGCGGCTCAGATCCCGCGTTGCTGTGTCTCTGGCGTAGGCTGGTGGCTGCAGCTCCGATTCAACCCCTAGCCTGGGAACCTCCATATGCCGCGGGAGCGGCCCAAGAAATAGCAACAACAACAAAAAAAAAATTCAACCTATGAGTTTTGGGGTACACAAATATTCAGTTTATCATAGAAAACCAAAACTAACATTCCAGGATTAGAATACCAAGAGATCCTCCTTACAAGCTGCCAAGCCTTGAGTTTTTATGTGTAAAGGAGCTTACAACCTGTTTACTAGTTTAAAACCCTTAAACTTTCTCCCCGTCCCGCCTTCCTCTGGGTGTTATCCTCTCTTGCTCATGCCTGACCTAGTTCTCTGTTACTCTATCTTTTTTTTTTTTTTTTGGCATTTTAGGGCCACACCATGGCTTATGGAGTTTCCCAGGCTAGGGATCTAATCGGACCTACAGATGCCGGCCTACACCACAACCACAGCAACACGGGAACTGAGCTGTGTCTGTGACCTACACCACAGCTCACGGCAACATTGGATCCTTAACTCAGCGAGGCCAGGGATTGAACCCGCATCCTCATGGATCCTAGTTGGGCTCGTTAACGGCCGAGCCATGAAGGGAACTCCTTTACCCTATCATTGAAACCTTCCTTTCTACTGACTTCTTCTCTTACTTTTCAAACATGATAAAAACAAAACAAAAACGGCCGAGCCATGAAGGGAACTCCTTTACGCTATCATTAAAACCTCCCTTTCTACTGACTTCTCTTACTTTTCAAACATGATAAAAACAAAACAAAAACATCATTCCTCAACAAGCCACAAAAATAAAAACCTTTCCCTCAACTACTAAATATATGCAATATTAAACTCTTTTTACTCCTCCATCTGTCCCTTTTAGTCTCAGCTAATGGTGTCTCATTTCACCCACTCTACCAAACTAGAAGCCTCTTTATCTCTTCCTTTTTCTAACTGGTCTTCAAGGTCAGAAATTTGTCAAAATTCTGGGTGAGCATTTCTCTTTACTCCTAGAGTTACTGCTATAGTTCTGGGTCTACTCTCTTGCCTTAACTACCAAAACTGGTCTTTTTGCAGCCTTTTCCCATTCCAGACAACGAATTATATTACACAAACTTTTGAGTACCTATTATGTTTCTGGTACTGGAAACAAAAAAATATGACACCCTATACTCAAGAAACTTGTTCACATACACTATAGCATCTTTCCTATTAAAAACAACAACAACAACAAAAAAAAAACTTCTGGGAGTTTCCGTCATTGCTCAGTGGTTAACAAACCCCACTAGTATCCATGAGGATGTGGGTTCAATCCCTGGCCTTGCTCAGTGGGTTCAAGATCCAGCGTTGCCGTGAGCTGTGGTATAGGTCGCAGACATGGCTCAGACCCCGAGTTGCTGTGGCTCCGATTCGACCCCTAGCCTGAGAATGTCCATATGCCGCTGGTGCAGCCCTGAAAAGACAAAAGACAAAAAAAACCCCAAAAAACTCCTGTTGCCAACAAAATTAAGTCCAAACTCCTTAAGCAGGCATATAGGGTTCTTTACTGTCTGGCCTGAACCCACTAAATCTGCTGCCTTATCTCTCACCACTCTCCTTTACCTACAGTTTCTCCTAAGCTCCAGCCACAATGAACTTTTTACAGATCTCTGAAAATTCCATTGCCTCTGCTTTACATATGCTATATTTTCTGCCTGGAATAACCTCTTTTCTCACTATTGGCCTAGGAGAAAATCACTCAGCCTGTGAAACTCAGCTCTCAAACATTATCCCTCTTTGATGCTTTTCCAGACTTCCCTACTTAGTCCTTCAGGTTGCCATTCCCACAGTTCTGTTAACAGCTCTAAATACAGTATTCACAGCAATGCATTACAATTTATCTGTTTACTTATTTACCTTTTCTATAATTCCTGGAGGTTAGGAACAATATTGCTTTCCTGTCAGAGGTATATGGAAGGCTCTAAATTCCAAATATTTTTGTCTTTATCTTCTTCTTAGGGCCACATCTGTGGCATATGGAAGTTCCCAGGCTGGGGTTGAATCAGAGTTGCAGCTGGAGCCTACGCTACAGCCACAGCAATGCCAGATCTGAGCTACATCTGCGAGCTATGCTGCAGCTTCTGGCAACGCCAGATCCTCAACCAGCTGAGCAAGGCCAGGGACTGAACCCGTGTCCTAATGGACACTAGTTGGGTTTGTTACCACTGAGCCACAATAGGAACTCCCCCAAATGTTTTTAAAATGAATCTCTCAGCACTTGGTCTTCTCTTATTTCCCCCCAAATAGTATTATGTAACCCTTATTTCCTAGAAAAGGGGGCGTTAAAAAATTTTCAGGTGAACTAAAAAATCAGAAAAAAAAGCTCCCTTAACTTTGAAAGTAATCCTATTTCTCCACCATCCCATTATATACTCAGTTATTCTGCAAGGTGCTGAACAAAGTATTAATATTCCACCAAAATCTAATCTCTGAATGCATATGTAACATTCTTCTGGTCTTTTTCTAACTTACACAATGGAAAGAGCACTATTAAATATTTATTTATAGCAAACAGAGTTACCCAAGAAATGTAATACATTCTCTTTCATGAAGACCATGAAATTACAACTATTACTGGAGTTCCCATTGTGGCTCCCAGAAACGATCCCAACTAGTATCCATGAGGATTTGGGATCGATTCCTGGCCTCCATCAATGGGTTAAGGATCTGGTGTCGCTATGAGCTGTTGTGTAGGTCAAAGACGTGGCTCGGATCCCAAATTACCATGGCTGTGGCGTAGGCCAGCAGCTGTTGCTCCAATTTGACCTCTAGCATGAGAACTTCCATATACCACAGGTGCAGCCATAAAAAAAAAAAAAAAAAAAAAAAGACAAAAAATAGAGTTATACTTATTTCTATGTAAATTAGCAGTACTTTCTGGATTAAAAGAAATCAAGTAACAGTTGTTTGTTTTAGGGCTGTTTTGAGCCTTTCTATTACTACCAAACCAGACTGATAGGATATGCTTCTAAATTGTAGGAAGATAATGGTATCAGAGAACATAAACTAATTTGATATATGTGATGTTTATATTTAGCTAGGTCATTTTGTAGCCCTTAAACTTTATGACCAATTTCTTATTCTTTATACCTAGAACAGATAACCACTTTGCCCCCTTTTATATACCTTACACAAAATTAACCTCTAAGTCCTTATCTTATTTGAAAGCCCCCTCATAAAACTGGACTTTCCTCATGTTTTAATTAAAAAAAATTTTTTTTTGCTTTTTAGGGCTGCACCCTCAGCATATGGAAGTTCCCAAGCTAGGGGTCAAATCGGAGCTGCAGCTGCCAGCCTATGCCACAACCACAGCAACACCAGATCCAAGTCATGTCTTCTGCCTACACCACAGCTCCGGCAATGCTGGATCTTTAACCCACTGAACAAGGGCAGGGATCGAACTTGTATCCTCATGGATCCTAGTCAGATTCGTTTCCACTGAGCCATGACGGGAACTCCCTAAAAATTTTTTTTCAAATTGCTCATGTTCATCTATAAAATTTTCTTTTTGCTGGAGTTCCCATCATGGCTCAGTGGTTAACGAATCTGACCAGGAACCATGAGGTTTCGGGTTTGATCCCTGGCCTTGCTCAGTGGGTTAAGTATCTGGCATTGCTGTGAGCTGTGGTGTAGTCCGGCAGCTGTAGCTCCAATTCCAGCCCTAGCCTGGGAACCTCCATATACCTCGGGTGCGGCCCCAGAAAAGACAAAAAAAAAAAAATTTTTTTTTCTTTTTGCTATTAGTGACCACAGACACTTTTAAAAAAATTCAGTCCTCAGGGAGATGGTGTATGCTACAATTAAAACTGACAAATTGGAGTTCCCGTTGTGGCGAAGCAGAAACAATCCGACTAGGAACCATGAGGTTTCAGGTTCTATCCCTGGCCTCATTCAGTGGGTTAAGGATCTGGCATTGCCATGAGCTGTGGTGTAGGTCGCAGACATATCTTGGATCTGGCTTTACTGTGGCTGTGGCATAGGCCAGGAGCTGTGGCTCCAATTCGATCCCTAGCCTGGGAACTTCTGTATGCCATGGGTGCGGCCCTAAAAAGCAAGAAAAACAAAACAAAACAAAACTAACTGACAAATTGTTGGAGTTCCTGCTGTGTTGCAATGGGATCAGCAGCCTCCTGGGAGCACTGAGACACAGGTTCAATCCCTGGCTCAGCACAATGGGTTAAGGATCTGGCGTTGCTGCAGCTGTAGCCTAGATAGCAACAGAAGTTCAGATCTGATCCCTGGCCAGGGAACTCCATATACCTCAGAGAGGCCAAAAAAGGGGGGAAAAAAACACCTGACAAATTGTTTCTTTGTTCCTTTTTATTAGTTTTTGAAATAGGCCTAGGAATTTCTCTCTCAGGAAACTGTTAAGACTAAATTTGTGTGGAGTTCCCACTGTGGATCTGTTGTTAAGGATCTGTCATTGCCACAACTCTGGTGTAGGTTCCAGCTGCGGCTCAGATTTGATCCCTGGCCTGGGAACTTCCATATGCTGGAGTGCAGCCCCCCCCCTCCAAAAAAATTAAAGTTGTGAAATGAATCTAATACCAAGTACTTTCTACTTTCTGCCAATTCAGGTGGCAGATTTCTCTCCCCAAAACCCTAACCATATATGTTTGAATCTAGATTTTGCTCCCTACTGGATACAAAACTTTTTGATGAATTTGAAAAAGAGATCTGATACAGTTAGCTCCCATCAGCTAATGGATGAGATTAAAGGCATGGATAAAACCAGATTACAAGTTATCTGTGAAACTTCTGAGAAGCCACTTCCAGAGCTACACTAACATGAAATCCTTTGAAATATGTCCAATGGGAGTAGTAAATTATAAATTATGATGCAATGGATTTGAATTTTCAGAAATTTCTTGTGTGAAAGGCAGTTTTTCTCACAGCACTTGATAGGGGAAATTGCCATTTATTTCAGGTTGCAGACTTTTAAATGCCTATCTTCAATTCAGTTCCATTTTCAGTTCATCTTATGTTGTTGCCAAATTAATCTTTTTAGAACACAAATGTTACTCCCATTCAAAAAAACTTCAATAGCTTCCCATTGTCATAAAAATAAGTCAAAAACAATTAGCCTGATAATTAGTGCCGCCACCATTATTTATGACCTACCTTCCCTCTACACTCTGGATTACCTAGGTCAGAGATTGGTAAACTTTCTGCAACCACTAATCTTTGCATGGCCTTCGAGAATGATTTTTACATTTTTAAAGGGTTGAAAAAGAAAATCAGAGTTCCCATAGTGTATTTTGTTTTCTGAAATAAGCAGTAGGCTCCTTAGAATGACAGTATTTTTTTTTTTTTTTTAAGGGCTACGTGGGCAGTATATGGAAGCTGCCAGGCTAGGGGTCAAATCAGAGCTGTAGTTGCTGGCCTACCCACAGCCACAGCAAGGCCAGATCTGAGCCACAATCTGCAACCTACACCACAGCTGATGGCAGCTCCCCACCCTTAACCCACTGAGGCTAAGGATCGAACCCGCATCCTCATGGATAATCCAGTTTGTTATTGCTGAGCCACAATGGAACTCCAGAATCACAGTATTTGAGAGCTGGGGTTTAACTTTCCTTAACAGGATTGGAGCCTAGGGTCCAATGTCTGTAGTTCCCAACACCTGCCTTGCATAGCATAGACACTAATTAATGCTGCATATGAAGCCTCCAAAACACGTCTTACGGCACTTTCCTTAAACCTCCTCTGTGTCCTAACAAGCAGCGTATTGATGTATTTCTCCCTTACTTCCCGGCTAAGCGATTTCTAGAGTGGACAAGTTACCATTTTGATTCTCTTGGTTAGTAACACCCATTAGCACCTAACCAGGTAACAGCTGAAAAAAGATGAGGATTCCCCCCTCCCCTACAGGATCAGCCTGGAGACTCCAAGTGTCCTGGTCTCTCCATTCCCGCAAACTTAAGACTCATTTAATAACTTTCCTCTCTCATCAAAGCAGGTGCAAATGCCGGTCAGCCAAAGACCTCAAATTTCCGCGGCCCCTGGACAGGGTCTCCACCCCTCAGAAAGACGGCGAGGAGGACCCAGGCCTGTGACTCAGGTTAGCCCTTTCCCTCAAATATCACCAGCGGAGGCTTTGCCCATTTTTTTGCCGTAGACTGGTTTTCTCAGTGAGCCGATTTACTCCCTCAAGTAACCGATCCCCTATTTCACTTTTCAAGCCTCCAGACTCTGCGTCCATCCGCCTCGGCCTTCCTCCCTCGGTTAACGCGACCGTTTCTCGGGGAGATCGCCCAAGGCGCGTGGCAGGGCGGTTAGGAGGCCAACGGTTTCCACCGCGAGGAGGGGGGAGCGGGCAAAGCGGCGGGAACCAGTCGGGCCGGAGGCAGCCGACGTGGGGCGGGGCCAGCCCCGGGAAGGATCGCGAAGGAGCTGGGAAGCCCCGCCCTTTCCGTAGATATCTCTAGAAAGCCGCGCAGGAGCCCGAAAACAAAGAGTGCGCACGCGCGGCGGCTGGGCCCGGGCATTTTGCTGCGTCACCAGCCGCCGCCCGGCCTCACCACCCCTCGCTCGCACGCACGCACGTTCATTCTCCGTTCTCGCGCCCCTTTTCCTACACTTTCCTCTTCTCCCCGACCGGAGGAGTCGCGCTGCCCGCGCGGTGCATTCTGGGAACCCAGGTCTAGCCCGCCGCCGCCGCCGTCGCTTGAGGGAAAAGCGAAAAGAGGCCGCAACCGGGGAGAGGACGCCAGAGTCGCCACCGGAGAGGAGTCGACTGCCTACCAGCTGCCGCCGGAGAGGCCCGCCCACCCGTTCGCCCGTCCCCTTGCCCCGTTCACGATGTGAGTGCGACACGCCACCCAGGGAAGGTCGCCCTGGAGGGAGGCCGAGGCCGCGCGGGGGGGGGGGTGTGTGTGCCGGGAAGCCATCCCTTCCCCTCCCCCGCTTTCGGCCCCCTCGGCTTTTTCCCCTTCGGTAGCATTCGTTCTTGCTTGGGGGTGGGAGGTCCAGTATCCTTGTTCCGGTTACCGTTGGCGGGTGGAGGACATTTTTCCTCCAGATGTCCGCTTCCCCCATCTCTAAACCGTCCCTTTGCTTCCCCGTGCCGGAAACCCCACTTTCCCCCTTCGGCAGTGAGGGCTGCTCCCAACTCTTCGTAACTTAGCCTTAGGCCTTACTCTCCTGTGAGCTTTTGGCCACGCGGGCGCCTCGGAGGCGTGGACCCTCGTGGGCTGCCACTCCGCTCCTAGCGACCTAGGTCTGCTTCTGCCTCTGTGTGATGCTGGGACCAGGCCCGGGGACAAGTGCACCTGCGGTGGGTGCTACCCCACAGCTGCTGGTGCTCTTCGTAAGGCACCACGCGGCCCTCCACTGCGAGCGACAGGTACTGCTAGGCAACTGGAGGGAGGGAGGCCATGCTGTCGCCGCAACTTACTTCCCTCTCGGTGTCGTGATTGCCAGAGTATGGGTCTTTCCAGGCTTCCTCTTAACTCCAGTCTCGCGAAGGGAGTGAAGGTTGCCAAAACTCAGCCGTTTCCCTGGTAGCGAGGCTTTACAATTGAGCAGGGAGTTCTGCACTTGTTGGAGTTGAAAGATACTTAGGGATATTTTCTGTGAAACTTTAGGTGAGGTTTCGTTATCCTGTTTTAATTTAAGGATGAAACAGGTAGGTAATTGCCTTTTTGTTGCCTTAAGTTTGTTTACGTGGGGGTAATTTCAGATCTTTTAAAAGTCTTAGTTTTATGATAAAGGAAAACATTTTAACCGAGTGCCGTCTCTTGCATTGCCACTTCCCAGCTTTATATTCTTTTCAGGAAAAGCCTTACCTTTTCAGATGTGAGAACTGCCTATTTTACAGTTTTTTGGTACCACGTACTCCTGAAAGTTACCTATGGAGATTAATTGAGGGGAAGAATTTTTATTTCTATAAAAAGTAATGGATTTTCAAGGGTTTACCTAGTAAAATGGTGACATTTGTGGTGAGTATATTGAACTAGATGTCTAAATGAATAAGGATACACTGTAGCCAATTGATGGAGAAGAAGGTTTGAGAAGAACGCATGTATTCCTGTAAAATGACATGTTAGAATTTTGGAAGGATTTCCCCCATCCCAAGAAGTGGTATCTAATAGAAGACTTTAATCTGTGTAAAAGAACTTGTACTTTTCTCTTTGAAATTTCTATTCCAAATAATGTAGCAGGATTGTTATTTGTGAGAAAATGAATCTGGAGATAAAGCATTACCAACTTTTAGTAAATTAATGTAGCGGAACAAGAAATATCTTTACATGAAGAGATAACATGTTTAATATGGTTTGAAGTAGAAACACTTTTCAGAGATCATGTAGAATTGGTAAATAGTTAAGAAATGTTAAGTTATATAAAGAACTCAATGAAAAGTCTAACAATCAGTATTCCAAAAAGCAATCTATAATTAGAAGAATGCTATTTTGAAAATGAGTGTTTTGAAGAGACCGGGTAAATTTTACTCTGTTTAGTCAATATATGACATCTTGCAAATTCTTTAGGGGATCTTATTAATTAATGACTGAATGAATTTACAAGATGAATATTACCAGTCAGTTACTTGAGCTGGAAAAGACTTCTTTTATTTTTGTTGTTGTCTTTTCTAGGGCCGCACTCGAAGCATATAGAGGTTCACAGGCTAGGGGCCTAATTAGAGCTGTAGCCGTCAGCCTACATCAGGGCCACAGCAACTTGGGATCTGAGCTGCGTCTGCAACCTACACAGCTCACAGCAACGCTGGATCCTTAACCCACTGAGCAAGGCCAGGGATTGAACCCGCAACCTCATGGTTCCTAGTCGGGTTCTTTAACCACTGAGCTACAGCGGGAACTCCGGAAAAGACTTCTGATGGGTCATCCAGCTCTAGGAAGAATCTGGCTGATGAAGATTCATTTTGTTGGGTTCTATAAACGTTTTTTTTAGCTGTGGAGAGACTTTTTTTTTTTTTTTTTTTTGCTTTTTAAGGCTGCACCTGTGGCATCTGGAGGTTCCCAGGCTAGGGGTTGAATCAGCTACAGATGCTGG
The DNA here is from genome assembly GCF_016906955.1 of Phacochoerus africanus. Lineage (NCBI taxonomy): Eukaryota > Metazoa > Chordata > Mammalia > Artiodactyla > Suidae > Phacochoerus > Phacochoerus africanus. The sequence continues at coordinate 25,669,966 of NC_062550.1, read as the reverse complement.
CCTACGCCACAGCCATAGCGAATGCCAGGCCTGAGCCTGGTCTGCTGCCTACACCACACAGCTCATGGCAATGCTGGGTCCTTAACCCACTGAGTGAGGCCAGGGATCGAACCTGCAACCTCATGGTTCCTAGTCGGATTCGTTTCTCCTGGCCCAGGCTGGGAACTCCTGGAGAGACTTTTATGCTGGACATCTTGAAGGTTTTAGAGTGTATTTTTTTATCATGTGATTGCTCTTCAGTCATGATTTTCTAGGTAGATTTCTTTTAATCAAGTTTTTAAAGTTTTGTCCAATAGTTTGCATAAAAGCCGTCTCAACTGGAGAAGGCTGGGATTTTAGGACTGCTCCTTTTAAGACCAGCTCAAATCCCCTGCAGGGGGTGCTACTTTACCTCCTTTTTTTTTATTTTTATTTTTTAGTTATTTTAACTCTAATTTTAGGTTGGACCTATTTATCTATTAACACGAGATGTAAGATAAAATGCTTTAGTTATGAGCTATTTGAGGTCATTCTTTCTGGTATCTTGTACTTAAAGTAACGAATGGTCAGAGACAAACTGTGAGTATCGCTGGCATTGGTTAAAATCTTACTTTGCTTTACTAAGTGAAGTAAGTCAGAAAGAGAAAGTCAAATACCGTATAATATCATTTATATCTGGAATCTAATATACAGCATAAACGAACCTGTCCGCAGAAAAGAAAATCATGGACATGGAGAACAAACTTGTGGTTGCCAAGGGGGAGGGATTGGGGTAGACTGGGAATTTGGGGTTAATAGATGCAAACTATTGCCTTTGGAATGGATAAGCAATGAGATCTTGCTGTATAGCATTGGGAAATGTAGCTAGTCACTTATGATAGAGCATGATAATGTGAGAAATGAACATGTATACATGGATGTGTGGCTGGGTCACCTTACTGTACAGTAGAATATTGACAGAACACTGTAAACCAGCTGTAATGAAAGGAAAAAAAAAACTTTGAGATAGGAGTTCCCGTCGTGGCACAGTGGTTGCGAGTTTGGTCCCTGGCCTTGCTCAGTGGTTAAGGATCTGGTGTTGCTGTGAGCTGTGGTGTAGGTTGCAGACGTGGCTTGGATCCCATGTGGCTGTGGCATAGGCTGGTGGCTATATCTCCGATTAGACCCCTAGCCTGGGAACCTCCATATGCCTCAGGTACAGCCCTAGAAAAGGCCAGAAAAAAAATTTTTTTTTGAGATGTATAAAAGATGAGTGAAACTAGTCTTAAAGAATCTTTTACTTGTTAGAACTGTTTAGTTTTTCCTGAATGTAGGAGATGCATAATGCCATTATTAAAGCTCTAGTAGTCTTCTGACTACTATTCTTAGAGTTTAGGAGTTCCCACTGTGGGTTAAGAAAAACAATAAATTCACAAAGGGACTATTGTTGATAACTTCTGAATATAGCATATGAGGTTGTATACTATTAGAGAATATCGTAATGTAGATATATTAAAGACAATTATAGATCAGGTATCTTTCAGAGTACTGATAACTAAAAACGTAATGATTCATTGCATATTTATATGTTAAGAAAGATAATCCAGGAGTTCCTGTTGTTGCACAGAGGTAATAAACCTGACTAGTATCCATAAGGACACGAGTTCAATCACTGGCCTAGCTCAGTGGGTTAAGGATCCAGCTTTGCCATGAGCTGTGGCATAGGTTGCAGGTGTGGTTTGGATCCCAAGTTGCTGTGGTGTAGGCCAGCAACTATAGCTCCAATTTGACCCCTAGCCTGGAAACTTTCAAATGCCACAAAAAGAAGCCCCAAAAAAGGAGATAAGCCTTGGAGTTCCCGTTGTGTCTCAGTGGATTAACCTGACTGTTATCCGTGAGGATGCAGACTTAATTCCACTTGCTCAGTGAGTTAAGGATCCAGCATTGCTGTGAGCTGTGGTGTGGGCTGGCAGCTGCAGCTCTGCATCAAGTCCTAGCCTGGGAACTTCTTATGCTGTGGTGATGCCCTAAAAAGAAAAAAATGAAAAGCCATGGCTAGCAATGGATCTGATCCTTTTATGCCAGTGTTCCTTTAGGAGAAGAATTTGGGGCTGAATTTCATACATCTTGAATGTAAGCTTAAGGGCAGAAATTTTTTTTATCTGCCTTTTTTTGCTGTTGCCCTGCAGCATATGGAGTTCTGGGGGCAGGGATCAGATCCCAGTCACAGTTGCAGTATTGGATCCCTTAACCCACTGTGCTAGGCAGAGGATCAAACTTCTGTCCTTTAACTGTAGAGACGACACAGTGGTAACTCCTTATCTGCTTTGTTGACAGTTGTAGATCCAGAATAGTTTTCTGGCATCATGTTCAATAAGTGTTTGTTTATTGAATAAAGTTCAAAGTCTAAATCTCTGAACAAATACAGTAAGGCTTGTCTACATGAGGTGCTTGATGGTAAGGGTTTGGACTAACTGGGATCTTCTATGGTTTGTAGATTCAATTATATCTGATAGATTGGAAAGTAGATTGGTGGTCGGTAGTTGAAAGATAAAGGTGGTGAGTCATCTATAAATCAGATTTCAGATTTTAGATTCTATTAATTGAGGCTTTGCTATATTCTGAGAAATCAGGAAAAGGACCACCAAGTCAAAACATAACCTCAAGGTACATTTGACTTGGTGAGCTGTTTATTTTGGGAATATTTAGCATATTGGTTATGTTTTGGTCAGACTGATATTTCTCTCTTCTTTTTTTCCTTTTTTGGTCCAACCCGTGGCATGTGGAAGTTCCCTGGGCCAGAAATTGAATCTTAGCCAAAGCTGTGAAAATGCTGGTTCCTTAACTCACTGCCACAGTGGGAACTCCTGATCTTTATTTTAACTGGCTGATTGCCACAAATTCCCTTTAAACAGATTCTATCCTTCTCCTTTCTCCTCTCAAAAAAAAAAAAAAAATTTTTTTTTTTTCTTTTTTAGCTGCCCCACAGCCTATGGAGCTCCCAGGCCAGGGAACAGATCCCAGCCACATTCATGACCCAAGCTGCAGCTGTGGCAACACTGGATTCTCAACTCACTGTGCTAGGCAGAGGATCGAACCTGTGCTACTGCAGGAACTCCTCAAATTCTTTTAAAAAATCTGGAGTTAGGAGTTCCCGTCGTGGCTCAGTGGTTAACGAATCCAACTAGGGACAATGAGGTTGTGGGTTCGATCCCTGGCCTTGCTCAGTGGGTTAAGATCCGGTGTTGCCGTGAGCTGCGGTGTAAGTTGCAGACGCGGCTCGGATCCCGTGTTGTTGTGACTCTGGCATAGGCCAGCGGCTATGGCTCCAATTCGACACTTAGCTTGGGAACCTCCATATGCCACGGGAGTGGCCCAAGAAATGGCAAAAAGACAAAAAATAAATCTGGAGTTCCCGTCGTAGCGCAGTGGAAATGAATCCGACTAGGATCTATGAGGTTGCGGGTTCAATCCCTGGTCTGGCTCAGTGGGTTAAGGATCCGGCGTTGACCTGAGCTGTGGTGTAGGTTGCGGACGCAGCTCGGATTCTGCGTTGCTGTGGTTGTGGTATAGGCTGGCAGCTGCAGCTCTGATTTGACCCCTAGCCTGGGAACTTCCATATGCCACAGGTTCGGCCCTAAAAAGCAAAACAAACTTAAGAGGTTTGTGAGTTCCTTGTGGCTCAGCAAGTTAAGGATCCAGGATTATCACTGCTGTAGGTCTGGTTACAGCTGTGGTGCGGATTTGATTCATGGCGAGGAATGAACTTGCTTGTGGAAGCCATGGCCACACATACACAAAAAACAAGACTTGATAGGTTTAAAAATATTTGTCTATTTTATCGTTAAGGTTATTGTCAATTAGCATATCCATGTATCCCATGAGGTTGATCTAAGCAATATGTTTCAGGGATCCAAATTTGAATTATTACGATAGTAATTAGGATTTTTATGGGAGTTGTGGTGCAGCGGGTCAAAGATCTGGTATTGTCACTGCTGTGGCGAGGGTTCAGTCCCTGGCCTGAGAACTTACATGTGCCAAGGGTGTGGGCCCCCCTCAAAAAAAAGAACTTTGAGGTTCTCACTTGAACACCAAAGATTTTGTTTCACTAAATTCTTAGGTACAGACCTCACAATTTTTCACGTTTGCTGTGTAATGGTTCGAGTACCTGCTTATGAAAAACTTAGGAATGTTGGAAATTCTGAGGGAAAAAATGTGTTGGTGCTTTGGTCATAGTATTGGTTATAGAGACAAGTTATATGCTATAAAATTCTATTATATATAGAAATTTTTTTCTCTCTCAAGATATCCAAAGTTGTAAAAGAATGAAGGGTTCTGATTGTAATGCAGCAGAAACAAATCCAACTAGTATCCATGAGGATACGGGACGGGTTACATACCCAGCCTCACTAAGTGGGTTGGGGAATCCAGCATTGCCGTGAGCTGTGGTGTAGGCTGACAGCTGCAGCTCTGATTCCCACCCTCTAGCCTGGGAACATCCATATGCCACAGGTGTAGCCCTAAAAAGACAACAACAAAAGAATGATAGATACAATTAATTTTTTGTTGTTGTTGGGGTTTTGGTTTGGGGTTTTTTGTGGTTTTTTGTTTGTTTGGTTTTTAGGGCCGCACACATGGCATATGAAAGTTCCCAGGCTAGGGGTCAAATTGGAGCTGCATCTGCCAGCCTTTCCGAAGCCACGTCTGGGAACCCACAGGGAAATGGTGGGTCCCTGACACACTAAGTGAGGCCGGGAATTGACCCCTCATCCTCATGGATACTAGTCGGATTTGTTTCTGCTGGGCCACAATGAGAACTCTCTGTTTTTTGTTTTTTCGCTGCACCCACAGCGTGCAGAAGTTCCTGGGCCAAAGATCAAACCCGTGCCTCAGCTGTAGCTAGAGCTACAGCAGTGACAGTGCTGGATCCTTAACCTGATGAGCCGCAGGGAAATTCCTCAATAATATTATTTTTTTATTTACCCAGTTACGGAATAAATTCTTTTCTGCTGTGGCCAGGGACAGCTATGACCTAGTCCTAACTTGGTTTTCTTTTTTTCTCTCTCTTTTTTTTTTTTTTAACAAAAGTTTATTCTTAAATGTACAATAGGTTCCAAGACAACACTTCATTCTAGCTATAGGTGGCAAAAGATGTTATAGCAGGGAATCCAGATGTTTAAACAGGAATGGAATCATCATTGCCTCAGGCACAATGGAACAGTTTACTTTTTGCCAGATTTCTTAATTCCACCGGTGGCCGAGGGGCCTTTCCCCGTGGCCTTGCTTTTAGCTCCTCGAGTTTCTTTTGCTCCTCCTTTTGTTTCTGCTTGAATGCCTTATCTTCCTCATCCATCTCCTTGGCCTGTTTCTTGGGCTGCTTCAGGGGCGGCTTCTTGCCACCTTCGCGGCCCGACATGGCGCTTACCGCCCCTTCCCCAGACCCTCCTAACTTGGTTTTCAATCTTAAGTTTTATGAACTTACCCCAAGTTACATATGATATAGCTGTCTTAGTAGTTTATAAAAGTTGTGGGGGTTTTTGTTTGTTTTTTGTTTGTTTTTTGTCTTTTTGCCTTTTCTTTTTTTCTTTTTGCCTTTTCCAGGGCCACTCCCTAGGTCCCCAGGCTAGGGGTTGAATCAGAGCTACAGTCTCTGGCCTACACCAGAGCCACAGCAACGTGGGATCTGAGCCGTGTCTGCGACCTACACCACAGCTCACAGCAACACCGGATCCATAACCTACTGAGCAAGGCCAGGGATCGAACCCACAACCTCATGGTTCCTAGTCGGATTCGTTAACCACTGTGCAACGACGGGAACTCCTAAAAGTTTTTTAATTCAGTCTGCTTTACACATAGTAAACTATTAGAAGAATTACAGTAACTGGGAAATGTTACTTAGCAGATTTATTCCATTTAGCTTTGCTGGTTATTTTATTTTAGTCTGTTTGGGTTACTGTAACAAAATAGTTGCAGGGTAGTTTATCAACAGCAGTTTATTGTCCACTGTTTGCTGCAGGCTGGTGAAGGGGCCCACATCCTGATTCGTAGCTTCTTGCTGTGTCCTCATAGCAGTGAAAGGGGCTTAGAGGTCTTTTGGAGCCTCTCTTACAATGAAATACTATTTATGAGGATTCTATTCTCATGACCTAAGTATGTTCCAAAGGTTCTACCTTCTAATACCATCACATTGAGTATTAGAGGGCATGCATTTGGGGGGAAGGGGTGGCGTGCATTCAGATCATTGCACTGGTGCATCCATTTTTTTTAAAGTGAGGGGTGCTTTTGATTTTCTACAAATGAAAGATAAACCCCACCAAGTTCTGTTTGTTGAAAATGGTATTTGTGGAGTTCCTGCCATGTACATTAGGTTAAGAACACGACTGCAGCTCAGGTCATTTTTGGCTCAGGTCAAGGAGGTACGGATTCAATCCCTGGCCCAGCACAGCGGGTTAGAAGATCCGGTGTTGCTGCTGCTGTGGCTTGGATTCAGTCTCTAGCCTGGTGCAGAAACTTCTGTGTGCCATCAGTGGGACCTAAAATAAAAACACAATATTTGGGAGCAAAGGTGGTTTCCATTCTGTCTTTTTGAGACAAACTAAGAGAATTTTAGGTTATACAAAATTTAGTTGCTTGAATAGACATAACCCTAAAGTTGAGCTTGGAAGTAATTATTAGAAGAACTGTCAATGTCCCACAGTGGGATTTCTTGGGTATTTTTTGCTTTAGGTAGTGTCCTATTCTCCTAATGGATGCAGAGGTAAAGTTTTTGCATCTGTAGGTAGGTTACTATTACAGTGAATTCAGGGGAGTTCCCATCATGGCTCAGTGGTTAACGAATCCGACTAGGAACCATGAGGTTGCGGGTTTGATCCCTGGCCTTGCTCAGTGGGTTAAGGATCCAGCGTTGCTGTGAGCTGTGGTGTAGGTTGCAGACACGGCTCGGATCTGCTGTGGTTGTGGCCGGTGGCTATAGCTCTGATTAGACCCCTACCCTGGTAACTTCCATATGCCACGGGAGCAGCCCTAGAAAAGGCAAAAAGACAAAAAAATAAATAAATCAAATGAATTCAGAAGTTCTCTTGTGGTGCAGCCAGTTAAGGCTCTGGCATTGTCACTGCAGCAGCTTGGGTCACTGGGTGGCACAGGTGTGACCAAAAAAATAAAATGAATTGACAGACCTGAACAGTAGTTAGGATTTTTACAAATGTTTGTATAAAGCAAGAGATAAAGTGAACATAGTTAAGGAGCTAAAGCTAAATCAGCCTTTCTCTGTATTAATAGGAGAAAGTTTTTGTTTTCTTTGGCCTTGTGCACAGCAAGTGGAAGTTCCCTGGGCCAGGGATTGAATCCCAGCACAGCTGTGACCTATGCCACATCTGTAGCAATGCTGGATCCTTAACCCACTGTTCCACAGAAGAAACGCCTATATTTTTTAGGTTTTTTATTAGATTGAGGTCACTTAGTAAATATTAGGCTTTATAGGCTGTAAATAATCTGTCTCATGTTCTTGTGTTGGTTTTTTGGATTTTTTTGGTTTTTTTTTTTTTTTCATCTTTTCTGGGGCCGCACTCATGGCGTATGGAGGTTCCCAGGCTAGGGGCTGAATCGGAGCTGTAGCCACCAGCATATGCCACAGCCACAGCAACTTGGGGATCCGAGCTGCATCTGCAGCCCACACCACAGCTCACGGCCACGCCGGATCCTTAACCCACTGAGCAAGGCCAGGGATCGAACCCACAACCTCATGGTTCCTAGTCGGATTTGTTAACCATTGAGCCACGACGGGAACGCCAGTAACTTTTTTTTTTTTTTTGAAATATGAGGAATTTTCTAGTGGCTCAGTGGGTTAAGGAGCTGGTGTCATTGCTGCCTTAATTTCTGTACCACAAAAGAGCTTTTGTGTGTGTTTTTTGCTTTCTAGGGCCTCACCCGTGGCATATAAAGGTTCACAGATTCTAGGGGTTGAATCAGAATTGCAGCTGCGGGCAACAGCCGCAGGATCCAAAATTCGTCTGCAGCCTGTGTCAAAGCTTGTGGCAGCTCCAGATCCCCAACCTACAAAATGAGGCCAGGGATCCAACCCATATCCTCATTTATACTACTCAGGTTTGCTCCTCCTGAGCTGCTGCAGAAACTCCCTATGTATTTTTAATTAATAGAAACCCAGAGAGTTTCAACATATTTCGATCAATTTGCAGTTATTCTTTCAAATTGTCCAAATCGTAATAGCCAAGGAAAGAGAGACTCTTTTTTCTTAATTATTTTATTTTATTTTATTTTTTTGTCTTTTTGCCTTTTCTAGGGCCGCACCTGCGACACATGGAGGTTCCCAGGCTAGGGGTCTAATCGGAGCTGTTGCTGCCAGCCACAGCCACAGCCACACCAGATCTGAGCCGTGTCTGCGACCTACAGCGCAGCTCACAGCAATGCTGGATCCTTAACCACTGAGCAAGGCCAGGGATCAAACCCGCAACCTCATGGTTCCTAGTCAGATTCGTTACCACTAAGCCATGATGAGAACTCCGAGAGACTCTTAATTTTTGCCTCCTGATCTTGTTTCTCTCTCTCTTTTTTTTTTGTCTTTTGTTGTTGTTATTGTTGTTGTTGCTATTTCTTGGGCCGCTCCCGCGGCATATGGAGGTTCCCAGGCTAGGGGTCCAATCGGAGCTGTAGCCACCGGCCTACGCCAGAGCCACAGCAACGTGGGATCCGAGCCGCGTCTGCGACCTACACCACAGCTCACGGCAAAGCCAGATCGTTAGCCCACTGAGCAAGGACAGGGACTGAACCCGCAACCTCATCATTCCTAGTCGGATTCGTTAACCACTGTGCCACGACGGGAACTCCCCTGATCTTGTTTCTAATAAATAGCTTCATCTATACTGAGGGCTGTCCCAAGCTTGGAGCTAGAGTCTACAATTTCTCTATAGGTATTTCCTTTTAGTTGGAATTAAGTAGTATTTTGGCCCTAGTGTGTTCATTGCCATTTTTTGTTATTGTTAGTAGTGCTTTTTAAGGATGGGATTATCTGGTTAACGTTGGAGATTACCATTTCTGTTTCTTTTTCTTTTTTCTATAGTTGCACCCACAGCATATGAAACTTCCTAGGCTAGGGGTAGAATCAGAGCTGCAGCTGCTGGCCTACACTACACCCACAGCAATGCGAGATCCAAGCTGCATTTGTGGTAATGCCAGATCCTTAACCCTTAACCCACTGAGCGAGGCCGGGGGATTGAACTCGCATCTCAAGGCTACATACTCGCTGAGCCATACATAACAGGATCTTCTTGCCTTCTCTAATTTTTAACTTCAGATATGATAGCAGTGTTCCAGAGTAGAGTATGGCTAGTCAAGTTTAACAGTCATGTAAAAATGTTGTTGAGCAATTAGAAGTTGGCTGCAGCTTTGGGACTTTAAACTTCTACTCCTTTGGGTTGGTAATTTCAGCTTGGAATGCAAATGTAGGGTAAAATGTAGTTTACTTTTTTTTTTCCCCTTTTTAGGGCCGCACCCAAGGCATATGGAGGCTCCCAGGCTACAGGTCAAATCGGAGCTCCAACTGCCAGCCTACACCACAGCCACAGCAACAACAGATTTGAGCTGGGTCTTTGACCTACACCACAGCTCACCGCAGCACCGGAGCTTACCCCACTGAGCAAAGCCAAGGATCAAACCCACAACCTTGTGGTTCCCAGTCAGATTTGTTTCCACTGGGCCGCAACGGGAACTCCCTAGTTTACATTTGAAATTGTAATAAACTGCCTGGAAATAATCAATGCTGTGATGGCACACAGAAGTACTTTACTCACATGCTAAATTGTGAGGGTTATGTAAACATTCAGTTAGTGAATTCCAGCTTACCTTTGTCTAATTTTATCTCTTTGTAGGCAGCCTGCTTCTGCAAAGTGGTACGATCGAAGGGACTATGTCTTCATTGAATTTTGTGTTGAAGACAGTAAAGATGTTAATGTAAATTTTGAAAAGTCCAAGCTTACATTCAGGTAAATTATTATTTACACCATTGAGTAAAGAAGCTAGTTTCACACAACTTGAATAACTTTGGTTTGCTTGTTTTTGTTTTTGCTGAAGTTACTGCTAATACGCCTTTTTGAAGAGACTAATTTTTTTTTCTTTTTTTTTTTTTTGTACAGTTGTCTTGGAGGAAGTGATAATTTTAAACATTTAAATGAAATTGATCTTTTTCACTGTATTGATCCAAATGTAAGTAGTCTTGCTCTTTAGTCCCAGTTTAAACTGTGAGGAAATGGACATAATTTAAATACTCATTATTAGAGATAAGCACTGAATTTTTTAACAGTTCAGAGGCTAAGTGTAATTATACATCTTGCATTATTTTCCCCATTCTAACTACCTTTTTTTTAGATTGGGGTGTAGTTGATGTAAGGGTAGTACTCTTGGGGTTTGTCTTATTTAAATATAGGCACATCTAAGTATGTTTTATGATTTTACCATATTGAGTTAATTTTTCTAAGGTTTTATTAACCTGTGCAGGTAAGGGAAAAGTGGTGGTTTCCTTGCAATTGGATAGCCTCTGAAATCTCTAGTAGTGTAGAGGTGTTTCAGGGTTTAGAGAAAGTATAGGGTAAAAAAGTAGGAGAGGCGTTTGCATTGTGGCACAGTGGAAATGAATCCAACTAGTATCATCATGATGCGGATTTGATCCATAGCCTCAAAGTAGGTTAAGTATCTGGCATTGCCATGAGCCCTGGTGTCTTATTTTTGTTTTTAGGATTCCAAGCATAAAAGAACGGACAGATCAATTTTATGTTGTTTACGAAAAGGAGAATCTGGCCAGTCATGGCCACGGTTAACAAAAGAAAGGGCGAAGGTAGGTTCCTTTTTTTTTTTTTTAAGTTTAATATTTTTAAGTAACTAAAGATACAGGAAAGAAAACTATCAACAAAATGGAAAGACAAACCTAGTGAATGGGAGAATATATTTGCAAATCACATATCTGATAATATCCAAAGTAAATGAAGAATTCATACAACTCAATAACAACAACTCAGTTGAATAATGAGAGGATTTAATAGACATTTTCCCAAACAAGACATACAGCTATCCAGCAAGCATTTAGAAAGATGTTCAACATCAGTAATTATTAAAGACATGCAGATCACAACCACAGTGAGGTAGCACCTCATAACTGATAGCTCTACGAGATAACCTCTCACAATTAGAATGGCTAATATCAGACAAATAAGGAGTTCCTGTTGTGGCTCAGTGGTTAATGAATCTGACTAACATCCATGAGGACGTAGATTCGATCCCTGGCCTCGCTCATTGGGTTAAGGATCCAGTGTTGCCACGAGCTGTGGTGTAGGTTGCTGACACGGCTCAGATCCTGAGTGGCTGTGGCTGTGGCTTAGGCCAGCAGCTACAGTTCCCGATTTGACCCCTAGCCTGGGAACTGCTATATGCCTTGAGGGTGGCTCTAAAACAAATAAAAAAAGATGACAACATGTTGAAGAGAATGTAGAGAAAAGGGAACCTTTGTATATTGTTGGGATGGTATATCGGTGCAGCCACTATGGAAAACAGTATGAATATTTTCTCCAAAGATGAACTACCACATGATTCAGCTATTGCACTGCTCGGTATTTATCCAAAGAATATAAAAACACTAATTGGGAAAGATGTATGCTATTCCTCTGTTCATTGCAGCATTATTTACAATAACCAATATATGCAAACAACCATAGGTTCCATTGATAGGTAAAATGGATGAACTGTGTTGTGTATATTCTATTGAAAAAAATGAAATTTTGGAGTTCCCTGTGGCACAGTGGGTTAAGTATCCCGCAGTGTCATTGTAGTGGCCCTGGTCACTGCTGTGGCACACGTTTGATCCTTGGCACTGGGAACTTGCACATGCCACAGGTGACACCCAAAAAATGTGTATGTGAAATTCGGCCGTTTTCAGCAACATGGATGGACCTTGAGAATAATACACTAAGTAAAATAAGTCAGAAGGTAAAAAGATAAATGTAATTTTAACAACAGATGAATGAACAAAACCAAAACTCATAGATTCAGAGAACAGATTGGTGGTTACCATAGGGGAAGGGGTACAAGGAGTCAGTGGTATGGTAACAATTGGCAAGTGGACTTAGAGGGTAATCACTTTGTAGTGTACACAGGTAGTGTTTTGTTTTTAATTTTATTGGAATACGGTTGACTTACAAAGTTGTGTTAATTTCAGGTGTGGGGACACAGATGTTGGGTTATAATATATACTCAAAACTTTGTTTTTTAGCCTTTTTTGGACTGTACCCTTGGCATGAGAGGCCAGAGTTCAAACCCCTGCCACAGCAGCAACCCAAGCCACTTTGGTGACAATACCAAATCCTTAACTCATTGAGCCGCATGAGAACACTGACCTGAAACTTACTATTAAAAGTTTATTTGGGGAAGTTCCTGTCATGGCAAAGCAGAAACGAATCCAACTAGGAACTGTGAGGTCGTGGGTTCGATCCCTGGCCTCGCTCAATGGGTTAAGGATCCACTGTTGCTGTGAGCTGTGGTGTAGGCTGCAGACGCAGCTCAGATCGGGTGTTTCTGTGGCTGTGGCATAGGTCAGCAGCTACAACTCTGATTCAACCCCTACCTAGCCTAGGAACCTCCATGTGATGTGGGTGTGGCCCTAAAAAGACCCCCCCCAAAAAAAGTTTATTCGGGGAAGTTCCTGTTGTGGCTCATCAGGATCAGGTTATGAAACCAACTAGTATCCATGAGATTTAATCCCTGGCCGTGATCTGGAATTGCTGTGATGTGTTGCTGTGGCATGGGCCAGCACCTGCAGCTCCAATTCAACCCCTAGGATGGAAATTTTCTTGTGCTGTGGGTGTGGCCCTAAAAAAGCTTAAAAAAAAAAAAAAAGTTTAGGGAGTTCCCATTGTGGCACAGTGGAAACAAATCCAACTAGGAACCACGAGGTTGTGGGTTCGATCCCTGGCCTTGCTCAGTGGGTTAAGGATCCGGTGTTGCTGTGGCATAGGCTGGCAGCTATAGCTCTGATTAGATCCCTAGCCTGGGAACCTCCATACGCCATGGGTGTGGCCCTCAAAAGGACAAAAAGACACCCCCCCCCAAAAAAAAAAGTTTATTTGAGAGGGGAGGGAGTGAGATGAATGAGGAGTTTGAGATTGGTAGATGCAAATTATTACTACATTTAGAATGAATAAACAATGAAGTCTTCCTGTAAAGCACAAAGAAGTACATCCAGTTTCTTGAGATAGACCATGATGGAAGATAACATAAGAAAGGGAATGGGGAGTTCCCTTCATGGCACAGTGGGAACAAATCTGACTAGGAAACATGAGGTTGCGGGTTTGATCCCTGTCCCCACTCAGTGGGTTAAGGATCTGGTTTTGCCATGGGTTGTGGTGTAGGTCAAAGACTCAGCTCGGATCTGGTGTTGCTGTGGCTGTGGTGTAGGTCAGCAGCTGTAGCTCCGATTAGACCCCTAGCCTGGGAACCCCCATATGCCTCCAGTGAGGCCCTAAAAAGCCAAAAAAAAAAAATTAGTCTTGGGGAGGTCCTAGGTGATGCAGCATGTTAAGCATACAGTGTTGTCACTGTTGTGGCTTGGATCACATCTGTGGCGTGGGCTTGATCCCTGGCCTGGGAATTTCTGCATGCCATGAGTGTGGCGTGCTACCACCCTCTCCCTACCCCACCCCTGCAAAAAGCAAAAAACAAAAGTCTTTAAGGTACAGAACCAAAGGGTACAAAATAACCTGATCATAGGGTGGTATTTGTGTTGGTCTATAGCTTAATTGGCTTAGTGTGGACTTCAATAATTGGAAAGACTGGGAAGATGACTCAGATGAAGACATGTCTAATTTTGATCGTTTCTCTGAGGTAAGTTCTTTTAAATAATTCCGTTTCTCTCTCTCCAGGTATATATCAGTATAGTCAATTTAATTTGGTTTTTAGAATTTAGTGATGTTTAAGATGTATGTTATTTTATTTTCAAGATAAATGTTTTGCAGTAAAAACATCTTTACAATGGTCATTTAACATTTTCTAATGAATATTTAAAAATTAGTGTGTATTTGTTTCAACACAGCTAGTTTTAATTCTAGCATTGGGATAATTTTTTTTTTTTTAAAGGAGAATCAGTATAGTAACTTGGCTTGCATTTTGGAGCCATACAATATGGATATAAACCTTTAAACACCAGAATCATGGTGAAGATAAGTACAGTGAGTGATGTGTGGGTTATTTTAGTTGCAGAATCAAGGAAAGGGTTTTAAGTAAGCCCTTTTTTCCAGGATGTCACTGAAGTACATATTACTATGGCCAAAGGGGGGAAAAAGATCACTGATACTCCTGCAGGTCGACTAGGTCTTATCAAATGTGCTGCCGTAAAGTTAATCAGAAAAGATAACATTATAAGTTGAAGATAGACCTATGCACTCTTTCTCACTGTGATTTGAATTTTAATTGTACTTTTATATTTCTTCATTGAAAATAAAGAGTTAAAAGGAGTAAGTTTCCAACTTTTCATGTATGTAACTAATTTAACATCTTTCTACCTGACTCTGGCACCTTGATTTCAAAAGAGAGAAGGGAGGTAAAGGTTTTCATGTGATTCTGCTAAACTATGCTACTCCTTAGGTATAGTAATTGGTGCCATCATTCACCCAGCTGTGCAAGTCACAACTTCTTAACACTGTTGTCTTTCACTGCCTCTCTCTATCCAGTATAACATTAAGTGCTGTCCTTGTTGTCTGTATTTTGTTTTTACCTCCTAAATAGTTCTCAAATGTATTCATTTCTGTGTCTGTTGACATTGTATCTGAGCACCTAGCATTGTGTTTGGCACATTTTGAGCATTTGTCCTGCTTAGAAGAAACTTAACCAGTATTCACTAGTGTCTTCAGATATAGGAACACTCTTTATTAGCTACTCGTATTGTTGCCCAGAATTTTTGTACTGAGAGATTTGAGTAGGAATCTTTTTAAGGCCTCTTTTGACTTTGAAGTTCAGGTAAGCATGTATTTTCGAAGTCCCTATCCGATAATAGTTATTTAGTCTGGTTATTTGTACCTCTTAAAATAATACACTACTTGCTTTATGATCAGAAATAACTAAATATGGTAAATTAATACTTTATGTAACTATGCTCCATTGTTGGTCCTGGTTTATTCTGAGTATAGAAGGGTTTTTTACAGGGTGTACTTTTTCTTTCAAGGATTATGTTTATTTTCTGTTTTTAATTTAGTTACTGGTATTTAGCCTTTTGTTCAATATTCAGGCCTTTTATATAAACTAGTCAGCCCAGAGGACTTTATTTCAAGTTATTCATTAGTTCTTCACAATATTTAAAACTAGAGGGAATTCCCACTGTAGCTCAGCAGGTTAAGAATCTGACTAGTATCCATGAAGATGCGGGCTCAATCCCTGGCATCGCTCAGTGGGTTAAGGATCTGGCCTTGCTACAAGCTGTGGTGTAGTTGTAGATGCAGCTCAGATTTGGTGTGGCTGTGGCTGGCATAGGCCATCAGCTGCAGCTCCTATTTGACCCCTAGCCTGGGAACTTCCATATGCCTCAGGTGGGGCTCTAAAAAACAACAAAAACTACAATGAGGATACCGTAATACACTTAGTTAAAGATGTGGAACTTCACAAAGAGTCCCTTTTTTCCCCCTTAGCCACAAGAGGTGATTGCTGTTCTGGATTTTGATGTTTAATTTCTACATCATACATAGTTATCTTGTTGGAGGAATTTTAATAACTTCACTTTTCCTCTGAAGTTACTTAGCTTCCCTACAAATTTTTAGGATTTTATGTAATTACCTTATAAACTACCTTTTCCAAAAAGGAAGGTACCTAAGATTTTTTTTTTTAATTGGTGGAAATCTATGGCAGATTTAAGGTTTATTCTGGAGCGTGCAACCTAATAATTAGGGCTTCATTTAACGTCATTTTTAAAACTAATTTTTACACTTCAAATAGATGATGAACAACATGGGTGGTGATGAGGATGTAGATTTACCAGAAGTAGATGGAGCAGATGATGTAAGTCTATAAATTCTTTTCTATGTTTACTTAAATAGTAAGAATGTATTTGCAGGTTGTTTTATATAGATTCAAGATTGCACCTTTTTTTTTGGCACTTGTTTTTTTCTTAAAGATGTAGGGAAAAGCAGGAGTTCCCTATGTGGCATGGTGGGTTAAGAATCCGACTGTAGTGGCTCGGGTCTCTGCAGAGGTACAGGTTCTACCCAAGCCTGGCATAATGGGGTAAAGGACCTGGTGTTGGCTGCAGCTTCAGCGTACATTGCAGCTGAGGCTTGTGTTTAATCCCTTGCTTGGGTACTTCTATATGTTGCAGCTGTATCCATTAAAAAATACATATATAGGGAAAAGCAATTTTTTTAAATGTGCCCATTTTTGAGGGATGGGTATCACTAGGAAATGGATATCCCATGGACCATTCTTACAGGGCTCAGATTTATAATTCAAAATAATTACTGTATAGAGACATATACCTTATTCAGTTAAGAGTTAGTTTAGGAATTATTTTTAAAAATTGAAGAGCTTTTACAGAAGGATTTTTCAGAGAGACCTATTGTAAATAGATGGATGTTGTAAATCTATAAAAGGAGGATATACTGGAGCACTGTTCTCAGCATTTCCCCAACTGGCATCCTGTTAACATCTTTAGGAAAGTTGTTCATTGGAAAATAACTTATAGACAATTCAACACTAGGATTAGAGTTCATTGTCTTCGTCATTCCAGTGGTCTTCATATTGAGCCATCTTACTCTTCCATTGAATGCCAAGAGAGGAGAAACCATCTTCTATTAAGATTCATTCTGGGTGTCGAGTATATTTTAACTTTTAAAAAAGATTCAGTCTGGTTAATAGGAAGGGATTTAGAGGGTGGGCTCAATTCCCACCAAAAGACACACATCTTAGAGGAAGAAAAACATCTGTTCATCTTAAGTAAACCTGTTCTTAAGTCTTGCTAAGTTCATAAGATTGATATAACCACATATCTTTGCTACTTCTCAGTCAAAAGTAACAGTGCCTCAGTTTTTTAAGGCAAACTGTTCAGTTTAGCAGAGGAATGTTTGATCAACTTGGTAATAATTTTTTTATTTCCTTTTCTGCAGGATTCACAAGACAGTGATGATGAAAGTAAGTATCAGTGATGTTTCACATCAAAGACTGAACTCTCAAAATAGAGAAATTAATTTCTTTTCGGTTCTTGGAAGACACATGATTATTTCTTTATGGTCTCTAATAAATAGCCAAAGCTGAAATTTGAATGATTTGAGATTCAAAATTAGAAAAGGACAACCAGGAGTTCTTATCGTGGTGCAATGGGAACAAATCTGACTAGGAACCTGAGGTTGCAGGTTCAATCCCTGGCCTCACTCAGTGGGTTAAGGATCTGGCGTTGCCATGAGCTGTGGTGTAGGTTGCAGATGCAGCTCGGATCTGGTGTTGCTGTGGCTGTGGTGTAGGCTGGCAGCTATAGCTCCGATGAGACCCCTAGTCTGGGAACTTCCTGTGGGTACAGCCCTAAAAAAAAAGCTTAAAAAAAAAAAAGACAACCCAGTTCTCTTGGGAACTAGTTGTTGGTGGCTACTTTTTCCTATTATAAGACTTCTATGCATTGGTGCAACTGCTGCTCCAATCTGATCCCTGGCCTGGGAACTCCATATACTGAGGGGTGGCCAAAGAAGAAGGGGAAAAAAAGACTTCCAAGTTGTTTAATTATTCTAATTTATACTAATCTTTTAAAAATCTTTTCAGAAATGCCAGATCTGGAGTAAGGAATGTGTCATCGCTGGATGTTGAGGAAGAAAAATAACTTCTCTTCAAAGGTTTCATAATTAAGAGAATTCCTGAGTTGATAGCTCTAAAGGCAGATTCTGTATTTGCCTCCTTTAACCCATTTTTCAACCTGTTTGTTTTTTTAAAAAGGCTTCACTAAGGGTTGATATGTACCATTGTATGGGGCAATTTTAAGTCAGCTAAGGCAATAACCTTATGCATGAACATTTCCCAGACTGCCATGATGCTGTTGAGGCCTTAGGCAATTGATAAAGCAGTTGTGATAAATAAAAACATTTCACCTAAGTCTCCTTTACTTCATAACATAGATACTGACATGATAGAAAGCTCTTGGCTTAGGGAAAGTAACTAAATTTTAGATTTTAGAATATGGACTCAGAGTGGCTGAAACAAATACCTTAATCTGGTAACCTGTTGTTCCTCTGGTATATCCTTCAGGATTGTTCCACTAAAGTTTATTTTTCAAGAAATTTACTTCACATTATTGTACGTAAGTGATCACTTGTCAGTGTTCCAGATGTATCTTAGCTAAAACTAGTGAATGCCCTAACTTAGATGGTTTTGAAGCCTGTACATTTGGTATTGTTTGACCCTTAAACTTTTACATCTCTTAGCATGGAGGACGAAGAAAGGCTGTACATTGTTGCTTGAAAGTCTGTACATTTAGACCAAATTTGTATTTGCACTGTCAGTATAGCAGATGAGTGGGAAAAATGTTAATACACTATTGGATTTTTTTTTTTTTTTTTTGATTCAGCTTGTACCTGGGCTGAAAACCTCAATTTTGTTCATGACAGTGGGGATTTTTTTTTTTTTTTTTAATGTCTACATTCTTTCTAATAAACTGTTGGAAGACTTCTTGGCTATCCTTTCAAGTGTCTGGTTTACTGTAATTTCATGTATTGCCATTTACTGGAATGAGTTTTTAGTTTTACTTGAGGAAGAATTTGGGAATATTCCTCTGTTTGGGAAAAAAAGAAAGAGGCTTGCTGTAATATCACAGGAAACCTTTTAAAAGTGGATCTGTAATAGAAAATTGTAGATGCACTTTGCAACAGTTGGAAAAGTGTTGTGATTTGATTGAAATAAAACTAAATGTGTTGTCCTCCTCTAAATCTTTGAGCTTCTGCATTCTCCCACTTTTTATTCCCTCCAGTTTCTCTGTACCTGTATACCTGTATAGAAATGCTTCTTTTTTCAGTACTTTCTTATGTCAGAAATTAAGGACCCGTGTTCCAGGCAGTGTTAAAGTGCTGGGGCATACAAAGATTAATCCTTCAGGTAATTGCTGTATTCACTGAGTTCATATCACAGGCTAGATAGGACTTGGGACATACACTGAATAAAAACTTAGATGGGGAGTGTAGTAATAGATACGCATAGAGCATTGTTAAGTATATGACTTCCAGATGATTTTTTTTTTGTCTTTTTGCTATTTCTTTGGACCGCTCCCACGGCATATGGAGGTTCCCAGGCTAGGGGTTGAATCAGAGCTGTGGCCGCCAGCCTATGCCAGAGCCGCAGCAACGCGGGATCCGAGCCGCGTCTGCAGCCTACACCACAGCTCACGGCAACGCCGGATCGTTAGCCCACTGAGGAAGGGCAGGGACTGAACCCGAAACCTCATGGTTCCTAGTCGGATTCGTTAACCACTGTGCCACGACGGGAACTCCGCTCCAGTTTCTACAAGTCTTAGTGAACTTCATTTGTATGCTGACCATCAAATGTGTTTGCCATGATTCACCCAGCATTGTACCAACCTGGAGAATGTACAGAAGGAGGTGGGAGGCAGGTAGATGTCTTGAGGCTTACTCTAACTCTAAGTTACTGTTTTATTCTAATATGCTCTTAAGGCCTGTGGACTTAAAACATTAACCACATTTGGTGTCTCTGTTAGTTGGTAGTCTCTTCTAGAAGAGTGAAGGATGTATGTCACCACTAAATCTTCAGCCCTGAGGATAGCACACAGCAGATTGAGGACTTATACATACTCGTTGTGGGTAAGGAAACAAGTTAGTGTGGTAATTCAAAGGGTAACATAAAAGGGTAAATTTAGGCAGTGGTATTGGGAACTGGAGAGATTCCAAAGACAGGTCAAACAGGATTTGGTGACAGTTGACTTAGCATACTGTTAGTCTTGCTTTGCTCTTAATACTGAGCAGTCTTGGAGTTCCCGTCGTGGCGCAGTGGTTAACGAATCCGACTAGGAACCATGAGGTTTCGGGTTTGATCCCTGGCCTTGCTCAGTGGTTTAGGGATCCAGCGTTGCCCATGAGCTGTGGTATAGGTTGCAGACACGGCTCAGATCCCGTGTTGTTGTGGCTCTGGCGTAGGCTGGTGGCTACAGCTCCAATTTGGCCCCTAGCCTGGGAACCTCCATGTGCCTCAGGAGCGGCCTAAGAAATGGCAAAAAGACCCCCCCCCCCAAAAAAAAAAATACTGAGCAGTCTTTTCCAAAGTGAAAATCAAACCATTTGCTTAACTGACATAACATTAGTATGGGTAATTTCATTAATTATGTGAAGAACCTGTCCAGAACTCTAGCCCAAACTATTAAGCCCAAATCCCATGACCTTCACTTTCATACTTTCCTTAGCAACCCATTCCCTTGGTTGTATTTCATCATGTCACAAGTTCTGGCAGGATAGCTGTGAAAGCTGCTTCCCCTGCAGTTAGTTGATGGTCTCCATGAAGAATACACTTGTTCCTCAGCCAGTGTGGGGTTTATGTTCTCACAGCTAACAACTAATTAGCATCTCATAGCTCTAGTTTTTTTTTTTTTAAATGATTTTTTTTTTTTCTTGGTCCCAGCTGTGGCCACTCGCACAGCAGTAACAATGCCAGATGCTTGACCTAGGCTACCAGAGAATTGCTTTTATAGCCCTTTGTCTATAGAATCACCTTAGTTCTTGAACAATCAAAATCGGGGGACTCTGTGGATTCATAAGTCCCAACCCTAAGATAGGCTTTAGTATAGTAGGTGCAGGGGTCCTAGGAATTTGCAATTTAACTGATAACTTGACTACTATTGAAGTGTGATCCAGGGCTAGTAGCATCAGTCTTATCTAGGAACTTGTGAGAAGTGTAAGTTCTGGGCCCCCAAATAGACCTAATGACATAGGTCAGGAGTTCCCTGCTGTGGCATAGTGGGTGAAGGATTCAGCTCAGAGTCGATCCCTTGTCTGGGAACTACCGTATGCCATGCAGGCGGCTGAAAAAAAAATTACGTAGGCCAAAAGAGCATTAGGTTAAAACATAAGAGACATACTAGAGTAACATACTTAACATTTAACAAAGCATTTGAAGAACACTTAATCATTATGACAAGCCAACAGAAAAAAGTGGGCAAAAGGTAAGAACGCATAATTCACTGAGGAAATATAAATTACCAGGAAGTTCCCTTGTGGCGCAGCAAGTAAGTTAAGGTTACCTTATTGCTGATCTGTGTTACAGGTTGAAACTGCAGCACAGGTTTGATACCCAGTCTAGGAACTTTCCACATGCTATAGATGCAACCAAAAAGAAAAAACGACCAAGAAATATGATGTGAAAGTACTCTCTCCTAAAAATTAGGGAAATGCAAATTCAGCCAATGAAGTAAATTCAGATATACAATATTAGCCACCTTAGGAAAGTTTTGAGGAGTTCCCGTCGTGGCACAGTGGTCAACGAATCCGACTAGGAACCATGAGGTTGCGGGTTCGGTTCCTGCCCTTGCTCAGTGGGTTAACGATCCGGCATTGCCGTGAGCTGTGGTGTAGGTTGCAGACGCGGCTCAGATCCTGCGTTGCTGTGGTTCTGGCGTAGGCCGGTGGCTACAGCTCCGATTCGACCCCTAGCCTGGGAACCTCCATGTGCCGCGGGAGCGGCCCAAGAAATAGCAAAAAAGACCAAAAAAGTTTTGAGGGAGTTGTGGCACAGCAGAACTAGGAACCATGAGGTTGCAGGTTCAGTCCCTGCCTCGCTTAGTGGGTTAAGGATCCAGTGTTGCCGTGAGCTGTGGTGTAGGTTGCAGATGTGGCTCAGATCCCATGTGGCTGTGACTGTGGCGTAGGCCGGCAGCTGTAGCTCCGATTGGACCCCTAGCTTGGGAACCCCCATGTGCCTCAGGTGCGGCCCTTTTTTAAAGAAAAAATTTTCTCCAACAAACAAAAACTAAGAGTACAGCAATACTAAACCCATTCTAGAGAAATACTGAGAGGGCTTCTCTAAATAAGTAAGAAACAGAATGGAGAAAATCACAATTGGAAAGCAATCATTTTAAGCCAGTATACAGATCTAAAAAGGGGAAAAAAAACCTATTGTAAAAGTGATGATAAACACAAGGAATAGCAAAAGGACAAACATGAAAATGTAAAAAAAAGACTTCAAAATCCAAATATGGGGAAGGAAAGTAAGAAAATCTAGACTCTTATAATGTGTTAAGAGACTATATGACTGTCAGGCTAAAACACTGTCAGGCTAAAACAAAATGTAGAAAGGAGTTAACATACTTGAAAAACAGGGCAACCACAAATCAAAAACATTACATTCACAAAAACTAAAAAATAACACAAGCATAAAATAAAAGGAAATCAACCAGAAAAAAGGACAAGTGAAAAACAATATCAACTGGATAAGGAGGTTTAAAATGGCAGTAAATACATATTTATCAGCTATTTACCTTAAATGTCAATGGACTGAATGCTCCAATCAAGAGTGGCAAATTGGATAAAAAAACAAGAGCCTACAATATGGTGTCTACAGGAGACTCACCTTAGGGCAAAGGACACATAAGTTGAAAGTGAACAGATGGGAAAAGACATTTCATGCTAATGGAAAAGACAGGAAAGCAGGAATTGCAATATTCATATCAGACAAAATAGACTTCAGGAGTTCCTGTCGCGGCACGTCGGAAACGAATCCACCTGAGAACCATGAGGTTAAGGGTTGATCCCTGGCCTTGATCAGTAGGTTAAGGAACTGGTGTTGCTGTGAGCTGTAGTTTAAGTTGCAGACTCGGCTCGGATTTGGCATTGCCGTGGTGTAGGCCAGTGGCTCCAGCTCTGATTAGACCTCTAGCCTGGGAATCTCCATATTCGGCCCTAGAAAAGACAAAAATAAAATAAAAAGTGATTAGCCTCAGTTATCTGGAAATTTATGTGAAAATCTACCTTGACACCTTCATTAAGTGTCATTTTAAATATGTTTGACAATAACATGGCCACAACAAAATTTTACCAAATTTAAACTAAAGGATTTTTAAGAACATTTATTGGCTCACACATATCATATTAAAACAAAAGTAGGTGGGTCCCACAACCAAATTGATCCAGAGATAATAATTATCATTATCTTTAATAATTATTATTTTTGTTTAGGGCCGCACCTGCAAAATATGGAAGTTCCCAGGCTAGGGGTTGAATTGGAGCTGCAGCTGACAGCAATGCTTGAGTGAGACCAGGGATCAAACACATCTTCACGGTTACTAGTCGGGTTCATTACCGCTGACCCACAGCAGGAACTTCTAAACCAAAGGATCTTAGCACTAAGTCAAAAGGCACTGTTCTGAATGCTTCTTTTATATTTTAATGTACTTAATTTTTGAGACAACATGAAATTATCCTAATTTTATTTCGTCTTTTGTCTTTTTAGGGCCGAACCTGTGACATATGGGGTCTAATCAGAGCTGGGTTTGTTTGTTTTATTTTTTTGTCTTTTTGCCTTTTCTAGGGCTGCTCCCGTGGCATATGGAGGTTCCAAGGCTAGGGGTCGAATCGGAGCTGTAGCCACCGGCCTACACCAGAGCCACAGCAACGCAGGATCCAAGCTGCATCTGTGACTTACAACACAGCTCACGGCAACGCCAGATCCTTAACCCAATGAGCGAGGCCAGGGATCAAACCCACAACCTCATGGTTCCTAGTCAGGTTGGTTACCGCTGAGCCACCACGGGTACTCCTCATTGCATTTTTTGTTCAAATGTTTTTCTTTTTTTTTCTTTTCTTTTCCTTTTTTTTTTCTTTTTGCCTTTTTTTGGGCCGCTCCCGTGGCATATGGAGGTTCCCAGGCTAGGGGTCTAATCGGAGCTGTAGCCGCCGGCCTACGCCAGAGCCACAGCAACGCGGGTTCCAAGCCGCGTCTGCAACCTACACCACAGGTCACGGCAACGCCGGATCCTTAACCCACTGAGTGAGGCCAGGGATCAAACCTGCAACCTCATGGTTCCTAGTCGGATTCACTTCTGCTGCGCCACGACGGGAAGTTCCCCCAAATGTTTTTCTTTAAAAGTGAAATCCTAAGTCTTATCTTTGCCTTCTGAATGTCTAGCACATATTTTTTATACGACTGGTTACATTAATTTCATTGTAGCCTTAATTCTGTCCAGATTCCTCAACTGCTGAGTTGTCTGAAAGCTTCCAATGTCACTACTGCAAATAAAAACTGTGTTTGACTCCTGAGTTAGCCAAGGTCACTGTTTGTCGTGCTTTACGACGCTACCACTTCCCTAACCTTGCGGGAGGCTGTCACCTAGCTCAAGGTCCTATCTAAGGAGAGAGCCCAAGGACAGCCAAAGACAGCCCACGTGCTTCCTCACAGGAACTCGGCCCCTTCCCCAAACGCAGTTCCGCCAAGTAATCTTTCCAACTGACATACCTGTTGTCCAATTGCATTTGGAGGCTCTGAGGGTTGCACGCAACCGGACACTGTCCAATAAAAAAAGGAATTCAGATTAGCACCAATTTTGGCCAATGATTGAGATGATGAGAGATTATTAGCCTATAGGAGCGACGCTGAGAGTGATAAGCAGCAAGATGATCCAACGGACGTGCCTACTGCAGAGTAGGCCCCGCCCCCAACTGTGGGGAGTTGGCGGCCAGACTGCTGTAGCGCTCAGTCTCCACCCGGGCTCCGCCATGTTGGGCTTTGTGGGTCGTGTGGCCTCTGCCTCGGCCTCTGGGGCCTTGCGGGGACTCAGCCCTTCAGCGCCGCTACCCCAAGCCCAGCTCTTACTGCGGGCCGCTCCGGCAGCGCTCCAGCCTGGTAAGTGCCTTGCATTCGGAGCTGGTTTCGTTTCTGTCGCCCCATGACCTTGAGCTGGGGGTGGGGGGGAGATAGACTCTCAGGCCTAAGGGTCTGTGGTGCAAGAAAACGCCCGATCCCCTGCCTTGTCCTCTAAACTGCAGGAGAACAAAAATTATATGGTTCAGTCACATTTTGGAAGAGGGGCGTTGTGTGAACGAAAAGTGCAGGCAGGTGTATTGACCTTCCGGTGCAGTGCGGACACCGACCTCTCAAATAATGAGATTTTGTGCATGAGAACGGCAAGATGGTGCAGGCACTTTCTCTGTTCAAGCGGGGCCCTCCCTTTAGACCCGCCTTCCGTGAAAACGGAAGGAGGCCGGGCCTGGGCTGAAATCACCAGTCCTTCTGACCTTTAACTGTCCTGATCCCATCGTCTTCCAATATCTTTTTTTTTTTTTTCCTGTTAGCCAGAGACTATGCCACTCAACCATCTCCATCGCCAAAGGCAGGCGCCGCCACTGGGCGAATCGTGGCAGTCATTGGTGCAGTGGTGGATGTCCAGTTTGATGAAGGACTGCCACCCATCCTAAATGCCCTGGAAGTGCAAGGCAGGGAGACCAGGCTGGTTTTGGAGGTGGCCCAGCATTTGGGTAAGTACAACATGTTAGGAATAATGAAGGTCTTCGATGCAATTACCCAAAAAACCAGGCTGTCTTCCTTCTGTGATGATTTTATCAAGATGACTTTCGTTCTTCTGAGTTTGCTGAAGCCACATTTAGATACTGAGAAGGAGTCTTGGTTGACTTAGGTGTTTGATGCCAGCTGTTTTTCATTAAATATGAAGTCAATTTGTCCTTATGTATAATCTTGCAACGTCTGTCTGACAGGTGAGAGTACTGTAAGGACCATTGCCATGGATGGTACAGAAGGCTTGGTTAGAGGCCAGAAAGTCCTGGATTCTGGTGCACCAATCAAAATTCCTGTTGGGCCTGAGACCTTGGGCAGAATCATGAATGTCATTGGAGAACCTATTGATGAGAGAGGTCCCATCAAAACCAAACAGTAAGTATCCCTCTTGTTCCATCTGCACACAAAGAAACTGCTTCTCCTAGCAGTTCTGTACATCAAGTGACACCCTCTAGTACAGTGGAATTTTCTTGCAGAGAATACACAGTCAGTGTAGTTTCTTCTGAAGAAAATTAAGGTTGTAGAAATTCTGATTGTAAAAGAAAAGTGAAAAAAAAAACAAACCCAAACTGCTACTTAGGGGGCAAGTTGATCATTTCAGTTCATTTTAATATCAGTGGCATTTATTTCATATTGGCATATGAAGAAGTGGTATTAGGTTAGGACTGTGTAAAAGGAAAGCCTTATGACTATTAAAATTGATAGGGAATGGGATTATTGCTTCCTGAGATAATGAAATCCCCTTTATTGCAGAATGTTGGGCTAATTTGTCTAGAGCATTGTATAAGAGAAGTGACTGTGAGTAAAAGGTTAGGATTGGGAATTGAGAGGACCCTTTAAAAGATGGATAGATACTGATCTTTTCTACTTTTACAGATTTGCTGCTATTCATGCTGAGGCTCCTGAATTCATGGAGATGAGTGTTGAGCAGGAAATTCTGGTTACCGGTATCAAGGTTGTGGATCTACTGGCTCCCTATGCCAAGGGTGGCAAAATTGGTATGTTAGTAGTGGGTAGACATTTTTGAAACATTAATACAGGAAAAAGAAATCCTACCATGTCATGTGGGTACTGAGATCAATCCCTCACTGATGAGTAGCTTCTGACTTTCGTTCTTCTGAGCTTGCTGAAGCCAGATGCCATTCCTGAGGAGGGAAAAGGTGGAAAGAAACAACAACAAAAATTTTTTTGAAGCTTGCTTTTTTGAGAACACAGAACTCTTAAATATTCCTTTTTTTTTCTTCTTCTTCTTTACCTCTCCCAGGGCTCTTTGGTGGTGCTGGAGTTGGCAAGACAGTACTGATCATGGAGTTAATCAACAACGTAGCCAAAGCTCATGGTGGTTACTCCGTGTTTGCTGGTGTTGGCGAAAGGACCCGTGAGGGCAATGACTTATACCATGAAATGATTGAGTCTGGTGTCATCAACTTAAAAGATGCTACCTCTAAGGTTAGCACTGAGCTGAGTGGTGTCCACATGGTACTACCAGGAAACTGTTCCAGTTGGTTGCATTGCTAGCTGAAGCCATGTGCTATGTATCCATTTTAGCGTCCCAGGACCTACAAAGGAAATTTCTGTCTGTTTTTATCCTAGTCTCTAATGTACGCCAAGGTACCTGTTTTTCCCTCTTTGATATTATATTACATTTCTAGTTTTTGTTTTTGGTAGATGGTCTCATCATTTATTTGAAAGCTAAATATAGGGGGAGTTGACGGTGGTTCTTATGTCTCAGATAATCCTATTTTGTACCTTTTATTTATAGTTTATTTCTGTCCTACTACAGGAATTTTGCCTCAGTAACATGAGAAAATTTTTTTTTCTGTTTTTGGGATTTCTTTTCTCTGATTGGGAAAAGAAATTTATGAACAAAAATATTGACACCTGAGAACGAGGGTTTTTTGTAGTTTCTCCAGTTCGGGGACCTTGGGTAGGTGGCTTTCCCACTTCTCTGCCAGGATTTCTGATTGTGTTTGATTATTGCAGGTAGCGCTGGTGTACGGTCAAATGAATGAACCTCCGGGTGCTCGGGCCCGGGTAGCTCTGACTGGACTGACTGTAGCTGAATACTTCAGAGACCAAGAGGGTCAAGATGTACTGCTGTTTATTGATAACATCTTTCGCTTCACCCAGGCTGGCTCAGAAGTAAGAGAGAAGGCTTTGAGAGGACCTGGTTCATTTGCCCTTTCTATGGATTGATGCAGATGATGCTAAAAATGTTCTTTCTTTAGGTGTCTGCTTTATTGGGCAGAATCCCTTCTGCGGTGGGTTATCAGCCTACCCTGGCCACTGACATGGGTACCATGCAGGAAAGAATCACCACCACCAAAAAGGGATCTATCACCTCTGTACAGGTGAGAACAGTTAAATGGTTGAAAGTCTAATTTGTATAAAGACATGTACAGAGAGGTATAGAACCTAGTTGCTTATATCTCAAAAGACTTATTTATTTTTGGTCTTTTTAGGGCCATACTCGAGGCATGTGGATGGTCCCAGGCTAGGGGTAGAATCAGAGCTAAAGCCGCTGGCCCGTACCAAGAGCAATGCAGGATCTGAGCTATGTCTGCAGCCCACACCATAGCTCACAGCAACACCAGATCCTTAACCCATTGAGCAAGGCCAGGGATCGAACCTGAGTCCTAGTATCCAGTCAGGTTTGTTAACTGCTGAGCCACAATAGGAACTCCCTCAAAAGACGTAATTTTAACTAGGTTCCTGAGCTCCCTGAGGTATAAAATTCTGTGTGTGCATGTTAAAGACTCAAGATTAAGAAACCCTCATCTAAACTAATTGAAGGTGTTCATGTAAATGTAGGTCACATAATAGTTGTTTTCAACCTGAGAGGGAGTGAAGTTGCATGGAAACCAAGCATTAAATATGGACTACACTAAATACCCCAAGTTTTCAAATTTACATAGGTGATACACGTAGTAAAATTATTTAAAATTTTTTTATTAACTTGCAAGATTCATTTTTTCCAATGGTTATGGCAGTGCAAGGTGTTTTTTTTGTTTTTTTTTTTTCAATCTAAAAGTGAGTTTCACTTGGAGTCCCCATTGTGGCTCATGGGTAATGAACCTGACTAGTATCTATGAGGACACGGGTTCAATCCCTGGCCTCACTTAGTGGGTTAAGGACCTGGCGTTGCCGTCAGCTGTGGTGTAGGTCGCAGATGCAGGTTAGGTCCCATGTTGCTGTGGCTGTGGTATAGGCTGGCAGCTGCTGCTGTGATTCGACGCCTAGTCTGGGAACTTCCATATGCCGTGGGTGCAGCCCTAATCTAAAAAGACCAGAGGGAAAAAAAAAGTTAATTTCTCTACAGTAGAGTTAAAACATAGGATGAAGAATAAAAGGAAAAAAATAAAATTCTTTCATCACAGCATGGAGGGGCCAGGTAATCTATAAGCTCATTCAGTGGCTGGATGTGGGATCACTAGGGATTGAACCCATGCCACAGTGGTGAAAGCACCAAGTCCTAACCACTAGACCACCAGGGAACTCGAGTCTACCTGGTTTGTTTTTTTGGCTGACCTGGAGCATATGGGATTCCTGGGCCAGGGATCAGATCTGAGCAGTAGCTGTGACCTAAGCTGCAACTGTGGCAACTCCAGATCCTTAACCCACTGTGCCAGGCTGGGGATTGAACCTGTGTCTCAGCGCTCTGAAGATGCCACCAATCCCGCCATTGTGCCACAGTAGAACTCTTGAATCCACCCTTTTTGAACCTGATAGAGTGACATGATGAGAGATCAGAAAAAGGGATGGCTTAAGTAGAATTACATGGCTTCCTGCTGCTCTTCATGGGTTCTTGACTCATTTTAGGCCATCTATGTGCCAGCTGATGACTTAACTGACCCTGCTCCTGCCACCACCTTTGCCCATTTGGATGCTACCACTGTGCTGTCCCGTGCTATTGCTGAGCTGGGCATTTATCCCGCTGTGGATCCTCTGGACTCTACTTCTCGAATCATGGATCCCAACATTGTTGGCAGTGAGCATTACGATGTTGCCCGTGGAGTGCAAAAGATCCTACAGGTAAGTATTGTAGGTGAAATCAGTGGCCATGAGTCGGGGAATTTGGGAACTATGTTAGGATCAGATCTGTGGTGACTTGGTGTGATTTGCTTTAGAGCAAGCAAGATGAGACCAGTAGTTCCTAATGAGTGTTAATGAAGTCTCTTGGGTTTCCAGGTACTCCATGTTTAAAATCTGATTTTCTTTAACAGCACCTAACAGTAGGAGTGGGAGAACCAGACAGTGATCTTAGCTGAGGGCCCTCCTAACCCCCAAGTAACTAATTTGTTTCAGTTACGAAGTGAGATAAGGTGCTAAAGTGTTCATATGTGAGTATAAATTTGTATTAACCCTTAGGTTTTTGTCCAAATTAAAGGAATGTAAATGTTTACTCAGGCCTCTCATTTTCTCACAGGACTACAAATCCCTCCAAGATATCATTGCCATCCTGGGTATGGATGAACTTTCTGAGGAAGACAAGTTAACTGTGTCCCGTGCACGGAAAATACAGCGTTTCCTGTCTCAGCCATTCCAGGTTGCTGAGGTCTTTACAGGTCACTTGGGGAAGTTGGTACCCCTGAAGGAGACCATCAAAGGATTCCAGCAGATTTTGGCAGGTGAGATCTCAAGTATAAAATGGCAGAGAAGCTGAAATCCCTTGAATACTTGCTATGTATGTCATGTTCCCATTTAAGGAATCAGCAAGTAATATATAAGTATACTGTGCCTAGTATAATTTTCATGTAAAAAGTTATTTCCCATCAATTTTTGGAAGTACTTGATTTCTGAGAGTGAGACTGGCTGAGAGCTTTCAGTGTTAACTATTCTAAGTGAATTACAACATCATCATAAGGAAGGCACAGAGTTCCTGTCATGGCTCAGTGGTTAATGGACCTGACTAGTATCCATGAGGACATGGGTTCAATTCCTAGCCTCTCTCAGTGGGTTAAGGATCCAGTGTTGCTGTGAGCTGTGGTGTAGGCCAGCGGCTACAGCTCCGATTCGACTCCTAGCCTGGGAACCTCCATATGCCTCAGGTGCCGCCCTAAAAAGACCAAAAAAAACCTAAAGGTATTATTCTGTTTTACAAACCAGGAAACTTATCACAAAGCCAAATCCCAATGTCATACAGCCAAAGTGGAGAGCAAGAATTTGAACGTGAATTTATGTGACTCTGGAAAACTGTTTCTTTGTGGGGTTTTTTTTTTGGTCTTTTGTCTTTTCAGGGCCGCACCCACAGCATATGGAGGTTCCCAGACTGTGGGTTGAATCGGAGCTGTAGCTTCTGTGCCACAGCCACAGCAATGCTGGATCCAAGCCACTTCTGCGACCTACACCATAGCTCACGGCGATGCCAGATCCTTAACCCCCTGAGCGAGGTCAGGGATCAAACCCACAACACCTTATAGTTCCTAGTCGGATTTGTTTTTGATGTGCCATGGAGGCAACCCCTGGACAACTTGTTCTTAATCTATACTGTAGTTAGGTCTTGTGAATTGGGTTTGCGAGGGGAATTTGTTAAGAATTCTTTTTTTTTTTTAGGGCTACACCCACAGCACATAGAGGTTCCCAGGCTAGGGGTCTAATCAAAGTTATCGCTGCCAGCCTACGCTAGAGTCATAGCAATGCCAGATCAGAGCTATATCTGTGACCTACATCACAGCTCACCGCAGTACTGAATCCTTAACCCGCTGAGCGAGGTCAGGGATCGAACCCACAGCCTCATGGTTCCTAGTCGGAATTGTTTCCACCATGCCACAACGGTAACTCCCAGAAAAGATTTCTAATTGGGAGTTCCCTTTTGGCTCATGGTTATGAACCTGTATCCATGAGGATGGGGGTTCTATCCCTGGCCTCACTCAGTGGGTTAAGGGATCCGGTGTTGGCATGAGCTGTGGTGTATATCGAAGACTGCTCAGATAGTCCGTTGCTGTGGTTGTGGCGTATGCTGGCAGTTGCAGCTCTGATTAAACCCCTAGCCTGGGAACTTCATGTGCTGCACATGTAGCCATAAAAAGCAAAGTAAAAGATTTTTAAGGAGTTCCCGTCGTGGCGCAGTGGTTAACGAATCCGACTAGGAACCATGAGGTTCCCCTTGCTCAGTGGGTTGAGGATCCGGCGTTGCCGTGAGCTGTGGTGTAGGTTGCGGACGCGGCTCGGATCCCGCGTTGCTGTGGCTCTGGTGTAGGCTCGTGGCTGCAGCTCCAATTCAACCCCTAGCCTGGGAACCTCCATATGCCGCGGGAGCGGCCCAAGAAATAGAAAAAAAAAAAAAAAGATTTTTAAGATGATATGATTTCATATTCTGAATAATGGCGTCAAGTGGTGAGGTACCCACTGCAGAAAATTGATATTCTTCCACTTTTCACCAGTTGGCATTTTTTTCTATATAGGTGAATATGACCATCTCCCAGAACAGGCTTTCTATATGGTGGGACCCATTGAAGAAGCTGTGGCAAAAGCTGATAAGCTGGCTGAAGAGCACTCATGAGGGAGTCCTTTTGGCAAACTAAGTACTCATCCTCTTTGTGGCCCTCTCTTGCCCCTCATCCAAAACGCAGTTTTCTCTGTAGGCCATGAGAGCCTTGATTGAAGACATTGTATTCTGTCTGAAGAGTATTTAAGGTTTCCAATAAAATGTACATCCCTCATCATCTGTCTGTTTTTCTTGGTCCTAAAAACAAAGCCAACACTGAGGTTTTTAGCAATTTTAGAATAGTCACAAGAAACAGCATGAAATGGGCCATATATGTTTGAAATGGGGTCATCAAAAAAAGAAAAGCTGCTAGTTCGGATTAATAAACTAGCATGAGTCTTATGAGGAGTTTCCTGTGGATGATGTGATCTTACTAGTAGGGTCTCAAGTTTGGCCTTTTATGTTCATGGCAAATCAATTTTTTGGCTCTTCAGTATTCTATTTAGCACCTTATCTGATTAAAAAAGCAAAAGGGGACATCCTGCTGTGGTGGCATCTCTGGAACCTTGGGATGCAGCTTTGATCCTAGCCCAGCACAGTGGGTTAAATAATCCTGTGTTGCCACAGCTGAGACTAGCTCGGATCTGATCCCTGGCCCAAAACTCTCTATGCTAAATAAAAAGGTTTTTTTTTCAGAAAAGCACACTGGGAAAAGTGGGTTGGGTGGTTGAAAAATAAGTGCTACTCTAAGAGAAGTAAGGGGTTAATCAGTGTTCTGAAGGATTAATACTGATCTGTGCAAAATTTGAGTCAACCCACCACTGCCCCACCATTGCCACAGTTTTGGTTTTTTTCATGTATTTTGGGCAAGACGTATGTGGTTCCTTGAGGTAGTGCAGGATTTAAAGTGCCATGAGCCCTATTCTAAGATCCCTAAAAATTGAAATCTGTTACAGAGGAATAGTAATTTGCAGGGTTGCTGGGCTTGGGGTTTCTCAGCTAAATAGTGGAATTAGACAATTGCCCCTTCACTTTAGCCAACCGAAAGGTGCAGGATTATAAGAATTACTCAAAGGCACACCCAGTTTCAAGTAAGTGCAAGGTCGGATTTGGTGCTCCTGAAATATTTTCTGGGCCCAGACCCATATCCTGCCCTCTGGTGGTAGGGCTAGAGGCTCTGCACAAACTCTCATCTCACCATTTTGAAATCCTTGAAGGCCATTTGCAGGGATGTGGTTCTTAGCTAATGACTGTTTACAAACCAGCTGGGGCTTTTGTCCTGAGGAGGAGCCTGAATCTATAAGCTCCACCCTGAGGCATTCAAGTTGGGTAGGAGCCGGGTAGGACAAACATCCCAATTCAGAGGCCCCCGGGGGCTGAAGGTTGGGGAGGGGCCTTGGGAGAGGAGCCAGGGGTGGAGTAGGGGCCTCTATAAGTTTCCTCCCATCGCCTATGACGTCCTTGGCACCAGTCTCTTCTGTGTTGTGATCTGGACGGAAGGTGGAGCCCCTGAGCTGCCTGTGCCTGGTAGTTTGCTCCCAGAAAAGCCTGAATTTGGGGAAATGCTGAGTTATGGGGTGGGGGCACACATCCTCTGGGTCAAGACTGAAGTGGGGAAAGAAGCTGGTGCAGGAGCCCCCAGGGCCAGCCCTTTTTGCTCCACTTTCCCTTGTTATCCAGATGCAGACCTGGGAACTGCGACCCTAAAGGTCATTTCTGTCCCTCCACCCCCACATTTACATCTCTCAGCATTCATCCAGAAACTTCTTCCTCTCACTACCTGCAACTGTTTATTTCCTTCCTCCTTCATCGGTCTCTTCTTGTAGCATGCCACTGGAGTGTCAACATAGATCTAACCTTCCTCCATATTTCTCCTGGTTCTGCCCCGTCCTCACCGCCTCCTCCCTCTCCACCCAGAGAAAGCCCCGCCCTTCCCTCCTCCCTCCCCACCCCAGTCTGTCACACAGGGACATCACCCTACAGCAGTTCAGGCTGTGGTTCGCAGGAAGCATACATTGGCTTTTTGATTCGTGCTGGTTCCCAGCTCACAGTTTGGGAGGATCTAACACCAGCCTTCACGTGAAGGGGGAATCAAGGACGGTGAGGAGCTAGGTGGTCCCAGCCCTGAAGCCCAGCCAGCCTGACATGGGTAAGTATGAAGACCGGCCCCCCTCGGGGAAGGCCTGAGGGATGCCTACCTCCCTCCCTGGCTGACTCAGCAGGGGTGGGGCCTAACCTTTGCTCTTTTGAGGGGTGAAGGAGGAGACGCCAGACTATAGGGGCACAGGGCTCAGCTGGTGAGGCTGCCGACCACGAACGTTGGAAAGCTCCAGCTCCAGGGAAGAACCTGAGACTGCACCTCAGGTGGGGGCTTTCCCACCTCACCCCCATTTCCCCAACTCCTTGAGCCTCCCACTATTTTACACTCACTGCTGCCCCCCCTCAAAAAAAGTAAAGCCTACTTTTGGTCTCATTGGAAGATTTTTTAAAGGTGTATCTTCCCCCATTTTCTCCTGGGCTTTTTAAGTCCCTGTCTTCTTTCCTCCCCCACCCTGACCCACCACCAGGTGGGGGCTGCACTGAGCAGCTGCTTCCTGTTGCCCCAGAGGTTGCTGCAAGGGTGGTGGTGGTTGGGGGAAAGCTGAACTAGAATTCAGAAAGCACAATTCTCACAGTTCTACATCAGCCTCACTAGGGCTGCTGTTGGCGGTCCCCCTTGCTCCAGTCACTGAGAAGACTCAGAGAGGGATGACTGACATTGAAAGGCCTAGGAGGCCTAGGAGGTCTTTGCCCTCGTGGCTTCCTGATTCCAGAGACTTTTAAACTTGGGCCGAGCTTGAGGAAAGAGGCTGTGTCTTTCCACCGCTGAAGAGATTGGGTCGGTGAGGAGCTGAAACAGGGAACCTGTGCACCTGGTAGGGCCGCTGTTACCCCCAGCAGGCTCGGCCTTGAGTTCCCTCTTTGGCACCTTCACTCCTCGGGAGTCCTTGTGACTCTCACTGCCTTTCATGCCCTCCTTTGTGAAGAGATCTTTGCCAGTGCCCCCGGAGCGCAGGCGGAGCTCTCCCAAGTCCTCCAGTTCGGACCCACCACCCTCCCCCACTTCACCACCCAAGTTTCTGTCTCCTCTTCCTGGGATCTGTTCTCTTCCTCCATCTGGGATCCTTCCTGGTTCTGGCCCCTAGGAGACGCCACCAGCGTCCCCTCCCCCAGAGGATTCTTCGCGACAGCCCTATCGGAGCGTTCGTCCTTACCCCAGTAGCTCCTGCCCCTTTAAGTGCTCCCCCCCCCACCTCCCGCTCCACCGCGGCCGGCCCAGGGCTGGGGGAGGAGGCGCCGCCGCCGCCCGGCTCGGCCACCTGCGCCGCCGCCGCCGCCGCCACCAGCGCCGCCGCCGCCCGGCCCTGCTCCAGGTGAGGCCTGGCACCCACGACCGGTCCTGGAGTCCCTGGGCGTGCCGCCCCTGCGGTCCCCTTCCCCGGGATCCCCGCTGCCCTGGACGCAGTATCTGACCCTCCCCCTGCGGGAGCTGCCCTTCCTCTCTCCCCCGCACTATCTACTCACCCATTTCTCTCCTGTCCTCTGCGACCGGAATCCGGAGGCTTCTCACGCCTCTCGGCCAATCTCTCCAGGGTACCCCTCCTACTCTGGACCTAGGATCTCCCCCTCCCCCGCGTCTTCCTCGCCAGAAAAATCTCCCGCGGTCTAGGTTTCTCCTCCTCCCCTCTGGAACCATCGCTTTCCCACGCCATCCTAACCTCCAATGGGAGGGGGAATAACCGCCACCCTAACTCCTTTCCGTCCCTATATTAAAGGAGGGGGGTGGGGGGGTTATAGAGTGGAGTCACTTTCAGGCCCGGCTCCGCTGAACCCTTCAAGTTCAACTAACTCCCATCTGAAGCTTTTCTGTAGCCCTCATCCCACCCCATCTTTAGGACTTTAGGGGTGCCCGACCGCAGCACCCCGTCAAATAGCTCAGGTGGGAAAGGCTCTCTTGGACTTGGGGCAGGCCTGCCCAACCTAGGAATGTTCCTACCCCAGAGTCAGAGAATGGAGGTGGGGTTGCACCCAGAATCTTGTGATTCTGGGCTTAAGGGGCTTTTGGGGGGTACTGGGTTAGGGGCTAGGGCTAAGTCTCTAAGGGTGTTGGGGTGGTGGGTGAAGGCCTGGGAAACCCAGCCTTCTTTATTCAGTTGCAAAAGGAGTCCTAAGGAAATTAGGGTTTTCACTGTCCTCTCCTTGAGACCACCATGGAGGATATGAAAGGAGACTGCTGCATGGGGAAGGGGGTGGGGGAACGGGACATATACCATTTTGGAGAGAAGAGTACGGATTATGGTCCTTCTGTGTTATAAGAGACCCCAAAATACAGAAGGGAAGGAGACTGTTTTGCATTAAACTGAGAGGGAAGGGGGACAAGTTGGAATGGTCTCAGGGTTGAGGACCATCTTCCAACTAGAACCTCTTAACACCAAGAACCCTTCAGCCACTGAGGGCAAGGGAGGTCTTTAATAATTATCCCCCTCCCTCCAAGTCCAGCTAAGACCATGGCTCTGCCCCTTTTCTTCTTGTGCTGTCATTCCTCACTACCTCCAACATCAGACACTCCAGAATGAGGGGACAGGGTGTTTGAATTTGCTTCAGACTTCTGAGTCATGTTTCACAGGCTGGGAGGGAGCTGGGGGGAGGAGAGGGTGGTCGGCAGTGGTGTTTGGAGTTGAATTCCAGGAGTACCTGGACCAGGAGAGGGAGGGAGCAGAGGGATGCAAACGAATCCCCTGTCTCTCCCTTTCTGTCTCTTCCCCCTCCCAGTCCCAGCCATCTGGCTACACTGCACTGTGGCAGCTGACCCCAGAGTCAGGGTGGTGCAGCAGGAACACAGGAAGGGTGAGAAAAGGGGAGCAGGTGCTAATTTCTCCCTCCCTATTCTCTTTATTACCCATCTTCTGGCCTGGCTTGAGAGAGGTTCAGCGTATTCCCTAGGTACCCCTCTCACAAGTTGCTGAAAAAAATGACCATTTGCCCCTTCCTCTTTCTGGTAGCTTCCAAAAGGGAGATGAGGTGGTTGATTGGCCACATCTGATGGGATTGAGGAATGTTTAGGACATAGGGGGTGGGTCAGTCTGCCCTCTGTCGTCTGGATGGGGGAGAGGTACAGCTGCTGCTGGGGTGGCTTCTGGCAGGAAGTAAACACCCAGCTGTTGGCATACTGACACCCCACCCTCAACTTTCCTCAAAAAGCAGGGAAGACCCCTGATTAGATGGGATGGGGGATCTCATTCAAGGAGGAAGGTGATTGTAATCTTTTTGCACCAGATAGGATAGAATGGATCCTGCCCCATTTTCTTTTCTAATCCCAGGTGGCCCTCTCCTATCCAACATCCCTCTTAGCAGCTCCTGGCTGGGGTAGTCCTAGGGGTTGCCCTGGAGACTAGGCCTGGGGCTCGGAAGGGGTGGGGGCAGTCAGTGGGGCACAGGAGTAACCGGCTCTTCCGGAGCGGAGTGGAGCCAGCGGGTGGGTGTGTGTGGGTGTGTGGTGGTGGGGGAAGGGGCGTGGCTACACCCGTCTGACTGGCGCAGGCTCCTCCCCTGCCGCCCGCCTCTGACTGGCCAGCCTTATGATTGGGGGCGGGAGATGGGAAGATTCTCCCTCAGCTGCCCTGGAAAAGGGAAGAGAGAGAGAAAAAAAAGATACCTAGCTCTTTCTATTGGCTCTATAGGAAGCCAATTTCATGCCCTAAGATCTCTTCTTCACCTGCCTTTATTTTGGGGATGAAGGGAGGCATTCCTTTAGAAGTTTGCTGAATCCCTGCTTTCTGCAAAAGGAAGGACCCCTCTACACTGAGTGTGGCTCCTGTTAATTCAGGGACTTGAGGTCAGTAGGCTGTTGAGGATCATTATTTTTTCTCCAAGGTGACTCTATAAATTTGTTTTTGAGTCATGGAGGAGGATTTCTTCCTCTCCACTCCTTCCTACTGGAAATCTACTTTTCTTAGGAGAGGGAGAGAAACCTTACTAACCCTCTTAACCCCTGTCTCTCTGACCCACACACTTTGAGGCTTTGCTGAAGCTCACTTCCTTCTTAAGCCTCTCTGAGTCATTTGTAGTAGGGAGTGAAGTATGTCCCCAAAACTCAGGAAGAACTCACTCCTCTGTGCAGTAAGGAAATCCAGTCTAGACTGATGTATTTGGCCCTGCCTTACTCTGGCCCCACCCAGTTTTCAGATCTTCCCCAGAATCCCAGAGGAAGAGGTATTTGTTGACCCCCCCCAACCTGCTAGAGTTTCATCACCCCCACTCTGTTCCTCTTCCAGAATATTCAGCTGAGTTTTGCACAGTTAGGCAATTGTTTGTAGAACTGCATTGCAATGAATTGAATAGGAATTATCTTGAAGTCTGCAAAGTCTATTGAGTTGCAAGAAAAGGAAACCTGGTTTCTAGCCACATTTTATCCACGGTTTGACCTTGAACAAGTTGGTTAATTTCTTCGGGCCATAATTTCTTCATCTGCCCAAACAAGAGGAGGTTGAACTAGAAATTCTCTAAATTCTAACATCACATGGAGATATTGTTCTCCATTATGGGCCCTTGGAATCAACATTTTAGGTGATAGCTAAACTCTAGTCCTCTGCTATATTTTTTTTCCTATTCTTTTTCTTTTTTGCTTTTTAGGCCTGCACTTGCAGGATATAAGGTTTCCAGACTAAGGGCTGAATAGGAGCTGTGTCTGTGACCTACACCACAGCTCATGGCAGCACAGGATCCCCGATCCACTGAGCGAGGCCAGGGATCAAACCCGCATCCTCAGGGATACTAGTTGGGTTCGTTTCTGCTGCGCCACAACAGGAACTCCTCTTTCCTCTTCTCAGAAGATTTCACACAGTTACATAGCCCTATCTGGAAAAGTACTGAAATTATAGAATAAGTGGACATTTGAGGCACCTTATTTGCTGGTCAGTTTTCTTGCTCCTCCCCTGTCCCTCTGACTAGGTATAGGGTAGGCTCCTGCCTTCCCTGTCTGGTCTGGGAGCCAAGCTTCCTTTTTCTACGCACAGGAATCTCCCTGACCCCCAGGGCCCTGCAGATGTCTCCGGGAAGGTGGTGATCCAGGCAGGACCAGGCTGCCCCCACAGGACAGAGGTGAGTGGGCAGTAGATGCAGCAGGATCTTGCTTTTTTTCCTACCTCTTACCGGGATTGAACTTTCCTGACTAACCATTCCACTTCTACACTTCCACTTTTCCACTACCTAGCCTGGGAAATCACTGTCCCTGAAAAGATCTCTCCCCCCTCCCCCTTTAGGGGAGTGGTACATGCCTTGGTCCTAGAAACTTGGTCTAGTCTTTTAGGATAACCCTGGGATCAGGGAACGCCTTTCAGTTTGCTCAGTGTGATGCAGGACTACCGCCCACAATGAGACACAGAGCAGAGGGAGCTTCCCTGTGGTTTAGAGGGACACCGCGGCGCTAGGACCCAGATCCGAGGCCTGGAGAGCCAGGATGCCAGGCGCTAGGACCCGGTGGCTGAAGCGGAGGGCGGCTCGCTGCTCGCTCTCTCTCGGCCGCAGCTTCCCCGCCCCCTCCGGCTTCGGCTCACTCCTCCCCCGCCGGCCATGTTGGCTCCGCTCGGGCCCCGCGGTTGAGCCGCGTCCCCCTCCCCCCTCCCGGACCCCAGACCCCCTCCCCCGCGTTCCCCTCCCCTCCTGGCGCCCGGAGCGCGGCCATGTGAACCGCCGGTCCCCCGGGGAGAGACAAGCCCCGAGCCTGGCTGGACGCCGCTGCCTCAGGTCTGTTGGGTCTGTGGCTGGGGGCCTGAGGGGAGGGAGCCCGCTTTCATAGGAGGCTTCCCTCAGGGAACCAAGGCTCCAGAGCCGCCTAGAGCTTTGCTGGTGTATGGGGCGGGGGTGGGGGGGTGGGGGGAGGACGGGCGGCGGCGGCGAGAGACGCTGACTCTTATTTCCAGTTAGGATCCAGCTCCGGGCGGGGGTCTCCCTGCCCAGGAGGCTGGGAGGAAAGGGGGGCTGGCGGGTCTGCAGAAGATCAGGGATGGGGCGGCAGGCGCAGGAGGAGCTGTGGAGGCTCCCGGCGACGGCGGCGGCAAGGAGGAGGCGGAGAAGCCGCCTGACTGGTGGAGATGACTCCTGTGGGGACTCGGGGTGGAATCCCCGGGAGGGGCTCCACCTCCTCGGATGGGGTGGGGATTGCCCGAGTGCGAAGGGTAGATGAGGGGGGTTCCCTGGACGGGTTAAACACTCCGTTTGTGGGGATTGGGGCGTTTTGGCAACGGTGAGTGGAAGGTAGAAGGGGTTTCCAGCGCTCTCGGGGTGTCTGCTTGGCGGGGTGGGGGGGTGGGTGCACGATCTCTTGAGCATGGCGAGCAGGAGAAGGCCTTGCTGGAGAGGAGCTGTGCCTGGCTTGGGGCCCTCGAATCTCGGGAGAATCCCCTACTCCAGGAATGGGGGTCGATAGGGCCGGTGCTGAGGCGTCCGGATTTGAGCTGGATTTAGGTGGTGGAGGGAAGAATAAAGAGGGAGCCCTTTCCAAGGGGGATCCCTCCCTAAGGGGATCCCCATTTCCGTGGCAGAAGAGATGATCCCGCATCATCCCTTTCTTTCCTGGTGTTCCCAATTTTCAGGGGAAGGCAGTGCCAGCAGCAGTTATCCTTTGTAGAATTTAGTGGCGTGAGAGATTTGCATCCTTCGGGGGGCGATGCGGCGGGGGTGGGTGGGTGGGGGGATAGCTTCCACCTCCATCTGTACACAAACAGCCCCTCCCCCAAGCCTCCCGCAGGAAGTGGCCGGGAAATGGCAGCTGTGCGTTTGCTGCTGCGTCTCTTGTTGTTTTGAAATGTCCATTTTAATCAGATTTGGTTTCATTTTCTGAGACCTTCTGGGGAGGCTGGGATTCTGCTAACCATGTGGGCTGAGGGTCCTTTCCTTCTACCTTTTTTTTTGTAAACTTAATTTGTCACCTGGAAGTAGTCACTGCAGTTGACTCACTGATCCCAATTTCCCCCTCCAGAGCATCTCTGTCTCACTGTCTGGATTTTTCCCCCTGAGCTAGAGGTCATAGAAAAGCAAACTCAGTCATCCACCCACCAGCAGGACTACTTTCAATACAAGTGATGCGATTCTCTCAGTATAGAGAACTGCCAGGAAGACTTGGGATCTTTTGTGGCATGAAAGTGGCTTTTTGGGATCCTGCTTTATATATATATATATTCATATATATACGAAAATTAAATATAATTCTAAAGTATAACAGTTTCTGTATTGCAGAGCACCTGAGCAGGTGAACTTGTGAGGTGAAGAAGAGTGGATTCTGGGAGGTGGAAGAAGAGGGAATGGGGAAGATTCAGTTGAGTGGGATTTGTCTGTTGGGATAGGGACTAATTTTTAAAATGAGAGTGGCTTGGTCCTCACTGGTGATTCTAGTCTAAGGATAAGTCCCGGTGGGAAGCCTGTTAGTTGACATGGGAGACTAGAGGGTTTACCTTCTGTAGAACCAACTAATGAGGAGAGTTAGCTATCATATGACTTACTCTTCAGTATGTAAAAGACATCATCTCTCTTATTACCCTTCTTGGAGAAGGGTAAGCTTTCCCCCTCTTCTGTGCAAAGTCATATGTTTAGATTTTCATTCTCCCACCTGATAACTCCAGGAAATTTCTACTGCATGCAGTGATGGACTATGTGTACTGTGCCCCCAAGGCACTTTGGATCAAAGTGAGTTGGCCACAGGATTTTATATTTTGAGAGATGAGGTATTGAGGTCATTTGGACTATCTTGAAAACTGCTTAAGCCTAACATTTAAATAATCTTTACAATATTTCCATCTGAATTGTCGATTCCTAGATTAAAAGTCCAGGATAGGAACAGGTAGACATATATGATTATGTGATAGTGGCGTCATCACTGTTTTTTTTTTTTTTTTTTTGTCTTTTTGCGGCATATGGAGGTTCCCAGGCTAGGGGTCTAATCAGAGCCGTAGCCGCTGGCCTGCGCCAGGGCTATAGCAACGTGGGATCCGAACTGCGTCTGCAACCTACACCACAGCTCACAGCAATGCTGGATTCTTAACCCACTGAGCAAGGCCAGAGATCGAACCCGCAACCTCATGGTTCCCAGTCGAATTTATTAACCGCTGTTCTGCGACAGGAACTCTGGCATCATCACTGTTAAGAAAGCATCTTACTCTTTTCACGGGGGCTATCGGAGTTGATATTCTGGAAACAATAAAAATAAGTTCGATGTCATTGCTCTTTCTTGCTCCTCTGTTTGGTTGGTTCCTTTGAGTTGCTTTCTGATACGGTTAATTTGACACTGGTTTTTAAGTTCCCTGTTCTTCAACCTTTGTTTACCTAAATTGGGGCCTGACAGAATAGTAAATTGATTTTTCCCTGTTGGAGGTTAAAATAATGAAGGAAAAGGAAAGACTACTTTTATTTCTTTGGACTCATTAAGAGAGATAGAAGTTGATTTTGAGAATGTCCATAGCTATGGCTTCATTTGTTATGTGACTGATCAGAAAGCTGAATGAAGTAAAACACTTGATGGTCTTTTTGTAAAATGGATGCATTTTTCTATGAGAGCTGGATTTCTTAATATTGACTTCTTTCTTTTTTTAAGCATCTCTGTAAAGGAAAAAAAAAAATTTGAGGTGTAGAGAGAACTATGTGGGGCTGACCTCAGAGGCAGTCAGAAATTTAGAATGCCCTGAGAGGCTCATCTTGCAGTCTTGCGGTTCTGGAATCAGGTGTTGTCTAGAGAGAAGCAACGCTTATTAGGGTTATTGTGTCTTGCTGCTGTTGACCTTATCACCTCTGAAGAGGTCTGCTATTTTCTTTTCCAGAAGTTAGTGTGGAAGTTAGTCCAATAACTGTATCATGTTTGGCCTTGTGTGACATATGTACAGTGAGGCAGTAATGCTAAATTTTTTTTTGTTTTTTAGGGCTGCAGGTGGGGCATATGAAATTTCCCAGCCTAGGGGTCGAATTGGAGCTACAGCCTCCGGCCTACGCCACAGCCCCAGCAACACCAGATCCGAGCCTCATCTGTGACCTACATACACTGCAGCTCATGGCAATGCCGGATCCTTAACCCACTGTTCAATGCCAGGGATTGAACCTGCATCCTCATGGATCCTAGTTGGGTTGTTACCACTGAGCCACGATGGGAACTCTGCCAAAATTTTTATTTCCTAGGGCATAGGGTGAAGTATAAAACCCTTTAAGTATTTCCTGGGGCAGATAAGCTTCCTGGCTCTTTTTTTGGGATATGGATGTTCTCATATACATCGTAAGCCAAGGCTAATACATTCTCAGCACAGTGGTACATGGGTCAGAGAGACCATTTTTCAGCAGCTTGTTGGTCTGCATAATTTTCAAATTTATAAAATTGTACAAAACAAAAAAAAATTGCTCTTCTTTGAAGAGCTCTGGAGATTGTTCTTGGATTGGGTCACTGGCAGTGAAAGTTGCGTTGTGTTATTATGTTACGTGGTATTTGTCTTTCTCCTAGTTATAGAGAATAATTAAGGGCATTTTACATACTGAAACTGTTACCAAATATTTTACCACGTAGTCATTAAAAACTAAAACATGAGGGTTCTTATTATTTATTTTTTATTAAAGTATGGCTGATTTACAATGTTGTGTCAATTTCTGCTGTATAGCAAAGCGACCCGGGAGTTCCCATTGTGGCTCAGCAGTAACGAACCCCACTAAGTATCCAAGAGGACACAGGTTGGATCCCTGGCCCCACTCATTGGATTAAAGATTCAGCATTGCTGTGATTTGTGGTGTAGGTTGTAGGCAAGGCTCTGATTTGGCATTGCTATGGCTGTGGTGTAGGCTGGCAGCTGTAGCTCTGATTTCACCTTAGCTTGGGAACTTCCCTATGCCTCGGGTGTGGCCCCAAAAAACCAAAAAAGTAATGATAACAAAGTGACCCAGTCATATATATATATATATATATATATATATATATATATATAGAGGTATATATAGATATACCCAATGGTATATCTATATATACCCATTTATTTTCTTATATTATCTTCCATGATGGGCTATCCCAAGAGATTGGATATAGTTCTCTGTACTATACAGTAGGATCTCCCTCATTGCTTATCCATTCTAAATGTAATAGTTTTGCATCTGCTAATGCCAAACTCCCCATCCATCCCACTCCCTGCCCTCTCTCCCTGGCAACCACAAGTCTGTTCTCCATGTCAGTAAATCTGTTTCTGTTTTGTAGATAGGTTCATTTGTGCCATATTTTATTTTTTTACTTTTTGTCTTTTTAGGGCCACATCCATGGCATCTGGAAGTTCCCAGGCTAGGCGTTGAATTGGAGCTGCAGCTGCCACCCTACGCCATAGCTATAGCAACACCAGATCCAAGCTGCCTCTGTGATCTATGCTGCAGCTCATGGCAATGCCAGATCCTTAACCCACTGAGCAGGGCCAGGGATCAAACCTGTGTCCTCATGGATATTAGTTGGGTTCGTTACCACTGAGCAACAACAGGAATTCCCTGTGCCATATTTTAGCTTCCACGTATAATTGATATCATACGTTATTTGTCTTTCT
Source organism: Phacochoerus africanus (assembly GCF_016906955.1). NCBI lineage: Eukaryota > Metazoa > Chordata > Mammalia > Artiodactyla > Suidae > Phacochoerus > Phacochoerus africanus. The sequence continues at coordinate 25,625,464 of NC_062550.1, read as the reverse complement.
CTTTCTGACTTAACTTCACTCAAAAAGAATATCTAGGAGTTCCCATTGTGTCACAGTGGAAACACATCCAACTAGGAACCATGAGGTTTTGGGTTCAATCCCTGGCCTCGCTCAGTGGATTAAGGATTCAGTGTTGCCATGAAATGTGGCGTAGGCTGGCAGCTGTAGCTCTGATTTTACCCTTAGCCTGGAAATCTCCATATGCTGTGGGTGCAGCCCTAAAAAGCGAAAAAGAGAGACTCTCTAGTTGCATCCATGTTGCTGCAAAAGGCATTATTTTGTCCTTTTTTATGGCTAAGTAGTATTCTCTTGTATACATGTACCATATCTTAATTTATTCATCTGTTGATGGTCATTTAGGTTGTTTCCATCTTAATTTATTCATTTGTTGATGGTCATTTAGGTTGTTTCCATATCTTGGCTATTGTGTATAGTGCAATGAACATAGGAGCGCAACATGAGGGTTGTTTTTCTTTTCTTTTTTTTTTTTTTTTTGTCTTTTCTAGGACTGCACCTGTGGCATATGGAGGTTCCCCAGGCTAGGGGTCGAATCGGAGCTGTAGCTGCAGGCCTACACCAGAGCCACAGCAATGCCAGATCCGAGCTGCATCTGCGACCTACACCACAGCTCATGACAATGCCAGATCTTTAACCCACTGAGTGAGGCCAGGGATCAAACCCGCAACCTCATGGTTCCTAGTTGGATTCCTTAACCACTGAGCAACGATGGGAACACCTCTGCAATTTTAGATGTATTTCCAGTCCTCTGACAGTGAAATGACCAGAGCTGTGGCAGAAAACCTAGCTGAGATTGTTGGTATGTAGTTCCTTTATTCAATCACCAAATATTTTTTTTAATTTTTTTTTTAATTTTTATTTATTTATTTTTTTTGTCTTTTTGTTGTTGTTGTTGTTGGTGCTATTTCTTGGGCCGCTCCCACGGCATGTGGAGGTTCCCAGGCTAGGGGTTGAATTGGAGCTGTAGCCACCGGCCTACGCCAGAGCCACAGCAACGTGGGATCCGAGCCGAGTCTGTAACCTACACCACAGCTCGCGGCAACACCGGATCGTTAACCCACTGAGCAAGGGCAGGGACCGAACCCGCAACCTCATGGTTCCTAGTCGGATTTGTTAACCACTGCGCCACGACGGGAACTCCCAATCACCAAATATTTTAAAACCTGCTATATAACTGTAGTGTTTAGTTAAATCATAACTCCCTGTTTCTAAGCCTTATTTTCTGCATGGGACAGTTGTTTAAAATACGTCAAGATTTGAAGCCTTTCTTCCCTGTAGATACAATTTATCTCTGAAGAATGAACAGGGAGGAGTTCCCATGGTGGCTCAGCAGAAAATCTGACTGGTATCCTTGAGGACACACATTCAATCTCTGGCCTAACTCAGTGGGTTAAGGATCTGATGTTGCTGTGAGCTTTGGTGTAGGTCAGCTGTGGTGTAGGTCGCAGATGCGGCTCGGATCCTATCCTGCATTGCTGTGACTGTTCCGTAGGCCAGTGGCTACAGCTCCGCTTCGACCCCTAGCCTGGGATCTTCCATATGCCATGGGTGCGGCTCTAAAAAAAGAAAAAGAAACAAAAAGAAAAAAAAAAAGAAAACAGGGAAATCTACTCAATAGTTTGTAATAGCTTACATGGGGAAACATGGATATGTATATCCATTTTATATATATATAAGTATATTTATATATACATATATGTAACTGATTCGCTTTGCTATACACCTGAAACTAAAACAACATTGTAAGTCAACTCCAGTGAAATTAAAGAATGAGAATGGTAGTAGCAAAACCCACAACTGTTATTGGATGAGTAAGCTGGATGAGCACTAACAGAAAAGATAGATTTATTCATTTATTCAATCTATGGTTTCAATAGATGTTTCCTTTCTTTTTTCTTTTTTTGTCTTTTTGTCTTTTCTAGGGCTGCACCCGTGGCATATGGAGGTTCCCAGGCTAGGGGTCTAATCAGAGCTGTAGCCACCGGCCTATACCACAGCCACAGCAACGCCAGATCTAAGCTGAGTCTGCAACCTACACCACAGCTCAGGGCAACGCCGGGTCATTAACCCACTGAGCGAGGCTAGGGATTGAACCCGCAACCTCATGGTTCCTATTCGGATTCGTTTCTGCTGCGCCATGAAGGGAACTCCTCCTTTCATTTTTTTAATGTACTTTGCATTCACTTAAGTGCTGGAGATACTGTGATAGGATGTATTATCTGATTGATACTGTAGGACGTGCATAGTGTAGAAGAAATAAGGATGGAGGGCAGTCATTTTTATGTTCTTCTTTGCAGCCAGGACATGGCAGTTGTATTTGAGAGCCTCCCTTAGTAAAATCTTCCTTCTTTCATCATCTTCCTTTTGCCTTACTGTCCTAACTAGGAAAGGAGAGTTAAGGAAAAGACGTTTTGAGAGAATGAGCCTCAGTCAGTATGGCTGTAGTTTGAGTCAGGGTTTCAGGGGAAGATGATTGCTAGAGCTGTCTGAATGGGCTCTTTTTTCTTTTTACTTTTTGGCTACACTTGTGGCGCATGGAAGTTCCTGGGCCACGGATCGAACTGTACCATGCAGTGGCAATGCTGGGTCCTTAACCTGCTGCACCACAAGAGAACTGAATGCACTATCCCCCCCCTCCCGCCCCCATTTTTGGCCTCCCTGTGGTATATTGAGTTCCTGGGGCAGGGGTCAGGTCCAAGCAGCAGTTGTGACCTAGCTGCAGCAATGCCGGATCCTTTAACACACTGGGCTGGGACAGGGATCAGACCTGTGTCCTGGTGCCTCAGAGATGCTGCTGAGCCCATTGTGCCACAGCAGGAACTCCTGAATGGGCTATCTTGATTAGGGGAAAAGGCATGTTGATTTTGTGACTTGGCACTTGGAATTCTGTATTAATGGAGAAAGACAGTTTAACCAGGGAAGAAGGCATTTTTGTTTGCAGCATCAGGAACTGGAAGTAGTGAAAACTTTTGGATTTTCCTCAGGTTATGGGGTAGAAACAGGAAATGAGGCAGCTTTTGTATTAGAGCAGGGTTTTGCAACTTGGGCACTGTTGAAATCTTGGGCCAGATAATCCTTTGTTGTGGGTCATCATGTGTATTAGGATCATTTCTAGCTTCTCTTTCCTAAAGGCCAGTAGCATAAACCTTTCTATATTAACTATGTGTCCCTTGGGGGCAAAATCGCCCTGATTGGGTACCACTGAATTAGAATATGGTGGGTGAATCCAGAGATGTGTAGAGTTCAGAAATATCCTTCATAACATTCACAAAAACATAGCAGTATGATTTATTGACTATACAGCAGTATGATTTATTGACTTACATTCACGATTTTTTATTTTTATTTTTTTGCCATGCCCATGGCATGCGGAAATTTCCTGGGCCAGGGATTGAACCCAAGCCATAGCTGTGACAATGCTAGGTCTTTTACCACGAGGCCACCAGGGAACTCCTACACTCACTGTTAAGTAAAGATAAACATTTGAAATGTTTCCCTACCCCCAAAATTAGAAACTACTCTGTTTGTGGAATTTTAGTATACTGTATGGGAAGTATGAATCAAGAAGCTGCAGGGATTGCTGAAGTGTCCAGCTGGATGGTGTTAAGGTGTCCTGTCTTTCTGGGGTTAGCCTCAGAGGTCTGAGTGTTAGGATTGGTCAGGGCACCTGCAACAGTGTTGAAATCTTTAGTATTTATTTTAACACTTTGTGTATGGTCAGCATTTTCCTGTAAAAAACCATTTCACGGGTCTACAGTAATTCTTCAACTGTAACTGAGAGAAAAAGCAGCCTATTTGGCCATGTGGCAAGAGTTTTACTGCCTCAAGCTTAAGGGGCAATGTCCTTTAACTCTTATAAATGAAGCTTAGGTGCTCTTAAGAGATCCTTTTACATACTTCTGGGACTGGGCTGGGTGCTGGCTTGATTGTACTTCCTGGTCAGGAGAGCTGTCTTCTTTTCTGGGGGTTGGACAGTGATTTCTTTTTTCATTTGGCTAAAATCCTATTAGTTCAAAGGGAGACACTTCTTTGCTTTACTGTTCTCCTTATTAGCTCTAGATGGGAGGATGTAATTTACCTTTTGGCTTTATTGTGCAAAGCATCTGGAGTTCCCATCGTGGTGCAGTGGTTAACGAATCCGACTAGGAACCATGAGGTTGCGGGTTTGGTCCCTGCCCTTGCTCAGTGGGTTAATGATCCGGCGTTGCCGTGAGCTGTGGTGTAGGTTGTGGACGCGGCTCGGATCCCGCGTTGCTGTGGCTCTGGTGTAGGCTGGTGGTTGCAGCTCCGATTCAACCCCTAGCCTGGGAACCTCCATATGCCGTGGGAGCGGCCCAAGAAATAGCAAAAAACAAACAAACAAAAAACAAAGCATCTTAGGTAGGAAGGTTAAAATAAAATGACCCTGGTTTTATTGCTGAGAGGAGCTGCCCACATTTTCTTTGCATTCCTATCCTGTGATTCCATATTTAAGTGAAAATCTGAAATCAAGAGTCTAGTTGCATATTAGGAAGTCTGGCTGGGAGGAGCATTTCTGGCTCTGTAGTATCTCTCATATATTTTGACCTTTTGGACCTGCCTGATCATCTTTTTAAAAACTAAAACAGGGAGTTCATGTGGTGGCACAGAGGAAATGAATCCGACTAGGATCCATGAGGGTGCGGGTTCAATCTCTGGCCTTGCTCAGTGGGTTAAGGATCTGGCATTGCCGTGAGCTGTGGTGTAGGTTGCAGACGAGGCTCTGATCCTTCATTGCTGTGGCTATGGTGTAGGCCGGCAACTGTAGCTCTAATTTGACCCCTATCCTGGGAACCTCCATGTGCTGCAGGTGTGGCCCTGAAAAGACAAAAGACCAAAAAAAAAAAAAAACAAACCCAAAGAAAACCTAAAACAAAAACATTCTTTACTCTTTTTGTCAAATAATAATAGCTAAAGTTTATTGAGTACTTTGCTGGGTTACAGATTCTCTGCTAGGTCCTTCATAGATTTTCTCATTTAATCCTCACAAGCTCTGCAGGTGTGGTCTAAGATTTATACTAATGATGAAACTGAGGCTCAGTAATGTTAAGTAAACTTTTTCAGGGTCATAGAGCTACTTGTCTTAGAGCTGGGATTTGAACCTAGAGCCCACTGTTGTTGCCCTGAGCCCATTGCACAGCACAGAGTATTTTATGTTTCTGGGAAGCTTCCCCAGCCCAGTACCTGTGGCATGTGGAAGTTGCAGGGCCAGGGAACCCACACCACAGCAGCAACCTGAGCTGCTGTAGTGATAATGCTAGATCCTTAACTCGCTGTGCCATAGGCAAACTCTCTCTAGGAAGCTTTTTTTTTTTGGTCTTTTTAGGGCCTCACCTATGGCATATGGAAGTTCCCAGGCTAGGGATGGAATCTGAGCTGCAGCTGCTAGCCTACACCACAGCCAAAGCAATGCAGGATCCAAGTTGCATCTGCACCCTACACCACAGCTCATAGCAGTGCTGGATCCTTAACCCACTGAGCCACAATGGGAACTGCCATAAGCTTCTTATAAATGAAGCTATGTGGTCCTAATGACCCCTCAGTAGAGGCTACTGGGGAACAGACCTCAGGCATTAGATAGTTTTCCATTCCTTTTACTTAACTGGTTTCTATAAGCCACCCATTTATACTTATTAGTATTTAATTTATGAGACCTGAAATGCTGTACTGTCTCAGAGTAGCAGAGAGGAGAAGGTCACTAGTTTCCTCATGGAGTCAAATCGGAAATGGAAAAATGAACTATGGTCTATCATTGAGTGGGAGAATATAGTCTGGTGCACATAGGGGAGAATGTGTGTATGTGTCTCACACAAACCAGCAGAGGTGTGGCTATGCATAAAACTGGGGGAGGAGGGGGGCATCATATGAGATTGGCTCTCCAGGCATAGAATTTCTAGGGTTTCTGAAATCAATGTACTCTTTGTTCTGATGTTAGGCTTTGGAAGGAATCTGACTTAGAAGAAAAGGAATGAACTTTCCTCCTTGATGTCCTTCATTTCAGAGGGATCACTAACCTCATCTCATTTACTAATACTTATTTTTCAGACCCCTTATTGTTGGAGGAGTGGCCTTTATAGGGAAATCCTTGGGGGCCCTGAGGTCTTTCTCTGTAGAGACTTAGTTTCTTCACTGATGCATAGCAGTTTGGGTCCACTGCTTATTTTAGAGTGAATATGGGAAATTCTAAATGGGAAATAAGTTAATTCTATAAACTTCCCCCTGGAGTTGCCGTCGTGGCGCAGTGGTTAACGAATCCGACTAGGAACCATGAGTTTGTGGGTTCGATCCCTGGCCTCGCTCAGTGGGATAAGGATCCGGCGTTGCCGTGTGCTGTGGTGTAGGTTGCAGACGAGGCTCGGATCCAGCATTACTGTGGCTCTGGTGTCGGCCGGTGGCTACAGCTCCCGTTAGACCCCTAGCCTGGGAACCTCCATATGCCGTGGAAGCGGCCCTAGAAAAAGCAAAAAGACCAATAAATAAATAAATAAAAATAAAAAATAAAAACTTCCCCCTTAAATCAATAAAATACAGATTGCTTTTATTTTTTAAATTCTGTTTAAAATTGGTCCAGGTAGAGACAGTTGTATTTAGCCTGGAAAGTCCTTTAGCTGTCATGTTATATACTATAGAGGGCTTATATTTCATGCTTAGAATTGTGTTAGATTCACCCAGTGGTGGCTAATTTGCTTTATCTAGCATATTCAGGAACATGATTCTTGTAGACCTTAGGCAGTGGTCATATGTGTTCTTAACCAATTTATCCTTTTAAAAGCTTTACTTGTAGGTTTTTGTTGTTGTTGTTTTTTGTCTTTTTGCTATTTCTTTGGGCCGCTTCTGCGGCATATGGAGGTTCCCAGGCTAGGGGTCGAATCGGAGCTGTAGCCACCCGCCTACGCCAGAGCCACAGCAACGCTGGATCCGAGCCATGTCTGCAACCTACACCACAGCTCACGGCAACGCCGGATCGTTAACCCACTGAGCAAGGGCAGGAACCGAACCCGCAACCTCATGGTTCCTAGTCGGATTTGTTAACCACTGCGCCACGACGGGAACTCCTGTTGTTGTTGTTTTTTAAGAGGTTATTTAAAATATCACTGAGGTCTGCTTATTCCTTCATCTTTGGAGCTTGCTAAAGAAATCTTTCTACCTGAATTCTGCCCTTTTTCAAAAAGTAGTAATCTAAGGAATTACCTTTTCTGTATTAAGACAGATCATGTCTCTCATATCAAATTAGTATGTCCTAGTACACATAAGATTTGATTGATGTGTCAGACTTTGTCAATAATTCTGGCTTCTGCTTCCTACCTTCCTTCTTCTCTTTTCTCTATCAAAGTTAAATTTATTCTGATCAAAGGCTTCACTTCTCATCATTCCTTTTACTATATCACCTCATATTCAGAAGAATGTGAAGAGCTTTTTAACCATACTACTCCTCAGTGAGCCATTGTACTTTACATATATAGGTACCTAGCTAGTCTTTTAGTGACCTTTTACTTTTTTTTTTCTGGCTGTGCCCTCAGCATGCAGAAGTTCCTGGGCAAGGGATTGAACCTGAGCCAGGCTGCTGCAGTGACAAATCTGGATACTTTTTTTTTTTTTTGTCTTTTTGCCATTTCTTTGGGCCGCTCCCGCGGCATATGGAGGTTCCCAGGCTAGGGGTCGAATCGGAGCTGGAGCCACTGGCCTACACCAGAGCCACAGCAACGCGGGATCCGAGCCACATCTGCGACCTACACCACAGCTCACGGCAACGCTGGATCGTTAACCCACTGAGCAAGGGCAGGGACCGAACCCGCAGCCTCATGGTTCCTAGTCGGATTCGTTAACCACTGTGCCACAGCGGGAACTCCACAAATCTGGATACTTAATCGGCTGCACCACAAGGGAACTCTTCTCTCTCTTTTTTTTTTAAAAGTAACTCTTTACATTTAAGCCACAAAACTAAAACATGGGGAGGTAATCATAGAAGACATACCAGAGTACTCTCCCTTGGGACACCCTGTTATTTAATCAGTTTTCCAGCTCTGACACTTCTGAGCTCTGTTCTTAGAGAGGATGGTATTTCCCTTGAAAAAGGAGTAGAAGTGTTACTGGATGTTGAATTCTGCCATCATTGTCATCTCTCCTGATACGCATTCTTCTTTTCAAATCCCTTTACTGAGGTAACTATACTACTTTTCTTTTGCGGGGGGCTCAATTGTGGCATAGGAAGTTCCCAGGCTAGGGGTCGATTTGGAGCTACAGCTACTGGCATACGCCTTAGCAGCTTGGGATCTGAGCCATGTTTTCGACCTACACCAACACTCCCAGCAGTGCTGGATCCTTAACCCACTGAGTGAGGCCAGGGATCAAACCCGTGGTCCTTAATGGATACTCGTAGGCTTTGTTATCACTGAACCATGATAGGAACTCCCACTATTATATTTTCTTCAGACGTCTAGGGCTGTGGATAGGATAATGTGGAAATTGCTGAACTGAGGTATAATAATAAAACAAAGCAGGATATATATACGTATGTTTAATATGTTTTTGTTTTTACTTTTGGCTGCACCCGCGGCATGTGGAAGTTTCTAGGCCAGGGATTGAATCCTAGCTGCAGCTGTGAGAGCTGTGGCAACGCCAGATCCTTAACCCACTGTGTTGGGCTGGGGATTAAACCTGTGCTGCTGCAGAGACAATGCCAGATTGTGGCATAATCCCCTATGCCATAGCAGGAACTCCTTTAGTATGCTTTTTCTGCCAATGCCTCCATGCCTTGCTGTCAAAAAAAAAAAAAAATGGCTTTGAAAACCATTGGGAGAGTAGGACTCTGGCCTTACCTTGAGAGGGGGAAAAACAAAAAGGTGGGGAACGTTCAGTTTTGCAGTAGAGGGCTAATATCTAACACAGAGTTAGGTTAACTTGGGGTGGGGCTTACACAGGGGGAAGACTCCTCCAGGCATGTATCTTGGTTTTTCTTCCTGACGCTCTTTATCTCTACAAGGCTGACTTTTTTTTTTTTTTTTGGCTTTTCTAGGGCCACTCCCGCGGCATATGGAGGTTCCCAGGCTAGGGGTCTAACAGGAGCTGTAGCCACCGGCCTGTGCCAGAGCCACAGCAACTCGGGATCCAAGCCGCATCTGCGACCTATACCACAGGTCATGGCAACGCTGGATCCTTAACCCACTGAGCAAGGCCAGGGATCGAACCCACAACCTCATGGTTCCTAGTTGGATTCGTTAACCACTGTGCCACGACGGGAACTCCATCTCCAAGGCTGACTTTTAAAAAGACTATTTCTGTAGGGGCATTGCCCACGTTAGGGGTATATATCCTCCTCTCTTTTCAATCCCTCCTTCTCCCATACTTAGTAGGAGAAGGGGGTTGGGGAGGGCACATTGCCTGTAGAAGATTCCAGGTGACATAACCTTGTTTAACCGCCAGTATTTTTTTTCCCCCTCTCTCTCCCCTCCTACAGAAATGGAGGCAAACGACCATTTTAACTTTACTGGCCTTCCCCCTGCACCTGCTGCCTCAGGACTGAAACCCTCTCCCTCCTCAGGGGAGGGCCTCTACACTAACGGGTCTCCCATGAACTTCCCCCAGCAAGGGAAAAGTGAGTGTGAGGGCCATGTGGCCTGGGGAGGGAGCGGGATCATTCCTTTAGAGCAGGTTGATGGGGTAAGATTTGACTCTCCTCTAGGCCAGCTACCTCACAACAACTCCCTTTTATGCCAGGCAGGAAGGGAGAAAGTGAATCCTCAGAATTCCAGCAGCTGGAGAGAAGTCAAGCTTAAAAGAACAAGTTCTTAGGGGGTTATGGAAGAAGCACTTTTATTTTTAAGATTGGAAGGATTAGGAAAACATACTGGCTCTTTAATCTTAGCTTGCTCTTCTCTTGGCCCTGTTCCCTGGCTACTGCCAGAGAGTGGTGAGGTGGCTACTGCTTCTGATAACCAGGTTGGACCCATGAGAAGAGAGATAAAGGGCCATCCCTCTGAGAAGTTGTTTTTAGAGGTTGGAGAAGCTGCCCCCTAGGACTGGGGGTGGAGTTGTTGGGTGAAGGTTAGGATGTTTGCCTTTTAATTTGTGCAGCAGAGAAGAGGGCAGATGCTTAAAGTGCCTGTGCCACCTCCTGTCCTTGAGGATAGAAGATAGGGACAGGGAGTTTTAATGCTTACCTAGTTCCCCAGAGAGAAACATCTGTAATTCTAGACAGAAGTGTTGCTGCCACATTCAGGTCTTTGCTCTGTACCATGGTTCTGCAAGTACCTCTCTAATCTTGCCTTGGTTTCAGGTACTTCATGCTTAGAAGCAGAAGGAAGCTCAAATGCTTCCCTCCTTCCTTGATGCAGACAAGTACTGTCACAGGCTTATACGTAACCACCTCTCCCTCCTGTGTTCCACAAAGGGGTTGCAGATAGATAGAAGCTCCTTTATTTTACAGGAGGACCCCGCCTCTCCCAACCTCTCCCAGAGCTTCCTTAGTATTTTGGTTCCTTTTATTTGATTTATCTCCCACCCAGAGACTGCCATTGGTATTGAGAACTGAAGTCTGCAGTACTGGTCATGCAGAGGTTTCTCCACCTTGTATATTACCCTCCAGTGACTATGGGGAGGGCCAAGCCTAGCCTTCTGAGCTGAGATCTTGCTGCTGTAGTGACTGCAAATTCTATTCTTAGCCCAGCACAAAGTGCTGGATCTGCATGTGCCAATGAGGTGGAGGCTGTCCCTTCTGGTGCCACCGTGGGGCCAAACAGTCACTAGGAAAGGCGGGGAGTGGGGCTGGAGAATTCAGTTTTGCCACTCCAAGGAAAGAGTTTCTCTAGGGAATGAGGGTGGGGAAGAATGCAAGTCACTGTGTAGAGAGTTTACAAACAGTTTGATTAAAAAAAAAATAAATAAAAAAGCCTTAAGCGTCAGCAGCAACCAGCTCTCTGCTGGTCGTGCCTGTTGTAGGCTGGGAGAGTTCCCCAGCCCCCTGCTCAGCAGCCTCAGGAGCAGTTGCTAAGCTTATATCCAGGAGCATCTGGGTTTGGCATTCCCTGGAGACCGAAAAATCTATAAATATAGTAGAGGGGGAATCCCCCTCCCCTTCACCTTCCCTTTTTCTAGTCAGTGTTGTTCCTTTAGTAGAATTGGTAGTGTCAACTTGCACACATATCTGTAACTGACTCTTTTCCCTCCTTCTCCGCCAGGTTTGAATGGGGATGTGAATGTTAATGGCTTATCTACTGTATCTCACACTACTACTTCAGGGATTTTGAACTCTGCTCCCCACTCCTCCAGCACCTCACACCTCCATCACCCCAGCGTGGCCTACGACTGTCTCTGGAACTACTCACAGTACCCATCTGCCAATCCTGGCAGCAACCTCAAGGACCCACCCCTTCTCTCCCAGTTCTCGGGGGGACAATATCCACTCAACGGCATCCTTGGGGGCAGCCGGCAGCCTTCATCCCCAAGTCACAACACTAACCTTCGGGCTGGGAGTCAAGAGTTCTGGGCCAACGGTACCCAGAGTCCCATGGGGCTTAACTTCGATTCACAGGAACTATATGATTCCTTTCCTGACCAGAATTTTGAGGTGATGCCCAATGGACCCCCTAGTTTTTTCACCTCCCCACAGACTTCTCCTATGTTGGGATCCAGCATCCAGACCTTTGCACCCTCCCAGGAGGTAGGCAGTGTTATCCATCCTGATGAGGCTGCAGAAAAGGAGCTGACTTCAGTTGTGGCAGAGAATGGAACTGGCTTGGTAGGCAGCTTGGAGCTGGAAGAAGAGCAGCCAGGTATAACTGTGGGTCCCTGCGCTGGATTGGGAGAGGGAAAATGGGGCTGTGGGGCAGTGGCTTTTTGAGGTGGGGAAAACTTGTCTTTCCAGCTCTCTGCAGTGGAGGCTGATTTGCATGTTGGTGATTAGCAGACTGGTGTTTTTGTGGCAGCAGCACCAGCTCAAGAGTGGGAGTGCAAATTATTTCAAGCTCATGCAGAGCTGCTGGCCTGGAGAGGGCAGGTGGGCGAGCCTGAAACAGCCCCAACAGACACCCTGCATCAAGAAGGGTTTCTTCTAAGATACAGGAAGGGGTTGGGGCAAAAGCAGGAGGCAAAGAGGCCAATTTGATTTGACTGTGGCAGGGCCAGACTGGCTGCTAAAGTGGACTGAGTCCTAAGTAGTGATTGGCATATGAAGGAGTGAAGGAAGAAACTAGAGCATATGATTGCTTGTCTACTCACAGTTTCCTTTTTGTTGTTGTTAGTGTTGGTACTTTTCCCTCAGAAGAGATAAATGTTTAGTTTACTATTGATTCCAAGTACAAGGGTGACCACCCTGCAGAATCGCAGGATATTTTCTCTGTTTACCACCTGTTCCCACTGGATAGGGGAAATAGCCGAAAACATCTTGGGGTTCTTGTCTTACACCCCATTCTTTTTTCCCATCTTTACCTGCTGTAGGATTTTACTCTACATATCTGCTCACTCAGATTTCTTGGTATAATCAGTAACCAACATAGGACTGGTACCCATAAATGTTCAAAGAATGACTATCCATCCCTCTAGCGAAGATTGCCTACTATAGCAAACTGAACCCTTTGAAGGCACTGATTTTGACTTTTGTCCTCTCCTGGGATTTCCTAGAACTAAAAATGTGTGGCTACAATGGCTCCGTCCCTTCTGTGGAATCGTTACACCAGGAAGTCTCAGTCTTGGTCCCTGATCCCACAGTGAGCTGTTTAGATGATCCTTCACATCTTCCTGATCAACTGGAAGACACTCCAATCCTCAGTGAAGTCTCTCTGGAGCCCTTCAACACTCTGGCACCAGGTAGGCTTGGAGGTTGGCTCCCTTCAACATATCCATGCAGAAGGTAGCCAGCTTCTACCACCTGGAAGAGATAGTAAGCCAGGGAAAGTATTTGGGAATGTGGGCCACTGAGGCCTCCAGATGATCCTGTGGCAGACCACGGTTTCATGCCACTGGCCTGACTGGGCCAACTGCACTTTGAGCTGAATTGGTTCGTTTCCCAACTTCTCTCCCAATGTTCCTTTTGGCCAAGAGCCTTAGGTAGGACTTATTACCACACAGTTGGGCTATTTGAGTTCTCACAAATTGGAAAAAAAAACATTTCCCAGTGAACGATTACCTTTTACCCCCATTGAAATATAAGAAAGGCCTATTTTATGATGGTCCTTTTCTTAATATTGCAGAGAACTTTCACACTGTGGTAACTAGAATTGGTTATATTCGGATTAGTATTTTTGAAATCTTATTTTCTGATTTTTCCACCCCTGAAGAGCCAGTGAGTGGAGGACTCTATGGTATAGATGACACCGAGCTGATGAGTGCGGAGGACAAGCTGCCTCTTGAGGATAGCCCTGTGATCTCTGCTCTTGATTGCCCTTCCCTCAATAATGCCACTGCCTTCAGTCTCCTGGCAGATGACAGTCAAACTTCAGCCTCTATCTTTGCCAGCCCAACCTCTCCACCTGTCCTTGGGGAGTCTGTTCTGCAAGGTGAGTAAGGAGAAGTAAGACAAAGAAAGTCTTTGACCTGGGAAAAGGTGAGAGAACAGGCTTAGGGATAGGAAATCTATGAGAGCGAGCACCTTTCTGGGAGCTGAGAGAGCCATGGGATAGTATGTGGTGGGACTAAAAAAGGCATTCTGACTTCTGCTGTGTGCCTGAAAGAACTGGTGAGACTTGAGGTTTACAGGAAAAAGGAGGCCAGAGGCCTTTACTGGCTCCAGGTAAAAGGTATTTCTTCACACAGTGACAGCAGCAGCAGTTTTGCCCTTTAACCTTCATCAATGGTGGAGGGGGGCGGAGGCAGGGAGCCAAGAGGCTACTTCTCTTTTTCCAGCCCTAGGGGAAAGCCCTTGAAATAACCTCGTTTAGCTTAGTCCAGGTTTGTCTGAGTAGATTCTCTTGTTTTATATCATTATTTTTCCTTTACCTCTCTTGTCTCTTTGGATTCTAGATAATAGTTTTGACTTGAATAATGGTAGTGATGCAGAACAGGAAGAAATGGAGACTCAGGCTTCAGACTTCCCACCACCTCTGACCCGATCAGCCCCTAGCCAGTCATCCACTATTCAGCTACATCCAGCAGCCTCACCAGCAGTCTCTCCAACAGCCTCCCCAGCAGTCTCCCTGGCAGTTTCTTCAGCAGCCTCCCCAGAAATCTCTCCAGAAGTCTCCCCAGCAGTCTCTCCAGCAGCCTCCCAGGAAATCTCCCCAGCAGCCTTCCCAACCGTCTCCCCAACTTCCTCTGCAGCCCTCCCACCAGTCTCTTCAGAAGTCCACTTGACCGCCTCCCCAGTAACCTCCCCAAAAGCAACCCCTGCAACTTCCCCAGCAGCCTCCTTCCCAACAGCCTCCCCAGCAGATAACCACGTTAGCAGCTTCCCTGAAACGACTGCTGACCTGGAAGAGATCACTGGAGGAGTCACTCCCTCTGGTAGTGGTGAGTGTCTAGATTCTTTTCTACCCCTGGCAGGTTCCAGGAAAAGTTTGTCTCGTGTGGCATTTATCCCTTCCTCACTGGCCTGTGGTTGGCAGTATTTTGCTTGAACTCTTAACTTGTGTATCCCCTCTCTCCCAAGGTGATGTCCTGAGGAGACGTATTGCTACCCCAGAAGAAGTTCGTCTTCCTCTCCAACATGGGTAAATGCTCTAGTTTGCTATATGCATCAACCTTTGACACCTTTAATGAGTGACTCTAGGGAGAAGGGAAGGGAACTCCTCTCTGAGATGGGGAGGAATGGGCTGGACAAGAATGGGTTAAGGATAGTTATTTGCAGTGATAATGTTTCTGGGCATGGGATTTTTAGGCTTTCCTTCTTCTTTCTCAGGGTCTTCCTACCCTTACCCATTCTTTCCTCATCTTGTGGCCACTTGGTTTTTTTCCTCAAAGGTTATGGTTATTATCTTTTCCAAACCCAGCTGGTAGGTCTAGGGTTCAGATGTCTAAATGAGTTAACTTGTCCTTTATGCCTAGAAAAGGAATAGCAGTAAATGGGGAATGGCTTAGTTCCCATGAATTATGGTTTTTTAAGTGCACTTTGGAGAAGTAAGGGCAGAAAGAGTATATGACCAGATGAACAAGCCAGCTGACACCAAGGGCTTTGTAGGAATAACTGCCTTCCTGATCTTCCCCACCCCCGCCCCTCTAGGCTACTTGTGGTCACCAAGTCTGAGTTCTGCTTTAAGTTTTGAGAGAGATAAGGCTTAGTCTTAGAATAATCTGTTGCTCAGAACACAGAGTACCTTACTAAACCCTGGCCTACGGAGTCATTTCATGGAGTCAGCAGTGAGTTTACTCTTCTGCTTGCCTCCCCACCCTCTGTCTTTCTGCCTTTATTCTCTTAGGTCTTAATCCTCTTTCCTGGAAACTCAGTAATTTGCCCTGAATGGTTTAGGGAGGGGGTTTCTGGCTGCTCACGTCACTGACCTTGTAAAGGATGGGGTGGAGGTCTTCCTGGGCTTGTGCAGTTTGGTGTGTTGCTTTCCCCCTGAGGGGCTTGTGGCTCCAACCTGCCTTCTGGCCAAGCTTGTATCTCAGGATGCCATTGCATCTACATGCAGTTCTAGTGAGACAGGTGCGGGAAGGCCAATCTGCTCAGCAGGCTTGACTCCTGGGTGGCTTCAGAGTGGGTAGGGGTGTGACCTGGCGGCAGGGCCCATGTGCTTCTCTGGCAGGTGGCGGAGAGAGGTGCGCATCAAGAAGGGCAGCCACCGATGGCAGGGGGAGACCTGGTATTACGGCCCCTGTGGGAAGAGGATGAAACAGTTCCCAGAAGTGATCAAGGTAACGTAGCTTCTGTGGACTTTTTTAGGGAAGCTCAGACTCTTTTTGGCAGTAGGCTGGCCCTGTCTGCTCTGGGCCATGTTCTACTTAACCATGCTGTTGCTGGCCAAAGGCATGGTAGGGCCATAACTTCATGGATGCTACTTTATCTCTTCCTCATAGTACTTGAGCCGCAATGTGGTACACAATGTCCGGCGTGAGCACTTCAGCTTCAGTCCCCGTATGCCTGTTGGCGATTTCTTTGAAGAGAGAGACACACCAGAGGTGCAGACCCAGGGGTTAAATATGCTTTTGTGCCTGAGAAATGTTTGGTGGACAAGCTGCAGCTTCCTCTCATGGGGTTTGGAGGTTCCAGGGCATTGAACAGTTCAGAGGGCCTGGTGACTTGCACTGACTCCCTCCCATTATAACAAAGTCTTCCTTATTACCTCAGGGCTTGCAGTGGGTACAGCTCTCAGCAGAGGAGATCCCATCCAGGATTCAGGCAATTACTGGGAAACGGGGCCGACCTCGAAACACTGAGAAGGCCAAGACCAAGGAAGTCCCCAAGGTGAAACGGGGCCGAGGTCGGCCACCCAAGGTCAAAATCACTGAGATGTTGAATAAGACAGAAAACCGCCTCCTAAAGAAACTGGAGGCCCAAGGTACAGTGGTGTTTCTTGACTTGGGATTCTGCTCTCTGAAGTATCTGAAATGTTGGTGAATTGATAATGCCTTGGTTTCCCAGGAGCGTAACTAATATTATTATTTGGGTAGAATTACCTTCTCCTCTCTGGAAAGCAGGATCAAGATCCTAGCACTTTTGGGGAACTTCTTTAACAACCAGTTTCTTGAGTTTCTCTTGCTAGTGGAGCCTAGGGCAGTCCCCATGCAAGAGAAGGGGCTTTCGTATCCTTTCTTATCATCTTTCAGCATCTTAATTATCGTATTGGTTTCGGCTGTCTGGTATACCATTTCCTTATTCATTGCCACCATTGTGGAGGTTCAGAATTCACGTCTGAATCCAAAAGATAACTGGCACTATTTTAGTGGGATGGGCAGGTAGGAAATACCTAATTTTTCAGTAAATACTGCGCTTAGCCTGATATAGTAAGAAGAAATTTTTTTTTTTTTGTCTTTTTGCCTTTTCTAGGGCCACTCCTGTGGCACATGGAGGTTCCCAGACTAGGGGTCTAATTGGAGCTGTAGCCACCAGCCTATGCCATGGCCACAGCAACGCGGGATCCGAGCTGCGTCTGTGACCTCTACCACAGCTCATGGCAACACCAGATCCTTAACCCACTGAGCAAGGCCAGGGATTGAACCTGCAACCTCATGGTTCCTAGTCAGATTCATTAACCACCGAGCCACGACGAGAACTCCAGTAAGAAGAATTTGAAAAAATTTGGAGTCATCTGTTTACTATTCAGAGTTCCAGCTCTGTCAGATTCTGACTGCATGACCTAGACCAAGTCACTTCTTTTTAAAAAATTAATTTTATTGGAGTATGGTTGACTTACAAAGTGGTATTAGTTTCAGGCATACAGCAAAGTAAATCAATTTTACATATATCCATTACTTTTCAGATTCTTTTCCCATATAAGTTATTACACAGTATTGAGTAGATTACCCTGTGCTATATAGTAGGTCCTTGTTACTTACTTATTTTATATATAGTGGTGTGTATATGTCCATCCCACCCCCTTAACTTATCCCCCCCCACTAACTAGCACATTTCCCCTTTGGTAATCATAAATTTGGTTTCAAAATCTTTGAGTCTATTTCTGTTTTGTGAGTTCTTTTTTTTATCATTTTTCCCACATTATTAGTGATCTCATGGGATATTTGTATTTCTCTGTTTGACTTAATTCAATTAGGATGGTAATTTCTAGGTCCATTCATGTTGCTGCAAAAGGCATTATTTCATTCTTTCTTATGACTGAGTAATATTCCATTATATGTATGTACCATATCTTTATCCAGTCCTCTATTGATGGACATTTAGGTTGCTTCCGTGTCTTGGCTATAGTAAATAGTGCTGTGAAGAACATTGGGGTATACACATCTTTTCTTTTCTTCCCTTTTTAGGGCCAGACCTGTAGCATTGTAGAACAAGGCCAGGAATCGAACCCACATCCTCATGGATACTAGTCTGATTCTTAACTCACTTAGCCACAATAGGAACTCCTCCACATATCTTTTTTTTTAATGTCTTTTTAGGGCCACACTCACAGCACATGGAGGTTCCCAGGCTAGGGGTCCAATTGGAACTGTAGCTGCTGGCCTACACCACAGCCACAGCAACGCCAGATCCGAGCCACGTCTGCCACCTACACCACAGCTCATGGCAGTGCCGGATCCTTAACCCACTGAGTGTAGCCAGGGATCAAACCCACATCCTCATGGATCCTAGTCAGGTTCGCTAACCACTGAGCCATGAAGAGAGAGCCACACATATCTTTAAAAAAAAAATTTTTTTTATTGTGATATTTACAGTATTCTGTCAATTTTTGCTCTATGGCACAGTGAACCAGTTCCACACACACACACACACACATTCTTTTTTTTCACATCATGTTCCATCACAGGTAATCAGATATAGTTCCTTAGGTTATACAGCAGAATCACATTGCTTATCCATTCCAAATGCAATAGTTAGCATCCACATGTCTTTTCTGAGTTTGGTTTTCTCTGGATATATGCCCAGGAGTGGGCTTTTTGGGTCATATGGTAGTTTAAATATTTAATTTTTTAAGCATCCTTCATATTGTTCTCCATTGTGGTTGTACCAATTTACATTCCCACCATCAACATAAGAGAGTTCCTCTTACTCCATACCCTCTACAGGATTATTTGTAGACTTTTGAATGATGGCCATTCTGACTGGTGTGAAGTGGTACCTCATAGTGGTTTTGATTTGCATTTCCCTAATAATTAGTGATACTGAACATTTTTTCATGTGTTTTTTGGCCATCTGTGTGTCTTCTTTGGAGAATTGTCTGTTTAGATCTTCTGCCCATTTTTTGATGGGGTTGTTTGGTTTTTTGGCATTGAGCTGCAG